>NC_081405.1:353475067-353809650 GCF_030272615.1 Cryptomeria japonica | reverse complement strand
ACAGAGTATAGAAGCCCAACAGATAGACAAGATTAGTTCTATGTCTAAATTGTATTGAACAAATAGGAATCTGCTTTAGCATTTTAGATGTGAAGTTACAGATAGATTTTTATTACTGTTATTTTGTGAAAGTGACAGAAAATCTCTTAATCGAGTGGACTTAACAGTCTTATTTGTAAAACCCTCTAGCAAGGTGACATTCTGATTGAGTGTTTGAAATCCTTTAACAAGGTCACTTCTAACAAGGTGAAGATCCTAACAGATTTGAGGGAAATCCCTTAACCGGGTCACATCTAGCAATGTGTTTGTAATCTTTAACAGGATTTTCTTTTAACTGAGCATACTCTAGAAGAGTATATTTCTTAGTGGGTCCAAAATCCCATAGTGGTTTTTCCCTATTTGGGTTTCCATGTTAAATCTGGTGTTAGGAGGTTTATGATGTTTATATGCTTTTGAGTTTATATGTTTAGCAGTTTTGGTTATATTACTAAAGTATATGTTACCAAGGTTGAATCTGATGTTTTTATGGAAGATTAAGTTTGTATGATTCACCCCCCCCCCCCCACTCATCTTGTTGGCTATTGGATCTATATTTATATTAAGTATCAAAACTATCAATTGGTATCAGAGATTTGGACTCCAGAAGAAAAGTTTAAAGGCACCTGAGTTAAAGATCCAAAGATGTATAAGAGGGATGCACCAAAGCTGAACAAGTCAAGTTTCTCTACATGGCAGAAAAGGATGAAGCTGCACCTATCAGGAGTTGGAGAATATGATGTATACTATCTAGAGAATGATTTCATCACACCGAGCACCTATCCATTAACAATGGAAGAGATAAAGGCAAAGCAAGAACATATCCAAGCAATGATTGAAATAACATCTGCATTGACTGATTCAGAGTTTAATGACCTAGAAGGCTGCAATGATGCAAAGGCAATGTGGGATAAGCTCATATCTGTGTATGGAGGAGATGAACATGTTCAAAGAGCAAAAGAAGATAGTCTAAGATGACAACTTGAATCTATGAGGATGAATTAAGGTGAGAACATAACTCTGTACAATACAAGACTAAAGGAGATTGTCAATCAAATCAAAGGAGCAGGTGGAACTATTGAAGAAAAGGATATAACAAGTAAGTTGTTAAGAACCCTTTTACCAGCTTATGCAATCCGAGTCTTTGCAATCAATGAATTAAGCTCTGTACCTAATATGCCAATTTCTTTAGATGCTACCATTAGTAAGCTACATGCATTTGAGTTAAGTAACTTTGATAACAGTGGATCTTCGGTAAATAAAGTTGAATCTACATTTAGTTCTTTTCATCTTGATGAATCTAATGATTACAATGAAAGAAAGTATAAGTACTCTGAAGGAGATCACAGTGGAGCAAGTGAAATATTTCGTAAGAACATGGAAGAAGTACACAAACTGTATGAGGAATCAGAAAGTAGGAAGAGTTTGAAGCACTATTAGCCAAAAGGTTACCGAGAGGAAAAGGTAAGTATAAAGGAAAACTACCTTTGAAATGTTTCAATTGTGATAAAATAAGACATATGGCTTCTAACTGTCCTGACAAAGATTCTACTGAAAAGAGAGATTACCAATATGATAGACAGAAAGATAATCATTATAGAGGACACCGAGACTTCAGAAGAAGAGATAGAAAGACATGCTTAATATCCGATGAGGAATCCAACGATGATAAATCATATGAAACTGATACAGAGGAAGTAGTTTATGTGGCTATCAAAGATGGATCAGATGAAGAAAGGTATGAAGAAAAAGCCCTAATATCTCACATAAATACTAATGATTCTTGGATCATAGATAGTGGATGCTCACATCATATGACAGGAGATAAACACAAGTTTGTTATATTAGAAGATTATGATGGAGGCTATGTTAGATTTGGTAATGATGCACCATGTCTAGTGACAGGTAAAGGATCTATAACACTTCTTGACAATGCAAGATGCAATGATGTTTATTGGGTTGAAGGTTTGAAATACAATTTGTTGAGTGTAGCACAACTAAACAACACAGGTTACCGAATAGAATTTCAAAAAGGAATTGTCAAAGTTCATGACAAGAATGGAAAGTTAGCTACTACTGGAACACAAACAAAAGGTAACACATTTCACCTTGACTCAACTCGGAACAGGTGTTTGTATGCAAAGATAGATGATACCTGGTTATGGCATAAAAGGTTTTGTCATGTAAATTTTGATAATCTGATCAAAATAAGTAAGAAGCACCGAGTAAGAGGTCTATCGAGTCTTGAAAAACCTGAGAATGCTATGTGAAGAGGATGCCAGATGGGTAAGATGACAAGATTAAGCCTTACAAGTAAGTCTTACACTTCTAAGGGAATTTTAGATCTTGTGCACACTGATCTTTGTGGTCCTATGAAAGTTCAAAGTTATTATGGTGATAAATATTTCATATTATTTGTGGATGACTATTTAAGGATGATGTCAGTAATGTTTTTAAAAGATAAATCAAAAGCTTTTCAAATGTTTAAATGGTACAAGACAAGAGTTGAAAATGAAACAGGAAGACAACTGAAATGTCTTAGATTAGATAGAGGAGGAGAGTTCACATCTGATGAATTCAACTTATTCTGCAATGATCATGGTATTAAAAGACAAGTCTCTGCACCGAGAACTCCACAACAGAATGGAATAGCTGAGAGAATAAACAGATCTATTATGGATTGTGCTAAAACACTAATGATTGAATAGAAAGTGCCACAAACATTTTGGAGAGAAGCAATAAGCATAGCAGTTTACACCTTGAACCGAGTACAATTGAAGAAAGGTACTTTGAAGACACCATATGAAATCCAGTAAGACAATAAACCTAATGTAAGTTATTTTAAAATCTTTGGAAGTAGATGTTATGTTCACAAAGATGATAGAAATGGCAATTTTGATCAGAAGAGTGAAGAAGGAACATTTCTAGGTTATTCTTCTAGAAGCAAAGCATTTAAATGTCTGTTCAAATCATCTAACAAAATAGTAGAAAGTGCAAATGTGAAAATTGATGAATTTGTAGAAAGAAACGATGAAGGAAATTCCAAGGAACTAGAAGACTATGATGAATTTGTCTATGTTCAACCGACAAGTCTTACCGAGAAGACTGTTGAAGAAAATGAAGAGAATATCGAGTTACCGAGTGATGAAGAAGATCATACAGAGCCTACTGAGCTTGTATTAGCCAAGTATGTCATAAGACATCATGCACCAAGTCAGATCATAGGAGATAAGGATGATCCAGTGCTGACAAGGAATGAACTGAGATAGAACACATGTCTAATATCTGAATTTGAACCGAGAATAATGAAAGAGGCATTTAACAGTGAAGATTGGATAAATGCTATGACATAAGAGATTGATCAAATCAAGAAGAATGAAACATGGACACTAATCCCAAGACTGAAGGACAAAAATGTAATCGGTACAAATTGGATTTTTAGAAACAAGCTAAATGAAAAAGGAGAGGTCATTCGAAACAAAGCAAGACTAGTTTGCAAAGGTTATGCTCAAGAAGAAGGAATTGATTATGGTGAAACTTTTGCACCTGTTGCTAGACTTGAAGGAGTAAGAACATTGTTGGCATACGCTGCTTTCAAAAATTTCAAGACATATCAAATGGATGTCAAATCTGCATTTCTGAATGGAATATTAGAAGAAGTTTTTATTGAACAACCTGAAGGATTTGTTGAAGACAATAATAAAGATTAGGTATGTAAATTGAACAAAGCTTTATATGGTTTGAAATAAGCACCTAGAGCATGGTATGAAAGATTGCACTCTTATTTGATTAAGATTGGTTTTATAAGGAAAAGTGAGAACAACAATATGTACATGAAGAATGATGAAAATGGAATACTGATCTCAACCATATTTGTTGATGATATTATATTTTGTGGAAATGACTTTCTATGTAAGAACTTTGGAAATGGAATGAGCAAAGAATTTGAGATGTCATTAATCAGTGAGATAAAGTATTTTATAGGTTTACAGATACTGCAAATGAAAAATGAGATTTTCATTACTCAATCCAAGTACATAAAGGAAATCTTGAAGAAATTTGGAATGGAGGTTTCAAAACCAGTAAGTACTCCTATGACTACCAACTGGAAATTATCAAAAAATGATGAATCTACATCTATTGATGAGACACTTTACCGATCCATGATTGGAAAGTTACAATATGTCTTTCACAGCAGACCAAACATAGCACATGCAGTAGGTATAGTTGCAAGGTTCTCTGTAGATCCTAAGGAAACATACATTACAACAATCAAAAGAATTTTTAGATACTTGAAAGGCACTGAGGATTATGGCTTAGTATATCAGAAAGGAAATGATTTTGATTTAAAAGTTTATACTGATGCTGATTGGGCAGACAACATTGATGACAGAAAAAGCACAAGTGGAGGAGCTTTCTTTTTAAGAGAAAGACTAGTGAGTTGGCTTAGCAAGAAACAAGGATGTGTTTCACAGTCAATAGTGGAAGCTGAATACATTGCTGCAGCATTGAATTGTACCAACATTGCATGGATCAAACAACTGGTGGAAGGTATAAATGAGAAAGTTATCGAGCTAGTAACTATATTCAGTGACAATACTAGTGCCATTAACATTTCAAAAAATCTTGTTATGCACTCTAAGACAAAGCACATCTCTATCAAATATCATTATCTTAGAGAAGAAGCTCAAGAGAAGAAAGTGGTGTTGGAATATGTTAGAACAAAGGAACAAATAGTAGATATCTTCACCAAGCCACTACCAAGAGACACTTTTGAATATCTCAGAAGTAAGTTAGGGGTTCTACCCCTATCTTCTACTCACTGACCGAGCTCGGTGAAAGCATCAATCTGATGACTCTATAGAATATATTTTAGGAGTTGATGCTGATTTACACACTTTAGGAGGTTTTCTAAAGGTGTACAAGAAATATTACAAGAAATATTATAGGAAACAATACAGGATACCATACATGGAACAAGAATTGAAGACAAAATGCTCTGACCGAGACTGAATTGACATATTACAGTAGGAATTTGCTTCATATAGGAATAAATTATGTTTTAGTTCTTTACTTTTTGACATTGTTGTCAAAGGGGGAGAAAACTGAGAAAGGGGAGAAGACTGAAGATTGGAAAGAAGACTGAAAATAGGAGAAGTCTGATGACATCAAGAGAGAACATTTCAACATTTCAGAATCACAACAATCTGAATCTTTTAAGGTCAAATCAATTGGTTTTTCCATCAATGCCAAAGGAGGAGATTGTTGGCATTTGGCATTATAACAGACAATGGGAGATTGTTGGTATTTCAATAAGGATATTGAGAAAGTTGTTGATGATTATGGATATAACTGATTAAGGATGTTTACTGTCTTGATATTATTATTTTGTCATTGATGTCAAGAAATTGATTTTCTAATTCAGTATGATGTTGCCATATCTTGAGAAGTATGATTTGAAGAGTATAAAGATGTTGGTAAAAGACACAAGAAATATTATGATGGATAGGGGGATGAATAAGGTATTCAATGGGCAACTATTACCAAGTCAGACAATGATGAGATCATGATGTTTAGATTGTTTTAACATAATACATATGTTGTAAATTGTAAGGTTAATACTATACTATGTTATCAAGCAAAGAACCTAGTCGGTAAACCCTAAGGAACCTAGTTGGTAAACCCTAAGGTTATCACTATCCATTAATGAAGGCAGAATGTCTACCAAGTGAAGTTTAGTATTTACCGAGTTGTAACCGAGTTGTTACTGAGTTGTAACCGAGCTGTAACAGAATGCATTAAATGTTTACATGCATTATTTAATGAAGGAAGCTGATGAGATGGAACTGATTAAATGATTGATATGCCATAAATAAAGTTTGTTAAGAATCTATGGTAAAGGAAGATTGACATGAAGATCTACAGTTTAGATTGAACCACAATACCCTAGCACAAGTTCCAAGAAATATATGCAAGTTCCTAGGCAAGGTAAAACGTTTTCATATCGAAAGATGCATTGAACCTATACAAGATTGAAGATCTGATGGCTATGATTGATCATGGGAAATATGGTCAAGGAGATTAAGCGGTTAGCTAATTGTTTATAAATAGGGAATTGTTGATAAACAATGTATGTGAGCAAGTGTATGCACAGGGATGCCACATAGTGATTACCGAGCACAGAAGATTGAAGACCTGTTTGAATAACAGAGTATAGAAGCCCAATAGATGGACAAGATTAGTTCTATGTCTAGATTGTATTGAACAAATAAGAATCCACTTTAGCATTTTAGATGTGAAGTTGGAGATAGATTTTATTACTATTATTTTGTGAAAGTGACAAAAAATCTTTTAACCAAGTGGACTTAATAGTCTTATTTGTAAAACCCTCTAGCAAGGTGACATTCTGATTGAGTGTTTGAAATCCTTTAACAAGGTCACTTCTAACAAGGTGAAGATCCAACAGATCTGAGGGAAATCCCTTAACCGAGTCACATCTAGCAATGTGTTTGTAATCTTTAACAGGATTTTCTTTTAACTGAGCATACTCTAGAAGAGTATATTTCTTAGTGGGTCTGAAATCCCACAGTGGTTTTTCCCTATTTGGGTTTCCACGTTAAATCTAGTGTTATGAGGTTTATGATGTTTATATGCTTTTGAGTTTATATGTTTAGCAGTTTTGGTTATATTACTAAAGTATATGTTACCGAGGTTGAATTTGATGTTTTTATGGAAGATGAAGTTTGTATGATTCACCCCCCCCTCTCATCTTGTTGGCTATTGGATCTGTACTTATATTAAGTATCAGAACTATCAATCATCTGATACTTCCATGATAGAATTCAGACCAACAAATGTAATTGAGGTATTATTGGATTCCATTAAGAAAATTACTGATTGTAATGCACTGGCATATAAGGCTATAGATGATACCATCCCCATTCTTAAATTGATTACACCCAAGTGCAATGTAGAAAATAAAGATTTATTGAGTCAATTAGACACATTGTCTAAGTATATCACCGACAACATATTGACTGTTGATCAAATAAATGAAGAATTTAAAGAGAAAAAGGATAAGGAAAAAGAGAAATTCTTTGATGAGACAATAAAGAAGTGCTTGCGACACATTGATACCCTCTTACTGACACTGAGTAAAACAACAATGGAGTTTAATAAACTATATAGAGATACATGTAAGACAAATCTTTTGACAGTGGATATCGATAAGGAGATCAACAAAGTACAAAAAGAAATAAATGATATAGATGACAATATCATTGGTTCATCAGAACCAATATCAGTTATAGAACAGGAGATAGCTAGATTTGAGGAGAAACTTGAGAAATTGGAGAAAGAAAAGGAAAGAATAAAAGGAAAGGCAAAATAACTTAAATATAGGCTCAGTCCTAAATTGGATAACCTCATCTCTTTGAGGAAAGAGATCTCAGAGGCACTTGTTCAGAGACAAAAGACACCAGAAGAGAAAATGCATCACCTCATCAGTATAATTCAAAGAACAAAGGAAACATTGAAGGATAGTGACAAGTTCACTCAGAGCCTAAATTTTGTATTAGCAGACCTATTTCAGATTGTAACCAACTGGATACAAGGTTTGAGCTAAAATTGCACTCAGTTGACATTTTGACAGCCTTTTTCATTGATGTCAAAGGGGGAGTAGTAGAGAAGAGAAAAATGATTGACAGAAGAGATCATCTAATCAGAGGGAGCACACAATTTTGGTAAGATTTTTGGACTTCAATTTTTTGATACAATTTTAATTTTTTCTCATGGGTGTTGCCATCAATGACAAAGGGGGACATTGTTGGCATTGCACACTCCAATGAGAATTGTAGGTGATTGAAGGTATTGTCATTGATAGAAACCTTGCAATCTTATGGCACCGACACCGACAGACTCTACACCGGCAGATAGTTCACCGACAGCGACAAGGATGTTTACCGACACCCTAGCTGACAAGATTTTGTTTATTGTATATTGTATTTAATTGTAATATCTTTTTGTAAGCCGACATGGCATATTGTAATAAGACTCATATATAAGTATGAGATCCTGTAGATCATTTTGTAGAGAGATGATAGGATGGATATGTAGAGCAAATACTAAGGCAGATCTTGTAGAAAGGTTTATGGTTATTGTATGAGCTTCAACCGGTACTGAACCTGTTATAGCAGATGCCTTTTGTAGTAGTACATTATATTGGATTCTCATAATCCATTTTGTAAGTCAGTGAGACTTCCTTTTGTATTTGAGCAGTGAGCTCTAGGTAGTTGGCCTTCCTGCATGTGCAGGCACACTATTGTAAGTAATATCCATTCATTGGCCAGTGAGTGAATATTGTGGGTCACAAATCCCACCGAGGTTTTTCCCACATTGGGTTTCCTCGCCAAAATCTTGTGTTATGGTATGCTTTCTATGTTGTGTTTATTGTTCATATTTACTGCATTAATTTTTGTTTACCGGTACATTATTTTGGAATGCAAATTACTTAATAAGGTCAGAAAATCTGTAAACCAGTTAGATACTAATTCACCCACCCCTCTCAATTTTTTTGGGAATCCTAACAGACACTTCTCACAAGTTTTAGAAAACTTTGTAGTATCTTTCTCCATGTTTGGCCAGTAGTAGCCAACCCTTAGTAGTTTCCGAGCTAAAGTTAGACCATTTGAATGAGATCCACAAATACCTTCATGGACTTTCGATAATGCACGTTGGGACTCTTCATTTTCTAGACACCTAAGAAAAGTACTATCTAAACCTCGCCTAAATAGGTCATTAGCGATGATGACGTACCGTGAAGCATTTCGGATTAGGTTCCTTTTCTCGTTATGGGTAAGATTTTCTAGGACAATTTGGTCTCGTAGATAAGAGTAAATATGGTTGTAGTGAGATGAGTCATGTCCAATAATAGAACAAACCATCTAGGATTTAGGAGAATCATAGGCAGGGTAATGTAACTCTTCCACCAAGAATTCAAAGCAAAAATTAGATTCTTGTAACTCTGGTATGGATGCCAAGGTGGCCATAGCAACTGCTGCTCTATTTGCGGATTTGGGAATTTTCTGGAATGATACTTAAGTAAAATATTTCTTGAGATCATCCACCATTCTCTTATAAGGCATCATTTTTTCATCTCGAGTCTGATATGTATCATTGGTTTGATTGATGATTAGCTGAGAATCTTCATAGATGTGTAATTCTAGAACCTTCCATTCGATAGCCAGCTTGATCCCATTTACCAAAGCTTCATACTCTGCAATGTTGTTTGTGCAAGGAAAATAATATTATAAGCCTTCAGGATTGAATACTTTTGAGGAGTAATAAAAAGTATTCCAGCACCAGAACCATGTTGCGTGAAAGACCCATAAAAGAACATCTTCCATGATTGTTGAGTAAGGTGCATTATTGATTCATCTGGAAATTTTATATGAAAAGGTTGAGTGTCTTCAAGTGGAGCATCAACAAGCTGATATGCAATTACATGTCCTTTGATGGCTTTGTGTTCCACATATTCAATATCAAACTTTGTAAGAACCATGACCTATTTTGCCAATTTTCCTGTAAGTGTTGCTTTGATGAGAAGATATTTGAGAAGTTCAATCTTAGTTACTAGCTTGATGGAATGTGCTAAGTGACTCAATTTTTGTTATGCAAAGACTAATGCCAAGCATGCTTTTTCTATTATGGTATAGTTCATTTCATAAGACACCAATGTTCTGTGTATGTAATATATAGCTCTCTCTTTTTTATTTTCATCCTATTGTGCCAGAAGTGCCCCGAATGATGAATCAGTAGCTAATATGTATAAAATCAATGGTTTACCCTAAATTGGTGGCATCAGTATTGGTGGATTGGATAGGTATTCTTTGATTTGTTGAAGGTGTTGTTCACATTCCCGATCCCAGTTGTAGATTACCCCTTTCCTTAATAATTTTGTGAAAGGTTGAGCCTTATCTTCCAGCTCAGAAATAAAGCGTCTGATTAATTGGAGATGTCCTTGTAGACTTTTGATTTGACTAATCTTGTTTGGAGGTGGCATTTACATTATAGCTTGGACCTTCTCAAGGTCAACCTCAATTCCTTTCTTTGAAATGATGTAACCAAGTAGTTTACCAGATGTCACTTTGAATGCACACTTTTTAGGATTTAGCTAGAGCTTTATTTTTTCCATTCTATCTAGTATAAGGCCTAGCTCTTGAATATGTGTGGATCTCTTCATAGTCTTCACTAAAGTGTCATCAACATAATCTTCCATATTCTTATGCATCATATCATGAAAGATAGTAGTTATTGCTCTTTGTTAAGTTGCTCCTGCGTTATTTAGCCCAAATGGCATGACGTTCCAACAGAAGGTTCCCCATGCACAGGTGAAAGTTGTCTTTTCTTGATCTCCAAGAGCTATTTTGATATGATTATAACTGGAGAATCCATCCATTAGTGAGTACATCTCATATCCAATAGTCATATCCACTATCATATCAATGTTAGGAAATGGAAAATCGTCTTTTGGACATGCTTTATTGAGATCTCTGAAGTCTGTGCAAACCCTAATAGATTTGTTTGCTTTTGATATAGGTACTATGTTTGAAATCCATTCTGCGGAGTCTATTACTCTGATAATTCCAACTTTTAGCAATTTTTTTAGCTCAGCTTTGACTAACAGTGCCACGTGAGGGTGCATCTTGCGAAGTTTTTGCTTGACTAGTTTAACTCCTAGTGTAATAGAAATATGGTGCATGATAAGATCAGGATCTAGACCTAGCATATCAGAGTATGTCCATGCAAAGTTGATCTCTTTTTCTAAAAAGAGATTGCGGAAATATTTCAACTCTTCTGCTGATAATGATTGACATAAGTGGATGATATGCGGTGTCTCTTGACTCCCAATATTTACTAGTTGAGTTGGTTCAATCAATATAGAAGACCTTTCTTGAAAATTACTTGGCAGTATATCAAGTATCTCACCTTCAGGTGCCTCAGAGAGGTTTTCACCCTTAGGGACATCCTTTATTTTTTCTTTTTTTTGATTCTGACATCGCCACAATGTGGTTTCAGCCATCAAATATTTTATTTTTCTTCTTTTGATTTTTGCGACTAAGATACTTGATATCTGTTTCAGTCATGTTCTCACTATGATCACTAGTGGAAGAGTCCATTGGTTCAACTGCATTGAGGTAGTAGGCTAACGTATAGTCATTGGCAAAGATAGGTACATTCATAGGTTGGTTTTGGAGAGTACAGTCAATTAGTTTAGGATGTACCAAAGATAAAGTTCGGACAGGTTCGAGAGAGTTCATGGTATCATCGTCATAGCTTGGGAACGACAAGTCAAGTTCTAGAATACTACCTTGCGTAAATGTCTCGAGATCGGGAATAGTTACAACATGATTATTGAAGTGCACATTAATATTTAGTTGACCAAATCCAATAGACCTACTTGTAGCACCATTTTATATGCTAGACTGGACTACATAGTGTGGTTTGACAATAACAATATCAATAGATAGATTCCTGACATCTGTGATAGAGGAGTCAGATTTTGACACTGAATAGGTATTATCATCAATAGGACTATTGTCGGAGTCATCTGAGTCATAAGAGGGAGTTTTCGACTCTTCTTCAAGTGATTGAGTGAATGTATGTATAGTGTCAATACCTACATCTTTGATACTGGAAGTTCCTTCGTGATTTGGTTCATTTATCACTTGTATCTGACATACATGCTGACATAACCTTGATGGTTCTATGAATTTTTGTCTTCTACTCCATTTAGCTTCTTCTGGACTAATGATTGGTTATGTTTTTGTAGCTCCCAATTCTTCTTGTGTAGTGCCATACCTGATTTGTTTTGTCCTATTAGAGGGAGACATAGTAGGTGAAGAATTTTATTGTGTCCTTTCTTCTTTAAGCTTTCATTCATAGTTTGCCTTTCTTTTTAGTCTGATTTTTGTTGGTGAACAGATTTGTCTTCTCAAAACACCTGCACAAAATGACTCCTAAACACCCAAGGTTGAAAGACAAACTTGCAACACAATAGTTGAGTCACTTGCCACAATTATATACAAGTGCTCTCTGCTTATTTTCCAAGGCATAGATACCTTCAAATGATTTGCAAAGAATCAAATAACTTGCTATGCCTTTAACCCGAAGACAAAGAAGGTAAACTAACATTCATCCATTAACATGAGATGAATGTGATTATAGATTTAATGAGTTTAAAGAAAACTAAATGAAAGGCACACAGGCCATTTGTCTAATCTTCCAACTTCAAGGAAACAAAAGAAAGATTGACATTTCATTTTGGATATATGAGTAATTAAAATTCAAAGATTTTGACAAACACATATGCATTTCAAATGAACAGGATAGCATCTGAAATGACTGGGACAACTCAAAGATCATCTCCAATCAAAGAAAACATACTTAAACTCAAAGATTTAACATAAGTTCTCTTCTTTTTACAAATGCCAAAAACATGGCTCAAAGACCATTCCATCCTGTAGACAATCTCTCCTTCCCCCTTTTTTTCCTTGGCTACCATCCCTCTTTTCCCTTGGTGAGACACTTTCAGTTACCAAAAACTGAATCCTGGCATATCATATGTTGACAACTGGATATAAATAACTGTCTTCATTCCTTCAACACTTTCTTGGCTTCAATCTAATATTTAATCATAATGTTTTTATCTAAAAACATTATAACTCAAAATACATAATATTTATGAATTAACTATGGCCTCCACCATTACAAATATAAGTCGTGCTTAGTTAATATTTGAAAACAGTAAACTTGGTTTTTGTTGGTCACTTTGGACAGACCCTCGCTCATTCCACCATATCTTTTGAAGGAGACATAATTCAATTAATCTCTCTAGTGGAAACGTGCGTAACTTTTATGTGCACAAAATGTCAAAAAATGAGAAAAATCCAACGGTGGAATCAAAAGATATGCCCCCTGCAACATGACGGTTTTTCTATCACAAAAATCAGAACATGTTCTTTGTTCTACACTTGTATTCTGTCAAGTGTATCTTGCAGACCAGATTGAATTTCCACAATTCCTTTGGTGAGAATTTATAAAAATAGGTTTCATAAAACATATCCAAAATCTAGCTTGATCCAATGATTGAAGTGAGAGATATACCCCCTGCATAGAGACTGATTTTCCTATCTCAGAAAATTTGTATTTACAGGCTGCATTGAAATTTATAAACATTCTTTGTGCTAATTCTTTCACAATCCTCTGGGAAAAATAATCAATTGCTGCCTAAGTAAATGGTGAATCAAATTCCTCTTCAAAACTTTTGTTGGTTGACCAAATTTGTCCACTGATTGCTTTGTCTCTCCATTTTGGTTGTGCATTGAACCTTTGAACTTCATTGAACATGTTGAACATCCCTAAACTATTTGAACTTAATGAACCTGCTTGAACTGAATGAACTGTTTGAACTTCCCTGAACTGTTTGAACAATATATGACATATCACTTGCACAACACTTAAGTGAACATTAGCCTGAAAATGTCTTAGACACAACTTAGAACCCGCGGTACCTAAATGAACACTACGAACTCTGTTCAAGATGGTTCAAGGGGTTCAAGAGGTTCAACAGACCACTGAACTTTAATATTAAGGATCTAAAAAAATGATTTACAAGTGGATAAGGGATTGAACCAATGAAATTTTAACAAGACAAAGACTCAACTAAAATTTTTGCAAGGCGACTCACTCTTGTTATGAGGGATGAATGACAAGGTAACAATTTCTTCTATCTCTGTTTGTAGCTTTAAGCATATCAGTTCTTAAGTTTCATTTGTGATATCATTGGAATTTTCTGGAGTTTCTGTACTAGATGTATCTAAGAGATTATCTGGACCCCATTCATACTTGTTCGAGTTAGTTTCTGAATCATCCACTTATTGTCTACCAGTGTATGTGACTAGAATTTTAAGTGGTGCAAACAATTCCTTGATTCTTTCTACCTCTTCTCTCATATCCTCTGGGACTTCTACTCCTTGTAATGTTGTAGCTGATACCATCAGAACTTGATCACCAACCATTTCCTCTCTCTTGATTGTCATTTATTTTTGTTCTTTGTCATACTCTTCTTGAGTCTATTGAGTGTTTACTTCCTATGATAGTGAAGGCAGTGTCTTTTTCTCCCACTTAGACTTAGAAGCATGTTTTTGGTCTGATGTCTTTCCTGGATTGTATCCCAGTCTAGTTTTGTCATTTGTAGACTTTGTTTGTAGATGAATGGGTTCAACAATACCTTCTTGATTTTTTCCCAGAGGACCAGTACCTGAATATCCCATGCATTGAATCATTTTATATCCTGGACCATACTGTGTTGGAGAAATCTCATAATGTCTTACTTCTTTGTTTTCACTATCTCTTTGAAAAGCTATTTGAGAATAACATCCTCTTCTATTTCATCTGCAAGGGAAGTGGAGGATTGTACAAAGAGACTGTCATATATGACATTTAGAGTGGAATTTTGTGGCTTCATAACCCCTGATGGTTTTCCTGACTGTCTTAGTGATGGAGGAAGATAAATGAGTGAAAGTACTGGTTCTATCTTGTATCCATCCATGCCAGTATTTGTGATTTTTAATTTCTTTTCTAAGTCCTTCATCAAGGTTTTTGCACTTTCAGCTATAGAGGCTACTCTATTATGAGGCACAAAGGTATCAACACTCTTTGTCAATGCATTACAGGGAGAGTTTGTATTAGTAGGAATATTGTCTTCAACCTCGTTATAAGGAAATTTTAAGCACTGATGATATGTAGATGGAATTGCATTCATTTCATGAATCCATGGCCTACCCAATAAGATGTTGTATGACAGAGGAAGATCAAGCACCTAGAAAATAAAATCACTTTCTAAAGGTCCTACTCTGATTGGTAATAGTACCAGACCTTTAGAGGTTCTTTCTTCTTCATCTTAATCTTTGATTGTTATTTTCTTGGCTGGATCAATGACATTTTCAGAAAAGCCCAGCCGTGTTAGTAGATTATAGGTACAAATATTCAACCCAATGCCTCCATCTATCAAAACACGTTGAACTTGGTGTTTATGGATCATAGCTTCAATGTGCAATGGCTGGTTATGTGGGTGATTCAGTGAGTTGTCATCTTCTTCAAAGAAAGTAAGATAATGAGGTGAAGTTAGGTGACCCACCATAGATTGAAACTGATCAATATCTAAATATTTTGGGACATTAGTTGTGAGAAACACTTTGTCCAAGATCTCTTTATGAGCAAAAGAGATTTTAAGCAATTCAAAGATGGAGATTTGAGTGTTTGTTCTTTTCAGTTGTTTGATGATGCTATATCCAGAGGATGATGATGAAGTTAGTTGTTTAAATATATCAAATGTTGTCTTTTTGTTTGTTTGACGAGGTTGGTAGGTTTGACATCATTTGAGCAAAAGTTGAAGAACTAGCTTCTTGGAGAGTGACTATCTTTTGAGCACGGGTCACAACATTTGCATTTTGTGATTCATTTTGTTTATCTTTGATTATAATCACATTGCAATATTTAGGTTGGGAAGACTCAATCATGTTGATCACATTGTCATTGCTGGTATAGGTGTAATTAACTTTGGCACCTCCTTTTGACTTTGAGGAATCACCTTGTTCATAAACTAGTAAGGGATATTTAAGAGCTTTGTGATCAACATTAGTTGTGCAATTTCCAACAACAATTTTACCAGCATCAATGAGATCTTGATTCTCATGCTTAAGCTTCATACAATTGTTTGTGTTATGACCTTTATTTCGATGGTAGTCACAGTATTCATTTTCTCTCCACCATTTTGGTTTAACTTCTGGATCATATGGCCTAGAATTGTTTGGTAAGGTTATCAGATCATTTGCCAATAAAGTTTTGAAAGCGGATTCGTATGATTCTTCCAGAGGAGTGAATTCGTGTTTAGGTTTCAAAAGCCAAGGTTTCTCTTTAAACCACTCTTTTACTTTCTTTAGAGGATTTTTTGCTATGGTTTCAGCTGCTTTGAGTTCTTGCGTGCCACTAGCCAAGTTAAATATCATGGATTTTGTTTTTGCTTTAACAATGTCTACCACTCGATCATTAACAACATTTTTGTTGTTGTCTTTGCCATATTTCCAATATTTGTTCTTTTCTTTGGAACTAGATCCCGATTGTGTTTTTTTCCAAAGTGAGATATCTCCCTTCTTTATAAGCACATCTTCCTTCCTGAGGGCATTATATACCATTTTGTTGAATGAAGGATGTACTTGTATTTGGATACTATATTTCAATTCAGGGATTAGGTTGTTGACGAAGATATCCATTTTCTCAGAATCTGGAATAGGTCGTGAATATCTAGAGAACATATTCCTCCATCATTGGAGAAAGTGAGAAAGGGCTCTCCTATTTTCTGTTTGGTATTGCAAAGCTCTATCATAGTGTCTGGGTGACGAATGTTATGTGAGAGTTGAGAAATACAACACCACAGGAGCCCAAATGATCTCTGCAAGCTGAATAAACATGTTACAAGGAGAAGCAAGGAAGCAAAAGAGAAAAACATAAACATAGGAAAAATGCTCAAGAATATGAGAGCTCTGTATTCACAAAAAATGTGTAATAGAATAAAATACAAAAGAAAAGATTCAACCTCTAATAGGTCAAAAAATCCTAAAAGGGAAAACCCTAGGCTTGCACATAATAATTAATAAAAGAATTAATTATTATGTACCTAATGTTAGCTTAAGTGTAAAAGAGATAAAGGGGAACTTAATTAGTTAAACAAATGTCGTTTAATTAATCGAGTAAAGACCCGATTACTCTAACACCCCCCCTTAAGCTAGACTTGGGTAGAAGCTAAAACCTAGAACAACTACTGAAAGTAGGAAAGATGGGTCTCAACAACAAGGCCTGATCAAGTACCCAAATACAAGGAAATCTCTATGAAACAGAGGAAAAGAAGAAAACCCAGTGGGAAAAAACTCCTCTCCAAAAAGAGATAAAACAACATGCTAAAAGAAATATGAAGGAAGGAAGGCCTCATAAAAACCCCCAAGGACATGTTGATTCTCCACCAAGTTGTGAGAAATGTAAATAACACTCTGATTGTCACACCAAAGAATAGTGGGACTATCAAGAGGAAAACCAAACTCAATCATCAACTATCAAAGCCATAAGATCTCCTGACTTGCGAGCACATCAGCTTGGTACTCATCCTCTGTAGATGATAATGCATGAGCACTCTGCTTCTTGCAAGATCATGTGATAGGACCAAAGCCAAGATAGAAAACAAAGCCAGAAGTAGACTTTCGATCATTGACATCACCAACCCAATCTGAGTCAATGTAGACAACAATGTGAGGTTCCCCTGCTGTGTAGTGAATGCCATGAGAAATAGAGCCCCGAATGTACCACAAAATATGTTTGGCAGCTTGCCAATGACTCTCATGAGGATCATGGTAAAATTGAGAGACAAGCCCAACCACAAAGGAAACGTTAGGATGAGTGTGTGTCAGGTACAACAAACTATCGACCAACTGCCTGTAAAGTGTAGAATCTACTGAAGGAGTGGGGCAAGTAGGAATCAAAACAACCCCTAACTGAAAAGGAGTGGGGGAAGGCTTGCAATCAAGCATGCCAAAGAGTTGAAGCATGTCAAGAGCATACTTCTGCTAGTAAATGTAGATCCCATTAGAAGACTGAATCACCTGAAGACCAAGAAAATAGTGCAGAAGATCGAGATCTTTCATCTCAAACTAGTCCATCAAGGCTCACTGAACATGCTGAATCATAGAGGATGAGACACCTGTGATGAGGAGATCATCAACATATAGCACAAGAATCAGGATCTCACCCTCAAGATGCTGAATTTAAACTGTATGATTGGAATGACAACGTGTGAAACCAGTGGAGAGCAAGAAAGAGTCCATCTTCTCATACCAAGCCCGAGGGGCTTGTTTGAGACCATACAATGAACGCCAAAGTCTGCAAACCAAAGAACTATCCTACACAAATCCTTGAGGCTGCTCCATATAGATTTCCTCCTATAGGTCTCCATGCAAGAAAGCACTCTTCACATCCATCTGAAAAATGGGCCATCCCCTAGAAGTTGCAAGGGATAGTACAAAGTGAATAGAGTTCATCTTCGTGATAGGGGCAAATGTCTCGGAGTAATCAATACCCTCAACCTGCGAGAAACCCTTCACAACAAGACGTGATTTGTACTTATCAATTGAACCATCATCAGCATACTTGGTGCGATACAACCATCGGTGCCGAACCATCTTTATGCCCTTAGGAAGAGGACAAAGATCCCAAGTATTATTCCTCATCAAAGAAGAATATGCCTCTTCCATAGCACAATCCCACTCAGGGTGTCCTGTTGCCTCTAGAAAACTTCTGAGGATCATCTAAAATGGCATGACTCAAAAGACTAGAATCCACAATATGAGAATGTGTACGACGAGTATCTGAAGGATCACCGGCCATAGATCCTCTTGCCTTAACAGTAAAGCGATCCCACTTGGGCATCTGAGGTGGAGTAGGTGGAGGTGGGGATGGTGGATCATCAGCAACATCATCAGAAACATCCTCAAAATAATCCCAAAGAGATGTAGTGGGAGGAGTAGGCAGAGGGGTAGACACTGGAGACAGGGTATCCACTATGGGAAGGCGCTCATCAAACTGAACATCCAGTCAAAATAGGACCTGTCTAGAATTAGGATCAAACAACCTATACACCTTAACATCCTCATAGTAGCCAACACAAATGAGGGGTCGAATCTTCCGCTCCATTGCTCTCCTCTAAGCAATAGGATAAAATGCTCATGCCTCACTGTCAAATACTCAGAAAAAAGAAACATCAGGCTTGTCATGAGACCGAGCCTCCTCAAGAGTCATATGTTGAATCACCTTGTGAGGCATCTGATTCTGAATGTAGTTGGCATAATTGACTACCTCAACCTAAAAAGATGAATCCATGGACCTGGACTAAATCATACAATTCACCATCTCCCGTAAAGTCCTGTTATTTCTCTCAGCGACACCATTCTGTTGAGGGGTATAGGGAATAGTAAACTGATGCTGTAAACTGTGCTTAGTGCAAAAATATATGAAATCCTGATTCACATACTCCCCCCCATTATCTGTATGTATGCACCAAATAGAACAACTAGACTGCTTCTCTACAAGTGTCTTGAAGATTTGAAATGAATCAAAGACATTAGACTTGTACTTACGAAAGTACACCCATGTGCATCTGGAGAAGTCATCAATAAATGTGAGTACATACTTGGCCCTAGAAAAAGGAGTAGGGAATGACATGAGGTCACTGTGAATCAACTCCAAAGGTGCCAAACCATGAGGGGCTCTTCCATTTGGAAAGGGATCCCTGTGATGCTTCCCAAGCACACAACCATGACAAACACCATCAATGCATAAAATATGTGGGAGCCCAAGAACAAGTGCCTGTGTACTCATCTATTGAAGATATCTGTAATTCACATGGCCCAAGCGCTCATGCCAAAGCTTACTCATAGAATCGACATGTGCTATAAGAGATGAACCTGAACCCGTAGAGGGCTCAAATCCATCAAATCTATAAAGACGAGATGCAATATCAACACTCCCAGTAGCCACAACCAAATCAGAGTCATGGAGGTCTTGAATAACCACATCATGTGGTGAGAACTCAACTGTCTTACTAGAGCATGAATGGCAAATCTGATAAATGGACAGGAGGTTTGTCGAGATGTCAGGAACAACAAAAACATCCTACAGAGTACCCCCATCCAAAGAGACAGAACCTAAACCCAAGATTGAAAGTTGAACAGAGTCACCCACTACAATCTATGAAGTACCAAAAGAGGCAAGAGAAGTAACCAACTACTGTGTGTGAGTCATATGGTGAGAAGCACCAGAATCTAAAATCCAAGTGGACCCATAGGTGAAAGCTCGAGCAGTAAGAGCATGACCTTTCCCTATGGAAGGAGAAGACACCTGAGGTGAGGAGATGTGATGCTATTGCATGGCTTCCTCTAAAGCCTCTAAGTGTTTCCAACACCTAGAAATTGGATGTCCTTCCTTGCCACAAAAACTGCAAGTATCTCCTCATTTCTTCTTAGTCTTGGAGGAAGACTCACTAGACTACAAAGATTTCCCTTGTTTCAGATGAAATGGTGGTTTAGAATCAGACTTAGGAGGTGGCTTGGAGGAATGCTCACTGCCTGCATAATTCTTCTTTGGCTATGGTTTCTTCTTTTGCTTCTCCTTAAATGATTGAGCAACCAATGCTTTGTTCTAAGACCCTGAGAGCATGTCTAGTGCAGGACCACCTAAGGGTTGGAATGCCATTGACCAATTTTGACTTTTGAGACCCTCCCGTGGTCATGTAGATATTTGTTTAGTTGTTTTCTTTGCAGTTTTTGAGTTTTTCCTTATCGGCAAGACCTACCCCGACCGACAAGTCTTATTCCGATGAGGTCGCCTGTGTTGGAGTTGTTGTATTGGGTATCAACGAGAGTTGTTGCACTCTTTACCAAAGACCCGATGGAAGTTGTCAGATATCATAGAGAATGTTTTTTATGCTACTTCATGGACCCTATAGGAAAGTTCTAGTCGATAACAAGTGAGCAAGTCCTATGGCTTCCAAAAGGATCGGACGATTGTTGCTATACCGCGATGGGAAAATGATCTAAGATTCTTTGCCATGACATGGTGACCATGGTGGGAACCTGTGAAAAAGAAGAGCATTCCAAGTGGTTAGAGAGGCTGTACTGAGATGTCAGGGTAGAGCCCTCAGAACCAATCAATGAGTACCATGTGGCAAAGCACAAAAGAGAGATCAAGTAGATCGGACGATCGGATTGAGCATTTCGGGCGGTTAGAGAGGCTGTGCTAAGATGTCAGGGTAGAACCTCCAAAACCAATCAGTGAATGCCACATGGTGAAGCACAAAAGAGAGATCGAGCAGATCAGATGGTCGGATTAGCTTTTCGGTTATCTCCCTGAAGACCGATAGAAATGCCCAACAAGCGAAGAAAGGCATCGACTATTGGACGAAGGGATTTCTTGTTATCTCGACGCCTGATGGAGAAAGTGTGAAAGGTGAACATTATCATCAGTCATCGGAAGTAATTTTTTGAAGACTTCCTAATGATCCGATAGGAAGTGCGGAGTGCAAAAAGTTGACATTGGCAGTTGGAACCAGGTTCTGTGGCTACGCCGATGGACCGTTTTATAACTATTTTTCAGTTTCAAACCGTTTGTGTTTCACAATGGATGGAATGTTTAAAAGACCCAATGGGAATTTGTAAAGGGTTGGATGTTGGTTGTTGAAAGGTTGAAGCACTAAAAGAAATACATACAATCTTTTTTCTAGTTTTCTATTATTGTACTATTTATTTTGATTAAGTTTTTCATTACAGTTCTGTAATTAAAGTTCCTTTTTGTTATTCATTTCTGTTTTTATCTCACTATGTAAATATGGCTCTATCTTGAACCTCCATTGTGGGATCCATGCGGCTATTGGAGTTCTTCAAGAAGAGCAAAAAATGTACAGTAGAAGTAGAGTAGTAGTAGTAGGAAGCCAGGAAATGGCAATCACCATTTCTGCATACTGAACCTAGGCGAGCTTGATGGTAGTCCGACTAGGTATTAGTAATTGATTGAGATAATTTGCAGGGGAAGGAAATTGCTGAGAACTGGAAGAAGATCCAGAAGGCTACAAGCCTAAGATTGAAACATTGAGTAATCAAGAGGAAAGTTTGCTAAACAAAACAAGATGGGTGGTCTTGCAAAGAGTCAAGAATGAGTGTGTCCTTCACCCCTACAAGGATATAGTGATCGAGCTTACTTTGTGAGCTTGAGGTTTATGCTAAGCAAACAAATGGTTGGGAAGCACCTATAAGTCTAGAAGAGTAGACTTGGAACCCAGGAAGGGATAGAAACAAACCGTCAAGAAAATTAATTGATGGTTAAATAGGTAGCCTCCCCATCATATTGGTATCAGAGCCAAGTTTAGACTTGGGAACAAAGTACTTGATGACAGATACTGAATCAGTAGGAGACAATAGTCGCAGAATGGTGACTAATGCAGAGTTAGCCAAGAAGGTAGAAGATCAGGAGGAAGACAATAGAATCCTGAGAGAAAGATTAGCACAACTGGAGAGTAAACCAGACAAGTTGAGGATAAAACTGAGAAAGTAACAATCCATGTCAATAAAGGGAATGGTAAAGAACTAGTAGAAGAGGATAGGATACTAGAACCAGACCCTATTCTACCTAAAGAACCTTTCTTGAAAGCAATTAAAGCTTTAGGAGGAAAATCTTTAGAAGGAGTGCCACTTTTTCATGGGAAAATGGAGCTTGAAGTAGTTATTGAATGGATTGAAGGAATGGAGAATCACTTTGAGTGTGATGGAATTAGTGAAGCCCAAAAGGTGAAGGTAGCTAAGTCTAGATTGAGAGGAGCAGCCTTAACTTGGTGGAAATTTGTCCAAGAAGAGAGGCAAAAAGAGGGTAAGAACCCCATAGCTACTTGGAAGGGCATGTTAGCCAAGGTAAGGGAAACCTATATCCTTGAATGTTATGAGATCCAGTTGCACAATAGGAGACAAAACTTGAGGCAAAGAGACTTGGATGTGAGTAGCTACACTGAGGAATTTCAGAAGTTGTGTCTGAGATCCAAGGTGGTAGAGGATGAGAGGATCAAGATAGCCAGATACTTGAATGGCTTGAGATGGAATATTCAAGAGGATTTGAGTTTGTTAAGTCCTAACACCATGCATAAGTGCTATCAGTTGGCACTAAAGGTGGAGGAAAAGAGCAAAAAAAGCAAGAACAAAGCAACAGAGGAAGAGGCAGAGGAAAAGATGGTAGAGGCCAAAGAGGCAGTTTTGGTGGAAGAGGAATAGATCAAAGGTCCCAAGGAGAGTCCAAACTTATAGAGAAAAGTAAGGATTCACATAGCAAGAGAAACTATAGAGGAAGGGTATCATCTAGAAACTGAGGAAGAGGTAGATCTAGTGGACCGGGAAGAGGGTCCTACTTCTCCACCATGAAGTGTTACAATTGCCAAAAGTTGGGTTACCCTGCCTATAGATGTCCAGAGAAATCCTCTTCATCTCAAGGAAGTGAAAGAAGAGTGACATATGCACAAGAAGATGCAGAAAACAAAAAGACACAAGATGTGAGCTTATCTCCTAAAGATGGAGAAAATTTAATGATGAGAAGAGCCTTGATTAAGGAGCCAATCAAAGAAGAACCAACTCAAAGAAGAGATTTGTTTAGAATGAAATGCAAGGTCCTTGGTAAGGTTTGTAGAGTGGTGATAGACTCAAGGTCTACTGACAACATTATGTGAGAGGAAGCAATAAGTAAACTAAAGTTGAAAAGAATTCCACATAGTAATCCATATAGGGTCACTTGGCTCAACAAGGAGCAACATGTGGTAGTGAATGAACAACATGGGTTGAGCTCAACATAGGTAACTATAAGGATAAAGTCTTGTGTGACATCCTGCCTATGGATGCTTGCCATCTACTTCTTGGTAGACCATGGCAGTTTGACAGAAAGGCCATTCACAATGAAGAGGAGAACTCTTATTCTTTTCAAAAGGATGGAGTTACATACCACATTCAGTCCCTAATTGATGAAGGAGAGAGCAACAAAACTAAAGGCCCAAATGTGTTATTGGTGAGTGAACAAGAGTTCATTAACACTCTCAAGGAAGGAGAAGAAGTGGGATTTGGTCTTATAGTAAAACCAAGGGAAACAAAGCAAGAAAAGAAGGTTCAAATACCTCACGAAGTGCAACAGATACTAGACAACTTCAAAGCAATCATAAGTGATGGAGCACCATCAACCCTACCACCTATTAGAGCCATTAGCCATCAGATTGATTTTATTCTTGGAGCATCATTACCCAACAAAGTATCCTATAAGATGACTCCCGAACAGAACAAGGAAGTGGCTAGACAAGTCCAAGAATTGTTGGACCAAGGATTGATAAAGAAGAGTATAAGTCCTTGTGTCGTAAATTCAGTGTTAGCACCCAAGAAAGGAGGAACATGGAGTCTATGCATAGATTCAAGAGCCATAAATAGAATCACTATCAGGTACAAATTTCCTATCCCAAGAATTGAAGACTTGATGGATTTCTTGGGAGGTGCAAAGTATTTCACTAAGATTGATCTCAAGAGTGGATACCACCAGATCAGAATAAAAGAAGGTGATGAATGGAAAACAACCTTCAAAACCAATGAGGGAATTTATGAGTGGCTTGTTATGCCATTCGGTCTTAGTAATTCTCCCAGTACATTCATGAGACTCGTGAATGAAGTGCTTAAAGATTTTATTGGTAAATTTGTTGTTGTATACTTAGATGACATCTTGATTTTCAGTAGAATTAAAGAGGAACATCTAGAGCGTCTTAGTATTGTATTGCAAAAATTGTATGATGAGCAACTAACAATAAACTTGGAGAAGTGTGAGTTTATGAAGCAGGAGCTTGTCTATCTCAGATTTGTAGTTTCAGGAGGAGATTTGAAGATGGACACATCAAAGGTGGAAGCCATCACAAACTGGCCAACACCAAAGACAATGAATGCAGTAAGAAGTTTTCATGGTTTGGCACTGTTCCACAGGAAGTTTATCAAAGGATTTGGTGAGATTTGTGCACCCATGCTGGATACCATCAAAGGAGGAGTTAAGACTAAGTTTCAGTGGACCAATGTAGCTAACAAAGGGTTTGAACCTTTGAAACAAAAGGTAGCTACACAACCAGTACTCATTCTTCCTAGTTTTGACAAGTTGTTCACAATTGAATGTGATGCCAGTGATATAGCAGTTGGTGTTGTTTTGAGTCAAGAGAATAAACCTGTAGCTTTCTTTAGTGAGAAGCTCAATGATGCCAAGAAGAAGTATTCATCCCATGATCTCAAGTTGTATGCTTTTATTCAAGCTCTTAGGAAGTGGAGGCACTACTTGTTACCTAAAGAGTTTGTTGTTTACACAGATAATCAAGCGTTAAATTTTCTAAATTCACAAGATAAGTTGAGTCATAGGTATGTTAAATGGGTTGAGTATCTACAGTCATATACATTTTCTATTAAGCACAAGAAATGACAGTGTAATAAAGTAGCAGATGCTTTGAGTAGAAGGCTACTAATAGTGCAAGAAGTACATATTTAGAGTATTGTAGTTGATTACTTCAAGGATTTGTACCCCAAGAATGAAGATTTTGCAGTCATTTACAAGGTTTGTCAAGAATTTCAGAATCACTTTCACAGTGAATATGTTGACTTTGCAGAATGGTTTGTTGTTTAAAGGTGGACAGTTGTGTGTTCCCAAAGGATTGATGAGCGAAAATTTGATCCAAGAAAAGCATAATGGATGTTTGAGTGTTCATTTTGGCCTTAATAAGACATTGGAACTTGTTCAAAGGTTCTACTATTGGCCTAGAATGCAGAGGGATATCAGAAGGTATGTTGAGCAATGTATGGTTTGTCAGAAAGATAAAGGCATGACTACTAATGTTGGTCTTTATCAGCCATTGCCTATTCCTACAAGGCCATGGGAATGTGTGAGTATGGATTTTGTGGTTGGATTACCCAAAACAAAGCTTGGTTGTGATAGCATTTTTGTTGTTGTTGACAGATTCAGTAAAATGGTACATTTTGTTCCTTGTAAAACTACTCATGATGCTAGTCACATTGCACACTTGTTTTTCAAAGAGGTTATTAGAATCCACGGTTTTCTGGTTAGTATTGTTTTAGATAGAGATGTCAAATTCCTTGGACATTTTTGGAAAAGACTGGGAACTAATTTGTCTTTTTGGTTCAGCCTATCATCCCCAAATAGATGGTCAAATAGAGGTGGTCAATAGGACACTTGGAAACCTTTTAAGTTGTTTGACCAAAGAGTATGGACAGAGTTGGGATCAGGTTCTTCACCAGGCAGAGTTTGTGTACAATGATAGTGTTAACAGGTCTACTAGGAAGAGTCCTTTTGAGATAGTGTATGGTATGCACCCATGAGGTGTTATGGAATTACGAGACCTTGGTAATTTGTCGCATAGAAGTGGTCAAGCTAATGATATTGTTCAATCTATGAAGGAGGTTCATGACCAAGTCAGGCGAACTCTCCAAGATTCTTCACAGAAAGTTAAAGCCATTGATGCCACACGATGACATGTGCAATTTTCAGTTGGAGATTTGGTGATGGTACATTTGAACAAGGCTTGACTTCAGAAAGGGATTCCCAAAAAGCTACAAATGAGGAGAATAAGCCCATGTAAAGTTTTAGCCAAGTATGGCTCTAATGCCTATAAGATTGATTTGCCATATGATATTGCTTTGTCTCCTATTTTCAATATTGTAGATTTGATTGTCTACAAGGGACAACTTCCCATGGAGGATGCATGAGTTTCAGATGTTCAACAGTCACTTTCTGATCTGTCATTGCTTTCTTCTTCCATGCCTCAGGCTGAGAAAGTGTTAGATTCCCACGTTCTCAAGAAGACTAGACAACACATCTACATGGAACATTTGGTGAAATGGATGCATAAACCTGATTTTGAAGTGACTTGGGTCCCTGAATCAGACTTTGTGAAGTCAGGAATTGATCTTTCCTTGCTACCACGTGTAGTCACTTGACTTCTTTATTTTTGGGGTAGTATGGTGCAGGAACACCTAAGGGTTGAAATGCCCTTGACCAATTTTGACTTTTGAGACCCTCCCGTGGTCATGTAGATATTTGTTTGGTTGTTTTCTTTGCAGTTTTTGATTTTTTCCTTATCGGAAAGACCTAACTCGATCGACAAGTCTTATTTCGATGAGGTCGCCCGTGTTGGAGTTGTCGTATTGGGTATCAGTGGGAGTTTTTGCGTGATTTACCGAAGACCTGATTGAAGTTATCAGATATCAGAGAGAATGTTTTTATCCTATCCCGTGGACCCGATAGGAAAGTGCTAGCCTATAACAAGTGAGAAAGTCCTGCGACTTCCAAAAGGATCAGACAACTGTCCCTATACTGCGATGGGAAAATGATCGAAGATTATCTGTCGCGACTTGGCGACCATCGTGGGACCCTACGAAAAAGAAGAGAATTTTGGGTGGTTAAAGAGGTCATGCTAAGATGTTAGGGTAGAGCCCCCAGAACCAATCAGTGAATGTCACATGGCGAAGCACAAAAGAGAGATTGAGCAGATCGGATGATCGCATTAAGCATTTCAGGCGGTTAGAGAGTCCATGCTAAGATGTCAAGGTAGAGCCCCTGGAACCAATCAGTGAATGCCATGTGGCGAAGAACAAAAGAGAGATCGAGTAGATCAGATGATCAGATTAGCTTTTCAGTTATCTTCCCGAAGACCGATAGAAACGCCGAGCAAGCAGAGAAAGGCATCGGCTATTGGATGAAGGGATTTCTTGCTATCTCGACGCTCGATGGAGAAAGTGTGAAAGGTGAACATTGTCATTGGTCATGGGAAGTAATGTTTTGAAGAATTCTCGATGACCTAGTAGGAAGTGTGGAGCGTAGAAAGTCAGCATTGGTAGTTGGAAGCCAAGTTTTGTGGCTACGTCGATGGATCATTTTGTAATTGTTTTTTTAGTTTGAAACAGTTTGTGTTTCACGACAGATGGAATGTTTAAAAGACCCAATGGGCATTTGTAAAGGGTTGGATGTTGGTTGTTGAAAGGTTGAAGCACTAAAAGAAATAGATACAGTCTGTTTTCTGGTTTTCTATTGTTGTACTATTTATTTGGATTAAGTTTTTCATTACAGTTCTATAATTAAAGTTCCTTTTTGTTGTTCATTTTTGTTTTGATCTCACTATCTAAATATGTCTTTGTCTTGAACCTCCACCGTGGGCTCCATGCGGCTATTGGAGTTCTTCAGGAAGAGCCAAAAATGTACAGTAGAAGTAGAGTAGTAGTAGGAGGAAGCCAGGAAATGGCAATCGCCATTTCTACATACTGAACCTAGGTGAGCTTGATGGTAGTTCGACTAGGTATCAGTAATTGATTGAGATAACTTGTAGGGGAAGGCAATTGCTAAGAACTAGAAGAAAATCTAGAAGGCTACAAGCCTGAGATTGAAACATTGAGTAATCAAGAGGAAAGTTTGCTAAACCAAACAAGATGGGTGGTTTTGCAAAGAGTCAAGAATGAGTGTGTCCTTCACCCCTACAAAGATATAGTGAGTGAGCTTACTTTGTGAGCTTGAGGTTGGTGTTAAGAAAACAAATGGTAGGGAAGCACCTAGAAGTCTAAAAGAGTAGACTTGGAACCCAAGAATGGATAGAAACAAAACGTCAAGAAATTTAATTGATGGTTAAATAGGTAGCCTCCCCATCAATGTCCAACTGAGAAAGGTGAGACTACTCATGAGACAAATGCTCACAAAACACATCAAAGGTAGGCATGGTAAAACGAGCACCCAAGCCATCCATGGTGGAGTAGAAAGAAAAGGCAAAAAACCGAAAAAGGACCCCGAAGCTTCGAAAGGATCAAGCAAATGCACTCTATGTCTGTCTTGATCTTTCCACACCCCTGGAGAATAGATCTGGTAGTCTTCAATTTTTTCAAAAAATCCTCAATGGTGGGTGTATATGGTGAAAATGGATAACAATAATAACAATATTGAAAGGCTAAATGAATTCAACCACAAAACCCTAGCCTAACAACAACAAAGATCCACCATAACATATGAAGATTACCTAAGACAATGCAAATCAAATGAAATCACAAAGATTATACCATCACATGTCCAATAGGGTTTTGATCTCCATTCTTCCTATCTCCATTGATCTTTTTTGATATATTTGCTCTCAGATTTTATGTGCACAAGAGCTCAACAAAGAACGGAATGTGGTTGCTAGTAGAATCGTAGTATAGTCAAGTGCATAAAAGATGATTAGAATACATAGAATGATTAGAATGATTGATTAGAATGCATAGAATGATTGGGATGATTGATTAGAATGCATAGAATGATTGATTAGGGTTGATAATGAAGGAAGCATCTCCTTATTATAGAAGACACTATATGAAATGGAGGGATAAGATTGAGAGGTGTAAAAGGAGGTCGGCTATGATTAGAGGGTAGGTAAAAGAAATAATAAAATAATGAAAGGGGTAGGTAGTGTATGAATTAAGAGATGAATGACATGTGTCATAGGTAGAAAAGGCTAATGAATTAATTAAATAAATAAAGATTTATTTAATTAATAGAAGAAGTGGGATAATTAAATAAATAAAATATTTATTTAATTTAGGAAAAGGATAATTTAAATAAATAAATGTATTTATTTAAATGAGAAATAAGGCTAGAAGAGGATAAATGAATTAATTAAATAAATAAGGATTTATTTAATTAATAAAAGAATTAGGCTTAGATAATTAAATAAATAAAATATTTATTTAATTAGACTGGACAATTTTGGGTGTCTACATTTTGCCCCTCTTTGAGACAATGCGACTTGTCGTGTTGTTTCAAAGAAGATAAGATGAACTGATATAGAGTTGCCCCAGAATGGGAATGATATGCCCCCTCGAGAGATTGGATGAAAATGTCTGAAAAGATTGTAGACAATCTCTCAATAAGAAAGACAAGATAGAATGGACTGACCAGATAAAGTGACAAAGTCATGGGATAAAGAAGACTGACTCGGGAAATGAGGGCTAGGGCAGTCTATAAGATAGACCACAAGGGAACTACATCCTCATTTTCATCTACACATCCACGAGAGAATATTGCAGAGCGAAAATAGAGCAGGAGTAGTCAGCAGCGATGGCTTTCACTCACAGATTCGACCGCGTTCGCCGATTTCAGAGGCCAGCAGAGGCAGGAGAGCCGGTAAGTACCACCAAACCTCCTCGTACTTTGACACATTTAATTTTGTCATTAATGCATGTCGAATAGGGTAATAAATGTGCTTAGACTAGGGTCCAAAAAGTGTCAAAAAATGTCCAGGCGCGTCTGTGTTTGTTAGGCACGTCTGTGTTTGGACCCGCATCTGCATCAATTGCGGCCGCGTCTGTGATGGACAGGCGCGTTTGTGCCAAGAAGGCACGTCTGTGTTTTTCAGGTGCATCTGTGCAGAGCATAGGCATGTCTGTGTCAAGAAGGCGCATCTGTGCAGTCTTTGAGCACGTTTATGTCATGTAAGCGCGTTTGCGTTTGAAAAGTATGAATTTGCATCTTCTAGGTCAAATCGGCAGTTCTGTGATGAACATATGCTGTCGATTGGATAAGTTGCTGAGGGGATACACTCAAGCAGGTCCTCTAGGAAGACTAGGATAAATCAAGGCACTTTGTGATGAACAGTGAGTACCAAGATAGAGTACTTTGTGATGAACAAGGAGTACTAAAATATGAGCAGCACTTTGTGATGAACAGGGAGTGCAAATGTGAGTAACACTTTGTGATGAATAGGGAGTGTCACACACGTAGTACTTTGTGATGAAATGTGAGTACCACTAGGACTGAGATGATTGATTTGCTTGACTGTAGGAGTATTTGCTGATGCTAGAGTCATGGGAGAGATTCCCGTCGATGCAGAGGTTGCGACCTGAGTTGTCGCTCGAGGACAGAGCTGTCATTGAGGAGATGGGTTTGAGACATGTGCTGTATGTGCCTAAGTTTTGGGCAAACATGGGTTTGCTAATTGCACTAGCTGAGAGATGGCACTCTGAGACATGCACGTTTCATCTGCCGATGGGTGAGATGACAGTCACCCTAGAGGATGTATATAGGATTATGCAGATACCGAGTGATGGGGAGTTGATTCTGTATGATCGAGACGGAGACAAGGATGCCCTTAGATGAGTGTTCTAGGATCCAAGACTGGAGATGAGGGTGGGACATGTGGCATGGGATACCATGACATGGATAGGATTAGCACTACTAATAGTGTTGGCAAGAGTGATCAGTGAGTTCCTCTGTATCAGTTTTGTACCATTTTGTATAATGATGTAGACACTTGCGGGTGATTGTAGCCATATGATTTTGACATCATTGTATCATGACCCTTTATATATATATATTGTAAAGCGGAAAAATCGAACCCTAGTCGTTCTCTCCTCCCCAACTCCAAGGAGAGAGAAGGGAGAGTCACTAGGGTTGATGGTTTTCACTTAGGAGAGACTTTACATTCAAAAGAGGGGTTGAAACCCACAAGATCCAATCCCACGCAATGCAAGATTGGATTCTAAATGAGTTTCAAGGGTTAAGACATCAAGGATACCCTCTTTTGTAAAGAAATGTAGATAGAAAGATTGAACTAGGGATGCATGTAAAGTAGGAAAGATTCACTTATAAACAAAGATAGGAATATGATACGAAGCTGCGGACCTGGAATTAGCAGTAAAATGTCGAGACGATGCTGTTCTACAAATTTGAGCGAAAGTTGATGGGACAATGGCGCCCGGCGTGCACACGGTCCTCCGAAAAATCTGTGAAACGAAGATGGATCTGTTCGTCTCTGCACAAGCATTCCAGATCTTCAATTATAGCCACGTACCTGCAACCTACACACAGAAAAGAGAGGACGATTGGGGGGTTAGGGATGAGGGGTTTGCCTTTAGGTCAAACCTCGATTTTGGAATTAACCAAGAAATGAGAATGCTGTAAATGTAAATGTTTGTAATGTAAACAAGTACAGATACCTTGTTGTAAGAATGTTTGTATTCTTACATGTGAAGGTGTAATGTATGTAGTATGTAATGTGTTGTAAGTGATCTCCTCTTCAATGGTTGAATCCTTGTCTTGAATGCAACACTTAGCCTTGAATGGAGACTTAGAATACTCAATTGCTTGAAGGAATGCTTGAATGCTTGAATGTTTGAATATCGCTTCCGCGCCTTGCTCACATATGTCCCCCCTCCTTTTTGAGAGGGGAAATGTAGTTTATATACTTGTCAATTAGGGCTGATAGACTGATTTTCCCAACCTTAGGCCGACCAGGAAATGTTATTTTCCAAATTGCAAACATAAAGACCCGAGACCCAAAAGAGACCAGGCCAAAAATAGGGCCAGGGACCAGGGCGCTGGGCGCCATGGTCCTAGGGGACCAGGGCGTTGGGCGCCCTAGTCCTGAAGGACCAGGGCACTGGGCACCGTGGTCCCACCTCCAGGGACAGCAGGGTGCAAGGAGGATCAGGCCAGGGTGCTGAGAAATGCAGTTTTTGATGACATGAACAAGTTTCGGGGTCTCCATTCAGGTTCCGTGTTGCATCGCCATCGTGAAGACCGAAATGCAGTCGAAATTGCAAGTGTCGCAATTTTAGGACGCTACATTTAGCCCCCACTTTAGCGGGAGTATAAGCGTACGTTCATACTTCCGGTAAAGTACAAGGAAACAATATTGAAAGACTTTCACCACGTCAAGAAGGCAAGATACACCAAGCCCCCAGTGGACTAAGGATCTTACGACTTCAATTGACAAAGTAAAAGGGAAGATCATGAGGGAGAACCATGACTGTCAGTAGTAAGGTTCCCTCACTATGAGTCATGCAAGAAAGAAATCAAAAATTTTCAAGGCAAAGTTAAATTTGTCAAGAAATTTCCAAGTATCTTGAAAAGATATGAACGGGATGTATGCCCCCCTACGTTAAAGCGATCGCACATGCCTCACCGGGGGTGATTGCTTTAAGGTAGTGATACATATAAGAAATGAGAAGGGAAAGGAGCACGTTATCACAAGGATTTAGCCCCCAAGTGTGAGATAAGCCCAAGGATAATAGACACAAAACACAAAGCACAAGGTGACTTCCCTTTCCTCGGGGTCAGTATGCTGTATGATAATTCATGTATATCATATGTATGTATGCATAATTGTTCTTCATTCCCCAATCAAGGAAGGTCACCTAGAAGAAGGGAACACATGTGTCTTTTGAGTCAACATGAGAGAGACCAAAAGAGATCTCAATGCTTTGCATCGTCCTCAAGTAGACAACACTAAGGACAAAAAATAGAAGAATGAGAATAACACATAGAAGAAGTAACAAAAGAGAGGAGGAGAGAATCTGCTATGCTAATGAAACTAGTCTAGCACGTCATCTACCCCCCGATCTTGCTGATCAGTGTTTCGGGAAGGCAGGGAACACGCTAGAGGAGGAACATCCAACACAGCAGATGGAGCTATCACAAGATCCAAACAAGGGCTATGTTCATGTTCCAAGCCACGTTGTTCTTGTCTAGGAGCTAGGATAAGTGCTTTAGAAAATTCATTAGATAAATTGTTATCAATATCAACAAGTTCATATTCACTATCAGAAACAAGAGAAGTAACATTTTAATCATGAATAACATTTTCATCTATATCATCATCAAGATTTATAAAAATAGGATCTTTAACTCGCACAGGATCAAGACCATCATGCATCTTATGTTTAGGAGATTTTGGCTCAATTTCCAACTGAGGAGAAAATGGTATAATGCTTGTTTTTGGAGATTGCAAAGTTTGAGAAGCAACTGCTTGAGCTCTAAGACGACGCTTTCGATGGCATTCATGTGCAGAACAATTTCGTCTAGTCTTAGTAGGAAGTTGAGAAGATTGAGGAGGAGGAATGTTCTCACCCTTATCACTTGGGTGTTTAGGTTGTGGTCTCTTAGGTTGAATAATAGGAGAAGAGGAAGGTCTCTTCTCTCCATAAGAGGAAGGAGGAAGAACTACTCCATATAAGGGAGGAATATTTGGTTTAGGAAGGAGACCAAGCCCATCATGATGAGGAGGTATAGGTCTACTTTTAGGAAGTTTATTAGATATAGGCATAGTTACATCCATAGGGATGGGTTGGGAATCTTCTTGAGGAAAGACATTAGTTTTATCTTTCAGAGGAAGAACTTCCTTCTCAAGAACGATAGGAATGTCAAGTTTGGGTGTTCTAGGTTCACTTAGCGATAGGATCATATCTTTTTTCCACTTTTGATAAGATTTAAAAAGATGATCACTTCGTGGAGGAAGAGATTGAAATTGTTTAGGCCAAAAGTAATCAATAGGAACGCTAGAAGTTCTTTCAGCTGGTTTAAAGAGACTATGATTGACAGTAACAACTTTGCCATTATGGGGAAATTTCAAACACTTGTGAATAGGAGAAGCAATAGCTTTCATGGAAGATAGCCAAGGATAGCCTAGCTTCACACGAAATTGTTCGGACGATGGAATAATAGCAAAGTCCACATCAAGGGATTTGTTATGGACCTCAATAGGTAATGTAATAGAACCAATTGCAGGAGAAGAAAATGCATCAAATAGTTTCACAACCACATTTGTTTCATCATAGATCACTTGATTCAATTGCAAAGTAAAAAGAAATTCTTCAGTAATGACATTAACCATACAAGAAGGATCAATAAGCACTCCACGGCAAGGTGTATTCTTGACTTTTGCAACTATATATAAAGGACCATCAGGTGCCCTGATAGTTTCACTAGAATCAAAGGTGATGGAAGGTTCTTTAGGGATTTTCTGCTTCTCTACAAAGTTAATCACATTCGGAGCCATAGACACAAGATCATCAGGTGAGACAGATGAATCATTAGTATCAATCGCATTAGAGGTATGAGAAGGTAATGGATCAGTAAAAATATGAAGATTTTGGTTAGGAGGAGCTACAGATGTGTTGCCTTTATCATTCACAGAAGAAACGGAGATAGTATTATTATCAATCAAATCTTCAATTTTACCTTTTAAAGCAAAACATTTTTCAGTATCATGCCCAGGTTGACGATGAAATTGACAAAAAGATTTGTTATCAAAATAGGGTGAATTAATCTTTTCAGGATCTATTTGCCTTATAGGAGGAAGAGTAAGCACGTTTTGTTCCAATAACTTATTCATAACACTATGCAATGATTCACTCAAATGAGTAAACTTTCTTTCTTTCTTGAAAAACTTAGAAATAGGAGGCACACCTGATGCTGCATTCACATTGTTGTTGATGATGTTTTTATTGAATTTAATGGACTCTCTGTTCGGTTTAAACTTCCCAAATGGTTGTTGACTACTATCACCCTTATCACTCGAAGCCATAGGATTTGCTTGTTCCATTTGACTCACAGACGGTTGATAATGGTGAAGAGTTGCGCACAACTGTTGGAAAGAAGTAAACTCAGAAAACAGGAGTTTTTCTCTAATATCTTTTTGTTCGAGACCGTGGCGAACGGAGTGCACACGGTCCTCGCAACTTTATTCAAAATTTTCAGGGATGAAAGTTATGATGATTTTAAAGCTAATCTGAAAAAATTGAGTGATTTTACGATCTGTAGATAGGCCAAATTAAAGTTGCAATCTCAAAATTGAACCCTACAAAGATTGTCGAAAAATGCAAAATTTGAATTTTGAAAAAGAGAGGGAAACTGAAATTTTGAATTTTATGATTCTAGAGGGAATACTAAAAGCAATGCAAGTTTTGAAATTTAAAAATTGACTCGATTTCATGCAAAATTCGAATTTGAAAGTGGAAATCAAGGTTGTTGCAATTAGACACTTAATTTTAGAAGTCACAAATTGCGAAAATTTGAATAAAGCACTGAAATTTTGAATGAATGCTAACACACTTTTCAGATTTAGGACTGTAAGAAACACAATTTTGATATGAATTTTAATTTCAACGATTTTTGAATGATTAGAAGCCTTTATCCGAGCAATCTCTAGACCAACTTTGACTTTAATTTTGAAGGTGTTAGAATTGATAAAATCAGCCAAAACTCTGGATTTTAGCAGAAAAATACAATAAGATCTAGCTCCTGAAATTTCGGAAAAAATTTCGGGGACGATGGCGCTCGGGGTGCACACGGTCCTCGCAACTTTTTTCCAAATTTTCAGGGATGAAAGATATTGTGATTTTATTGCGGAATCCAAAGTTACAGCCGATTTGGAAGTGTTTTGATTAGTGAAATTATCAGTCCAAGGTTGAATCAAGAAGGTTTTTAAAAATTAGGGTTTTGACATTTAACCACTTAATTTTCAGAATTAAAGCACAAATATGAATTGACAATTTGCAATGGAAGGGTAGATCTGAAACAAGCATTAACAATTAAACGTTTCACAAGTTTAATTACTAAAAAGAAAATTTTAGGGTTTTTATGCAATTAACCTCTAAAATTAGCAAAAGATCCAACATGGAAATGCAATTAAGGAAACAAAATTTTCAGATCTAACCATGAATAATCAAAATGAGGATGTTCACGTCGGGTTCACCAAAATGTACAGCGGAAAAATCGAACCCTAGTCGTTCTCTCCTCCCCAACTCCAAGGAGAGAGAAGGGAGAGTCACTAGGGTTGATGGTTTTCACTTAGGAGAGACTTTACATTCAAAAGAGGGGTTGAAAGCCACAAGATCCAATGCCACGCAATGCAAGATTGGATTCTAAATGAGTTTAAAGGGTTAAGACATCAAGGATACCCTCTTTTGTAAAGAAATGTAGATAGAAAGATTGAACTAGGGATGCATGTAAAGTAGGAAAGATTCACTTATAAACAAAGATAGGAATATGATATGAAGCTGCGGACCTGGAATTAGCAGTAAAATGTCGAGATGATGCTGTTTTGCAAATTTGAGCGAAAGTTGATGGGACGATAGCGCTCGGCGTGCACACGGTCCTCCGAAAAATCCGCGAAATGAAGGTGGATCTGTTCGTCTCTGCACAAGGATTCCAGATCTTCAATTACAGTCGCGTACCTGCAACCTACACACAGAAAAGAGAGGACGATTGGGGGGTTAGGGATGAGGGGTTTGCCTTTAGGTCAAACTCCGGTTTTGGAATTAACCAAGAAATGAGAATGCTGTAAATGTAAATGTTTGTAATGTAAACAAGTACTGATACCTTGTTGTAAGAATGTTTGTATTCTTACATGCGAAGGTGTAATGTATGTAGTATGTAATGTGTTGTAAGTGATCTCCTCTTCAATGGTTGAATCCTTGCCTTGAATGCAACACTTAGCCTTGAATGGAGACTTAGAATACTCAATTGCTTGAAGGAATGCTTGAATGCTTGAATGTTTGAATATAGCTTTCGCGCCTTGCTCACATATGTCCCCCCTCCTTTTTGAGAGGGGAAATGTAGTTTATATACTTGTCAATTAGGGCTGATAGACTGATTTTCTTGACCTTAGGCCGACCAGGAAATGTAATTTTCCAATTTGCAAACATAAAGACCCGAGACCCAAAAGAGACCGGGCCCAAAATAGGGCCAGGGACTAGGGCGCTGGGCGCCATGGTCCTGGGGGACCAGGGCGCTAGGCGCCCTAGTCCTGAAAGACCAGGGCGCTGGGCGCCGTGGTCCCACCTCCAGGGACAGCAGGGTGCAAGGAGGATCAGGCCAGGGTACTGAGAAAAGCAGTTTTTGATGTCATGAACAAGTTTTGGGGTCTCCATTCAGGTTCCGTGTTGCATCGCCATCGTGAAGACCCAAATGCAGTCGAAATTGCAAGTGTCACAATTTTAGGAAGCTACATTTAGCCCCCACTTTAGCGGGAGTATAAGCGTACGCTCATACTTCCGGTAAAGTACAAGGAAACAATATTGAAAGACTTTCACCACGTCAAGAAGGCAAGATACACCAAGCCCCCAGTGGACTAAGGATCTTACGACTTTGATTGACAAAGTAAAAGGGAAGATCACGAGGGAGAACCATGACTGTCAGTAGTAAGGTTCCCTCACTATGAGTCATGCAAGAAAGATATCAAAAATTTTCAAGGCAAAGTTAAATTTGTCATGAAATTTCCAAGTATCTTGAAAAGATATGAACGGGATGTATGCCCCCCTACATTAAAGCGATCGCACATGCCTCACCGGGGGTGATTGCTTTAAGGTAGTGATACATATAAGAAATGAGAAGGGAAAGGAGCATGTTATCACAAGGATTTAGCCCCCAAGTGTGAGATAAGCCCAAGGATAATAGACACAAAACACAAAGCACAAGGTGACTTCGCTTTCCTTGGGGTCAGTATGCTGTATGATAATTCATGTATATCATATGTATGTATGCATAATTGTTCTTCATTCCCCAATCAACGAAGGTCACCTAGAAGAAGGGAACACATGTGTCTTTTGAGTCAACATGAGAGAGACCAAAAGAGATCTCAATGCTTTGCATCATCCTCAAGTAGACAACACTAAGGAAAACAAATAGAAGAATGAGAATAACACATAGAAGAAGTAACAAAAGAGAGGAGGAGAGAATCTGCTATGCTAATGAAACTAGTCTAGCACGTCATCTACCCCCCGATCTTGCTGATCAGTGTTTCGGGAAGGCAGGGAGCACGCTAGAGGAGGAACATCCAACACAGCAGATGGAGCTATCACAAGATCCAAACAAGGGCTATGTTCATGTTCCAAGCCACATTGTTCTTGTCTAGGAGCTAGGATAAGTGCTTTAGAAAATTCATTAGATAAATGGTTATCAATATCAACAAGTTCATATTCACTATCAGAAACAAGAGAAGTAACATTTTCATCATGAATAACATTTTCATCTATATCATCATCAAGGTTTATAAAAATAGGATCTTTAACTCGCACAGGATCAAGACCATCATGCATCTTATGTTTAGGAGATTTTGGCTCAATTTCCGACTGAGGAGAAAATGGTATAATGCTTGTTTTTGGAGATTGCAAAGTTTGAGAAGCTGCTGCTTGAGCTCTAAGAAGACGGTTTCGACGGCGTTCACGTGCAGAACGATTTTGTCTAGTCTTAGTAGGAAGTTGAGAAGATTGAGGAGGAGGAATGTTCTCACCCTTATCACTTGGGATTTTAGGTTGTGGTCTCTTAGGTTGAATAATAGGAGAAGAGGAAGGTCTCTTCTCTCCATAAGAGGAAGGAGGAAGAACTACTCCATATAAGGGAGGAATATTTGGTTTAGGAAGGAGACCAAGCCCATCATGACGAGGAGTTATAGGTCTACTTTTAGGAGGTTTATTAGATATAGGCATAGTTACATCCATAGGGATGGGTTGGGAATCTTCTTGAGGAAAGACATTAGTTTTATCTTTCAAAGGAAGAACTTCCTTCTCAAGAACGATAGGAATGTCAAGTTTGGGTGTTCTAGGTTCACTTAGAGATAGGATCATATCTTTTTTCCACTTTTGATAAGATTTAAAAAGATGATCACTTCGTGGAGGAAGAGATTGAAATTGTTTAGGCCAAAAGTAATCAATAGGAACGCTAGAAGTTCTTTCAGCTGGTTTAAAGAGACTATGATTGACAGTAACAACTTTGCCATTATGGGGAAATTTCAAACACTTGTGAATAGGAGAAGCAATAGCTTTCATGGAAGATAGCCAAGGATAGCCTAGCTTCACACAAAATTGTTCGGACGATGGAATAATAGCAAAGTCCACATCAAGGGATTTGTTATGGACCTCAATAGGTAATGTAATAGAACCAATTGCAGGAGAAGAAAATGCATCAAATAGTTTCACAACCACATTTGTTTCATCATAGATCACTTGATTCAATTGCAAAGTAAAAAGAAATTCTTCAGTAATGACATTAACCATACAAGAAGGATCAATAAGCACTCCACGGCAAGGTGTATTCTTGACTTTTGCAACTATATATAAAGGACCATCAGGTGCCCTGATAGTTTCACTAGAATCAAAGGTGATGGAAGGTTCTTTAGGGATTTTCTGCTGCTCTACAAAGTTAATCACATTCGGAGCCATAGACACAAGATCATCAGGTGAGACAGATGAATCATTAGTATCAATCGCATTAGAGGTATGAGAAGGTAATGGATCAGTAAAAATCTGAAAATTTTGGTTAGGAGGAGCTACAGATGTGTTGCCTTTATCATTCACAGAAGAAACAAAGATAGTATTATTATCAATCAAATCTTGAATTTTACCTTTTAAAGCAAAACATTTTTCAGTATCATGCCCAGGTTGACGATGAAATTGACAAAAAGATTTGTTATCAAAATAGGGTGAATTAATCTTTGCAGGATCTATTTGCCTTATAGGAGGAAGAGTAAGCACATTTTGTTCCAATAACTTATTCATAATACTATGCAATGATTCACTCAAAGGAGTAAACTTTCTTTCTTTCTTGAAAAACTTAGAAATAGGAGGCACACCTGATGCTGCATTCACATTGTTGTTGATGATGTTTTTATTGAATTTAATGGACTCTCTGTTCGGTTTAAACTTCCCAAATGGTTGTTGACTACTATCACCCTTATCACTCGGAGCCATAGGATTTGCTTGTTCCATTTGACTCACAGTCGGTTGATAATGGTGAAGAGTTGCGCACAACTGTTGGAAAGAAGTAAACTCAGAAAACATGAGTTTTTCTCTAATATCTTTTTGTAAATTAGAAATAAAGATTCTTTGAATATTATTGTCAGGCACTGGAAAAGAAATTTGAGCATACAAATGCTTATATCTACCAATGAAATCAGTCACTTTTTCTTTAACACCTTGTTTACAATGCATTAAATCAATCAAAGTAACTTTAGGACTTATATTGTTTTGAAATTGTTGAATAAAAGCATTTGAAAGTTGTTCGAAAGAAGTAATAGAATAAGAAGGCAATGAGCAATACCATTGTAAGGCTTTATCTCTTAATGTTCTAGTAAACAGTTTTGCAAGCAACCTTTGGTCATAAGCAAAATCGGTACATATTGTTTGAAAAGTCTTAACATGTGTTAGAGGATCTCCTTTACCATTATAAAGCTCCAAATGCGGGATTTCAACATGTTTAGGAGGGATAGCTTGAACAATGTCAAGAGAAAGTGGGCTCGCAACATCAAATGTGGGCACACTAAACTTAGATTGATTCATAGAGGCAATTTGTTGCTGCAAAGAAGAGACAGTTTGTGCAAGATTGTTAATGGTTGCTTCAGTCGAAGAGTTCATATTAGACATGTTAGATTGTGATTGAGGTGTTATGTTATTGAAAGAAGGTAGAGAGTAAGGTGGTGGGACACTATGATAGTTAGTCATAGGAGATGATTGGACAGGAGGAACACTACAAGGAGGAATGGAATGATTAAACGAGTTGCCCCCTTGCGTCATGTTCATTTGTGGTGATATAATAGGAACACTCATTGAAGGAATGAATGAAGAAGTTGGATTGAATGAAGGAAGAGGGTTGATTGAAGAAGACGGATTGCCCCCATGACTGGTGATCATAGGAGGAATGTCTTGTGTTGAAGTAGTCATTATGTTTGATGTAAAAGTAGGTATACTAGCAATAGGAGTCGTCAAAGGAATAGAATGATTAACTTGAGTAGGAGGTTGTGTATAACCCAAAGTTTCGGCACAACTCTTCATAGGCATCACATTCGAATCCACAATGTGTGCAATACCACGCAAAATATCAATTCCATTCTTATCACTTTGAACCATACGTTTTAGACCCTCAATTAATGAAAGAGCTTCGCTATCGGGGTATTCTTGAGACATCCATTGTCGAAAATCATCAAATTGGTTATCCAATTTTGAAAGTTGTTCTACAGAAACCTCATGGAGAGCTTCTTCATCATTAAGAGGATTAGAGGAATTACCCATGTCCTCGTTAAAAAGGCCATTCAAATTAGGTTCCATCTCCTTGGTAGTTACACCTTGGAAGGACATAATTCTAAGGCTTCGTCTAACGGGAATAGTGTAAGTAGGGCTTATTGTTGTAAAAATCATGCACTAAAGAGACAAAGAAGATTTTGAATTTTAGAGGTAGCAAATTTCAATAAAATCAGCCAATCTCCTAGATTTAAGCTGTTAAATACAATCAGGACAATCGCCCGAAATTTCGAAAAAAATGTTCGAGACCGTGGCGAACGGAGTGCACACGGTCCTCGCAACTTTATTCAAAATTTTCAGGGATGAAAGTTATGATGATTTTAAAGCTAATCTGAAAAAATTGAGTGATTTTACGATCTGTAGATAGGCCAAATTAAAGTTGCAATCTCAAAATTGAACCCTACAAAGATTGTCGAAAAATGCAAAATTTGAATTTTGAAAAAGAGAGGGAAACTGAAATTTTGAATTTTATGATTTTAGAGGGAATACTAAAAGCAATGCAAGTTTTGAAATTTAAAAATTGACTCGATTTCATGCAAAATTCGAATTTGAAAGTGGAAATCAAGGTTGTTGCAATTAGACAGTTAATTTCAGAAGTCACAAATTGCAAAAATTTGAATAAAGCACTGAAATTTTGAATGAATGCTAACACACTTTTCAGATTTAGGATTGTAAGAAACACAATTTTGATATGAATTTTAATTTCAATGATTTTTGAATGATTAGAAGCCTTTATCCGAGCAATCTCTAGACCAACTTTGACTTTAATTTTGAAGGTGTTAGAATTGATAAAATCAGCCAAAATTCTGGATTTTAGCAGAAAAATACAATAAGATCTAGCTCCTGAAATTTCGGAAAAAATTTCGGGGACGATGGCGCTCGGGGTGCACACGGTCCTCGCAACTTTTTTCCAAATTTTCAGGGATGAAAGATATTGTGATTTTATTGCGGAATCCAAAGTTACAGCCGATTTGGAAGTGTTTTGATTAGTGAAATTATCAGTCCAAGGTTGAATCAAGAAGGTTTTTAAAAATTAGGGTTTTGACATTTAACCACTTAATTTTCAGAATTAAAGCACAAATATGAATTGACAATTTGCAATGGAAGGGTAGATCTGAAACAAGCATTAACAATTAAATGTTTCACAAGTTTAATTACTAAAAAGAAAATTTTAGGGTTTTTATGCAATTAACCTCTAAAATTTGCAAAAGATCCAACATGGAAATGCAATTAAGGAAACAAAATTTTCAGATCTAACCATGAATAATCAAAATGAGGATGTTCACGTCGGGTTCACCAAAATGTACAGCGGAAAAATCGAACCCTAGTCGTTCTCTCCTCCCCAACTCCAAGGAGAGAGAAGGGAGAGTCACTAGGGTTGATGGTTTTCACTTAGGAGAGACTTTACATTCAAAAGAGGGGTTGAAACCCACAAGATCCAATCCCACGCAATGAAAGATTGGATTCTAAATGAGTTTCAAGGGTTAAGACATCAAGGATACCCTCTTTTGTAAAGAAATGTAGATAGAAAGATTGAACTAGGGATGCATGTAAAGTAGGAAAGATTCACTTATAAACAGAGATAGGAATATGATATGAAGCTGCGGACCTGGAATTAGCAGTAAAATGTCGAGACGATGCTGTTCTGTAAATTTGAGCGAAAGTTGACAGGACGATGGTGCCCGGCGTGCACACGGTCCTTCGAAAAATCCGCGAAACGAAGGTGGATCTGTTCGTTTCTGCACAAGGATTCCAGATCTTCAATTATAGCCGCGTACCTGCAACCTACACACAAAAAAGAGAGGACAATTGGGGGGTTAGGGATGAGGGGTTTGCCTTTAGGTCAAACCTCGGTTTTGGAATTAACCAAGAAATGAGAATGCTGTAAATGTAAATGTTTGTAATGTAAACAAGTACTGATACCTTGTTGTAAGAATGTTTGTATTCTTACATGCGAAGGTGTAATGTATGTAGTATGTAATGTGTTGTAAGTGATCTCCTCTTCAATGGTTGAATCCTTGTCTTGAATGCAACACTTAGCCTTGAATGGAGACTTAGAATACTCAATTGCTTGAAGGAATGCTTGAATGCTTGAATGTTTGAATATCGCTTTCGCGCCTTGCTCACATATGTCCCCCCTCCTTTTTGAGAGGGGAAATGTAGTTTATATACTTGTCAATTGGGGCTGATAGATTGATTTTCCCGACCTTAGGCCAACCAAGAAATGTTCTTTTCCAATTTGCAAACATAAAGACCCGAGACCCAAAAGAGACCGGGCCCAAAATAGGGCCAGGGACAAGGGCGCTGGGCGCCATGGTCCTGGGGGACCAGGGCGCTGGGCGCCATGGTCTTGGGGGACCAGGGCGCTGGGCGCCCTAGTCCTGAAGGACCAAGGCGCTAGGCGCCATGGTCCCACCTCTAGGGACAGCAGGGTGTAAGGAGGATCAGGCCAGGGTGCTGAGAAATGCAGTTATTGATGTCATGAACAAGTTTCGGGGTCACAATTTCAGGACGCTACATTTAGCCCCCACTTTAGCGGGACTATAAGCGTACGCTCATACTTCTGGTAAAGTACAACGAAACAATATTGAAAGACTTTCACCACGTCAAGAAGGCAAGATACACCAAGCCCCCAGTGGACTAAGGATCTTACGACTTCGATTGACAAATTAAAAGGGAAGATCACGAGGGAGAACCATGACTGTCAGTAGTAAGGTTCCCTCACTATGAGTCATGCAAGAAAGATATCAAAAATTTTCAACTCAAAGTTAAATTTGTCAAGAAATTTCCAAGTATCTTGAAAAGATATGAACGGGATGTATGCCCCCCTACGTTAAAGCGATCGCACATGCCTCACCGGGGGTGATTGCTTTAAGGTAGTGATACATATAAGAAATGAGAAGGGAAAGGAGCACGTTATCACAAGGATTTAGCCCCCAAGTGTGAGATAAGCCCAAGGATAATAGACACAAAACATAAAGCACAAAGTGACTTCGCTTTCCTCGGGGTCAGTATGCTGTATGATAATTCATGTATATCATATGTATGTATGCATTATTGTTCTTCATTTCCCAATCAAGGAAGGTCACCTAGAAGAAGGGAACACATGTGTCTTTTGAGTCAACATGAGAGAGACCAAAAGAGATCTCAATGCTTTGCATCGTCCTCAAGTAGACAACACTAAGGACAACAAATAGAAGAGCGAGAATAACACATAGAAGAAGTAACAAAAGAGAGGAGGAGAGAATCTGCTATGCTAATGAAACTAGTCTAGCACGTCATCTACCCCCTGATCTTGCTGATCAGTGTTTCGGGAAGGCAGGGAACACGCTAGAGGAGGAACATCCAACACAGCAGATGGAGCTATCACAAGATCCAAACAAGGGCTATGTTCATGTTCCAAGCCACGTTGTTCTTGTCTAGGAGCTAGGATAAGTGCTTTAGAAAATTCATTAGATAAATGGTTATCAATATCAACAAGTTCATATTCACTATCAGAACCAAGAGAAGTAACATTTTCATCATGAATAACATTTTCATCTATATCATCATCAAGATTTATAAAAATAGGATCTTTAACTCGCACAGGATCAAGACCATCATGCATCTTATGTTTAGGAGATTTTGGCTCAATTTCCGGCTGAGGAGAAAATGGTATAATGCTTGTTTTTGGAGATTGCAAAGTTTGAGAAGCAGCTGCTTGAGCTCTAAGACGACGCTTTCGATGGCCTTCACGTGCAGAACGATTCCGTCTAGTCTTAGTAGGAAGTTGAGAAGATTGAGGAGGAGGAATGTTCTCACCCTTATCACTTGGGTGTTTAGGTTGTGGTCTCTTAGGTTGAATAATAGGAGAAGAGGAAGGTCTCTTCTCTCCATAAGAGGAAGGAGGAAGAACTGCTCCATATAAGGGAGGAATATTTGGTTTAGGAAGGAGACCAAGCCCATCATGACGAGGAGGTATAGGTCTACTTTTAGGAAGTTTATTAGATATAGGCATAGTTACATCCATAGGGATGGGTTGGGAATCTTCTTGAGGAAAGACATTAGTTTTATCTTTCAAAGGAAGAACTTCCTTCTCAAGAACGATAGGAATGTCAAGTTTGGGTGTTCTAGGTTCACTTAGAGATAGGATCATATCTTTTTTCCACTTTTGATAAGATTTAAAAAGATGATCACTTCGTGGAGGAAGAGATTGAAATTGTTTAGGCCAAAAGTAATCAATAGGAATGCTAGAAGTTCTTTCAGCTGGTTTAAAGAGACTATGATTGACAGTAACAACTTTGCCATTATGGGGAAATTTCAAACACTTGTGAATAGGAGAAGCAATAGCTTTCATGGAAGATAGCCAAGGATAGCCTAGCTTCACACGAAATTGTTCGGATGATGGAATAATAGAAAATTCCACATCAAGGGATTTGTTATGGACCTCAATAGGTAATGTAATAGAACCAATTGCAGGAGAAGAAAATGCATCAAATAGTTTCACAACCACATTTGTTTCATCATAGATCACTTGATTCAATTGCAAAGTAAAAAGAAATTCTTCAGTAATGACATTAACCATACAAGAAGGATCAATAAGCACTCCACGGCAAGGTGTATTCTTGTCTTTTGCAACTATATATAAAGGACCATCAGGTGCCCTGATAGTTTCACTAGAATCAAAGGTGATGGAAGGTTCTTTAGGGATTTTCTGCTGCTCTACAAAGTTAATCACATTCGGAGCCATAGACACAAGATCATCAGGTGAGACAGATGAATCATTAGTATCAATCGCATTAGAGGTATGAGAAGGTAATGGATCAGTAAAAATCTGAAGATTTTGGTTAGGAGGAGCTACAGATGTGTTGCCTTTATCATTCATAGAAGAAATAGAGATAGTATTATTATCAATCAAATCTTGAATTTTACCTTTTAAAGCAAAACATTTTTCAGTATCATGCCCATGTTGACGATGAAATTGACAAAAAGATTTGTTATCAAAATAGGGTGAATTAATCTTTGCAGGATCTATTTGCCTTATAGGAGGAAGAGTAAGCACATTTTGTTCCAATAACTTATTCATAATACTATGCAATGATTCACTCAAAGGAGTAAACTTTCTTTCTTTCTTGAAAAACTTAGAAATAGGAGGCACACCTGATGCTGCATTCACATTGTTGTTGATGATGTTTTTATTGAATTTAATGGACTCTCTGTTCGGTTTAAACTTCCCAAATGGTTGTTGACTACTATCACCCTTATCACTCGGAGCCATAGGATTTGCTTGTTCCATTTGACTCACAGTCGGTTGATAATGGTGAAGAGTTGCGCACAACTGTTGGAAAGAAGTAAACTCAGAAAACAGGAGTTTTTCTCTAATATCTTTTTGTAAATTAGAAATAAAGATTCTTTGAATATCATTATCAGGCACTGGAAAAGAAATTTGAGCATACAAATGCTTATATCATTCGGGTTCACCGAAATGGAAAGCGGAAAAATCGAACCCTAGTCGTTCTCTCCTCCCCAACTCCAAGGAGAGAGAAGGGAGAGTCACTAGGGTTGATGGTTTTCACTTAGGAGAGACTTTACATTCAAAAGAGGGGTTGAAACCCACAAGATCCAATCCCACGCAATGCAAGATTGGATTCTAAATGAGTTTCAAGGGTTAAGACATCAAGGATACCCTCTTTTGTAAAGAAATGTAGATAGAAAGATTGAACTAGGGATGCATGTAAAGTAGGAAAGATTCACTTATAAACAGAGATAGGAAAATGATATGAAGCTGCAGACCTGGAATTAGCAATAAAATGTCGAGATGATGCTGTTCTGCAAATTTGAGTGAAAGTTGACGGGACGATGGCGCCCGGCGTGCACACGGTCCTCCGAAAAATCCGCGAAACGAAGGTGGATCTGTTCGTCTCTGCACAAGGATTCCAGATCTTCAATTACAGCCATGTACCTGCAACCTACACACAGAAAAGAGAGGATGATTGGGGGGTTAGGGATGAGGGGTTTTTCCTTTAGGTCAAACCCCAGTTTTGGAATTAACCAAGAAATGAGAATGCTGTAAATGTAAATGTTTGTAATGTAAACAAGTACTGATACCTTGTTGTAAGAATGTTTGTATTCTTACATGCAAAGGTGTAATGTATGTAGTATATCATTCGGGTTCACCGAAATGGAAAGCGGAAAAATCGAACCCTAGTCGTTCTCTCCTCCCCAACTCCAAGGAGAGAGAAGGGAGAGTCACTAGGGTTGATGGTTTTCACTTAGGAGAGACTTTACATTCAAAAGAGGGGTTGAAACCCACAAGATCCAATCCCACGCAATGCAAGATTGGATTCTAAATGAGTTTCAAGGGTTAAGACATCAAGGATACCCTCTTTTGTAAAGAAATGTAGATAGAAAGATTGAACTAGGGATGCATGTAAAGTAGGAAAGATTCACTTATAAACAGAGATAGGAAAATGATATGAAGCTGCAGACCTGGAATTAGCAATAAAATGTCGAGATGATGCTGTTCTGCAAATTTGAGTGAAAGTTGACGGGACGATGGCGCCCGGCGTGCACACGGTCCTCCGAAAAATCCGCGAAACGAAGGTGGATCTGTTCGTCTCTGCACAAGGATTCCAGATCTTCAATTACAGCCATGTACCTGCAACCTACACACAGAAAAGAGAGGATGATTGGGGGGTTAGGGATGAGGGGTTTTTCCTTTAGGTCAAACCCCAGTTTTGGAATTAACCAAGAAATGAGAATGCTGTAAATGTAAATGTTTGTAATGTAAACAAGTACTGATACCTTGTTGTAAGAATGTTTGTATTCTTACATGCAAAGGTGTAATGTATGTAGTATGTAATGTGTTGTAAGTGATCTCCTCTTCAATGGTTGAATCCTTGTCTTGAATGCAACACTTAGCCTTGAATGGAGACTTAGAATACTCAATTGCTTGAAGGAATGCTTGAATGCTTGAATGTTTGAATATCGCTTTCACGCCTTGCTCACATATGTCCCCCCTCCTTTTTGAGAGGGGAAATGTAGTTTATATACTTGTCAATTAGGGCTGATAGACTGATTTTCCCGACCTTAGGCTGACTAGGAAATGTTATTTTCCAATTTGCAAACATAAAGATCCGAGACCCAAAAGAGACCGGGCCCAAAATAGGGCCAGGGACCAGGGCACTGGGCGCCATGGTCCTGGGGGACCAGGGCACTGGGCACCCTAGTCCTGAAGGACCAAGGCACTGGGCGCCATGGTCCCACCTCCAGGGACAGCAGGGTGCAAGGAGGATCAGGCCAGGGTGCTGAGAAATGCAGTTTTTGATGTCATGAACAAGTTTTGGGGTCTCCATTCAGGTTCCGTGTTGCATCGCCATCGTGAAGACCCAAATGCAGTCGAAATTGCAAGTGTCGCAATTTTAGGATGCTACATATATATGAGATGATGCATCTTTGCAGTAGCTATATGCATGTGTACCTATGTGATGAGATGTTCTTATGTGATGCTTATGATATGGATGCAAATATGTATATGATGCAATGCAATATTTGTTCTTTTATGTTTTATATGTTATGCCAATGCAAACGTGAATGTATGTAATGCAAATGTAAATTGTGCTAACAGGTGTTGTGTGCAAGATGTGATGCAGTTGTGATATCTATATGTATGTATGAAATACTTATATGTGGTAATGCAAGTGTAACTACATGAAATGCAAATGTTTTTGGTGTGTCATTATACTCAGTCATGTGATAGCAGGCTATGCGGACTCGAGAAGGATGATGGAAGTCAATCAAGAAAGGGGGATGGAAGATAGAAGATATGAAAGTGAAAGAGCTTCTTGTGCATTATCATCATTAAGCTTTATTATGGCAAAATAGGTTATGACAATCGAGGCATATGTTCGACCCAGAAAGTCATTGTACCTGTTTGCATGGAGATAAGACAGTCACAAACAAGGAATGCCCCAGTTCACACTAGACTCACAGTGTCCTCATATCCTTGGACAAGTCATAGCATTACTAAGAGACAATCCACAGACAGCAAATACAAATAGGTGACGATACCCCATCCTCGCCTTTCTAGTCAAAGACATCCTGGATATAGAATCTCTAGTCAAAGACATCCCGGAAAAGCTAAAAGACATGTCACCAAAAAAAGATGAAATAAAAAAAAAACCAAGACTTGACACCAACATCCACTGTAGTCCTCAAGTTTAGTGTCTCTTGTCACTTGTATAAGTCTTATTTGATTGTGGTCACAATGCTTACTTTCACAGAAAGGATAGATAGCATTGAACCATAATGTTGTCTGAGTCTGTTGAAAGATTTGATTTGTTGAAGCCCTTTGTTGCTGCTGTGTCTCATCTAAAATTGACTGAATCCATGAAACTGATACTTTATTGCGGAGAAGATGAAACTTTATTGCGGATCTGTGATGCAAATGCTGCTTTATTGCGGATTGTGCGCAGATAGACTGAAGGAAGCTGGAAGAAACTATACTCCTTGAAACATGTGATGTTCTCAGTTCCACACCCATTACTAGACGTAGGATTTTTCCTTAGCCATAGATAGGATCTGATTTATTATGGATGGAAAGGGATGAAAAGGAATGTTTATTATGAATGGCTAACCAATCTTGGGTAGATCAATAACAAGCCATGATGGGAATGGGTAAGTTTATTATGAACAAATAGGTTGTGAGTGTGTGCAAAGTGAAATGATGAAAGTGAATCCTAAAGGAGGGAGGAGCAATGTCTCTACGCATGGCGCTGGTGACCCAGTTTTCACCATGGTACTTGCCCAGGGCGCCACCGAAGTGGTTTTCACCGTTGGACGAAATTATTTCTCTTTACTTTTTTTATTTTTCAATGTTTTTCTTTTTTTTTTTGTGTCACAAGGCGCCTGTTTGCCAGGTTTTCACCAAGTAACGATTTTTTTGTTTTATAATTTTTTTTTGTATTTTTGAATTTTTTGAATTTTTTTTTTTTTGTATTTTTTGAATTAGGATATTCCAAAGAGCTATGTGTAGAACCTGTGAAGGTGCATGTTGTTGATAGGATCCTCCAAAGGTTCACCTTCTGTAGTTGAGAGCTGATATGCCCCAGATCCATATGTTGCTATAATGACGTAAGGACCAAGCCAATTTGGTTCGAACTTGCCCTTCTTCTCTCTATCTTGTTGATTTTTGAGGTTTTCTCTGAGAACCAAGTCACCTACCTCAAATGTGTGAGGCTTTACCTTGTGATTGTAGTTGCATTGTTCCTTGACTGAATGATGTGTATCTCGAGTGACTGTCTTCCTTGATGAAGAAACTGAGATAGAATTACTAGTGTGTGGACTACACAGGCCCGTATGCGTGTCACCTAAAGAAGTTTGGGCATCCCTGATAACAAAGTCCCTTGAGGAAGCTCCATTAAAGGTCCATGATGTATCGCCAGAAGGGAAAGGATGTGTGAAACAAGTGGATGATTGATGAAGGCTTATGATTGTGAAAAGAAATGAAAGTAGGATAGCATGATGGAGACTTAGGATCAACAAGTATGCTTTATGACTTGAAATTTTAGAACTTTTGCCCCCAGTTATTTTGATATTAGGGGAGATCAACTCTTGTTCTTTTTCTTTCGTAGGATTTTTATCCTTGACTTTGATTTTTGTAGAGTCCAATAGCTTTTGATTTTGATTTGGACTAAAGGACTTTTCTTTATTATTGACTTTTAGATTTTTCTTTTCAAAGCTTGATTTTTGATCCCCAATAAGTAAGGGCTTTTGTAAATCTTGTTGATCCAAGTCTGGAAGTGGAGTGAAAATGGAATGAGTGGATGAAATGGTAAGGCTATGTGAGTTCTCAAGAGGGTTGGCGATACACTCAATAGATTCTTTGTTGGAACCACTCTTAGGACTATTGATATCAAGAGTTGCTTGCAACACTAGAGGAGATTTGCATTCAGACTTAGTAGCCACAACACTAGGTGGTTCACACCCAATTCCTTGGTCTTGCATATTGCTTGTAGATTGTTCCTGTCGACAAAATGTGTTAGGGAGTGGGAGTTGATCAACATGAAAGATATACTCACCACATCCTAGGTCTTTAATCTTGAACTTTTCTTTTAGCTCTACTTGTTTTGATGTAGAAGCTTTCAAGGATTCTGGATCCACGTATGCTGATGAAGGAATAGCCTCTCGATTGACTGGGATTGTTATTTCTGATTGAGGTTGCAAATTATTGCAATATATGAATGGATTTGGATCTGCTTTGATGGTCACTTCAACTAGATTGTGTGGAAACTCTATGCAACGATGATATGTAGATGGGACTGCCCTCATTTCATGAATCCAAGGATGTCCTAGTAATATATTGTATGTGAGATCCAGGTCTAGGACTTGACAAACCACATCCTTTGTAACCGATCCAACTCTGAGAGGTAAGGTGACTGTACCCTTTGATGAACGCTCTTCATCATCATATGCTTTGATAGTAATTTTGTTTGTAGAATTCACAGCTTTATCAAAATATCCCAATTGTTTAATTATGCTCAATGTACAAATGTTTAGACCAGCTCCTCCATCTATCAGGACTCATTTTATTCGATGTTTGTGTATGAAGGCTTCAATGTGTAATGGTGCATTATGTGGCTGACTTACGGAGGCATCATAGGCTTCTGTGAATGTAAGGGAGTGTGGAATGGAAAGGTATCCCACCATGGCTTGAAACTGGTCCATGTTCAGATTAGTAGGAACGACGGTGTCTCTCAAGATTTTGTCAAGAATGGCTTTATGTGCGGGGGATATGCGTAAGAGCTCAAGGATGGAGATGAGAGCGGGTGTCTTCCCTAACTATTCTACAAGGTCATACTCATGTTTGGTTGATGAAGAAGCGGTGTTTTTAGTTGGAGCACCTTGCAAAGTGAATTTACTTCGGCGAGTTGTAACATGACATTCAGAGGTAGGTTCGGAAGAAGATCCAACACCTTTTAGGACAATCTTGGGTCTCTGGGTAGAATTCTCAGACGCTTTGTCCTTGATGATAATGGTAAAGACATAATTGTCCATCGATATGTGATTGATAGTTGAATCATAGTTATAGGATGCTCTGGTATAGTTGGTTTGGTCATCTGTGGCTTTAGCTTTTCCCTTGTCACGTTTTGGGAATGGTTCCTTAAACATCTCATGTTCTTGATTGGATGAATGTCCCTCAATCTCAATATCACCTCTATCAATGAGATCTTGTATGATGTTCTTCAATCGATGACAATTTCCTGTCTTATGACCCTTGCTCTTATGAAATTCACAATACTCATCATCATTCCACCAATTTTGGTTTGACCTTTGGTTCATATGGCGGGAAATTTGGAATTGTGATCACCTTGTTTGCCACTAACTTCTTGAAAATTGACTCAAGTGGTTCTCCCAACGGGGTATACTTCCTTCATGATCTAGAAGTTGTTTGAGTATTCACTTGATTGTTTGTAGAAATTGATCTAGAAAAAATGAATTTGGGTCACACTGTGTTGGCATCAACAACACCATCATTGACTGTGTTCTTGTTTTTATTCCAAAATCTTGGCTTGTCTTTTCCTTTAAAGTCATCTTTGTTTTCCTTGAATATTTTAATGACTCCTTGTTCAATTAGGACCTTTTCTGTCACTAAGCCTTTTTCAATGATGTCCTTGAAGGTGGACAAACAAGCTTTCCTTAAGTCATAACCAATCTCTTTGTTAACATTTTGGGTGAACATTTCTACCATTTGTTTTTGTGGAATTTCACAAGAGCATCTGCTGGCTAGATTTCTCCATCTTTGTAAAAATGATGCAAAAGATTCTCCCTCTTTTTGCTTAGTATTGCACAAAGTAGTGACTGATATGTCTGTCTCTATGTTGTAGGAGAAATGTTGAATAAATGCCTCTGCTAAGTCACCCCATGACTTAATTCTAGGTGGAAGTTGGGAGAACCATTCCATAGCTTGATCGCCTAAGCTTTGTGGGAATAATCTCATCAAATATGACTCTTCTGCTGCTACCTCAATGCAAGCTGTGAAAAACTGTCTTATGTGCGCCTTAGGATCCCCTTTTCTTCTATACTTGTCAAATTTAGGCATCACAAAATGTGTAGGAAAAGGAGGCATTGGAATGCTCTTGTCAAATGGATAAGGACATATGTCTCTCATTGTGTATGTTGGCTTCAGTGTATTTATGTCTTCCATTTTCTTTTGTAAGTCCTTGATTTGTTGCTCCAAATTGCTCTTAGGTGGAGATCGACTTCTTGGACCATACCCCATGCTTGAGGCACCAATTGGAGGAGGAGCATGTTGCATATATGGATGATATTGATCATACACATGTTCATATGGAGGAGGTCTGTAATGATGCTGTGTATATGGACCACTTGGTATAGATTCATGTTGAGGAACCCCATATCTATTTTGCGCATGTATACCATATTCTACAAGCATGTCATGTTCCATTGTGTTGCCCCCAAATTTGACATGAGGTTTCCTTGTGTCCAAATTTTGAGCATGCCTTTGAACATCCAATTGTTTTGGTGGTTGATCCTTAGCATTAGTATGTGATTGAGCATATTTGTCTGCATAAGACTTCCATAATGGTCTACGAAGGTAAGTATCATATGTTTGACCATGTGTATGTGGGACCTCTGGTTTTTGAAGCAAAGTTGATGGTGATTCAGGTACCATATGTGGTCCTCTATTTCCTCCACTATTAGGTCTCCTTTGATCCATATTGGAGTGAGGTTGTTGCAAAGGTCTATGTTCCATTATTTGAGACATGTCAAAATCATGAGGTATCTTGGCTCCACTTTGTGCCATCATTTGTAAGAAGTATTGTCTATCCCTCCTCATTATTTCCTCAACCAATCGATTGAAATGGGGATTCATAATGGATTCTTCCACATCTGCTGAATGTACTGAAAAGTTGTCCACATTGTCATTGTGTGTAGCATTGTTGTTTATAGCATCCATGTTCTCAACATTTGGAATGTTTCTATAGACATCCATGTCAGGTAATGTAGTATGATCAAAATTGAAAAAGATATCATTGTCATACTCATAAGAACTCATGTTTGCGAACTCTTGAGCCTCTTTAGTTTCTCTCCTAGATTTTTGAAGATGGGTTTCAACCATGAACTAGGTATTGACCAAGATGTGAGAGACTAGATGAAAAATGGAAAGAGTATGGAAGACCAAGAGTTGAATGGAATGTAAATGAGTCTGAAGTGTACTTGCAATGTCCAAAGTGTAAGACCAAGTATGTATGTAGTAGAGTAGGTGTGACTTCCAAAGAGAGGATAGTTTCTCTTGATGAGGTAAGCTGACCTTGACTCTAAGTAAAACCAAATGAGACCCAAAGGTAAGAAACCTTGATGAGGGACCACCTAGCAAAGTGTTGTTGTATGTAGTGTGTTGACAAAGTATGATGAGGACAAGCAATTTTGACTCAAGTTTAGACAAATGTGAATGTAATGTAAGGTGTAAAGCAATGATGGATTTTGTGAGACCCAAAGACAAGTTGAATGCTAGATGAAAACCTGGAGAAACAACCTAGGAAGCTCAAGAATTCCGAAACTAATTGCTCTTGTTTGTTGGACTGTAAAATTTTTCCAATTTGTGAAGTTGTGACCAAATCTGAATGTTTGACTGTTTTTCGTGACAAGAGGACACAATGTTGATGAGGACTCAATGTTTTCAAGTGTTTAGACTCTCCAAGAAAAGTGTGTTGTTTGATATAAAAATGTTTTGCATACACTTGAAAATACAAAAGACACAATGTTTTGCTGTTTGGTTTTGAATGTTTTGAATGTTTAAAATAAGTCAAGCACAATTCTTATGGCTGGCCAAGACAATAGTTGTTGATACTTAGATGCTTGACCTCACTAGCTCCACCCTTAGCACTCACTTCTTAGGTCAGCCAAGCATTAGTCCCCACGAAAACTCCCCGTGGTGAACTTTGTATCTCTACTAAGAACCGTATGTGTGTGGGCTGCTACCAGAGGTCTGACCTCCTACCCCAACAACTAGAAGGATTTGGGCTTCTAAAACAAAAAGGTGCTAGTAAGGGCATCCGCTCGTGTGGCCATACATGTGGCACTTTCAGCTCTGTAAATATAGAAGGCTCCCAGCCGGTAGGGGTTACGCCCTACAAATGATCAAATAAATTTGATCAAATGGGTTTATGGGGAGACATAGTGTCGGTATGAACTAATCAGCACACGTTATCCATAGTTTTCACCATGAATATAGTTGTTTATAGTGGTTCGAAAGAGGTGGGTTTTCCTCGCTACCACTTGGGTCGTTCTCTTCTCACTAGTAGTCCTAATGATCACACAGGAAGACAGGCCCTCTAAAGATTAAACAAAAAGAGCCTATTGTTCAAGACACAAAAGACAATGATTCAATTTTAGTGCACCAATTGAAGTGTTTGCTAGTCTATGAAAACAAGGCACACAATAAAAATCCAAAAACCCTTGCCAAGGACCTGCAACAAAGATTTATTAGTAGTTTGGATTGTTTGAAATAATCACCCCTTCCTGCAAGCACACAAGTTAGGTAAATTTTAGATCCAAAAGACTTTGTGAAATAGGGGCCTTCAATAATGCGTTTTGTTGACCAATTCAAAGATCTGATTCATCATAAAAAAAGACCACCTGTAAAATTTCAAGAGATTTCCAGAAATGTAAGAAAATCCAAAAACTTTGCTAATTTGCTCCAAAAATTAATTTTTTATGAAAAAACATAAAAAATTCATATCAAATTCAAAATCGATCCAAAAAATCTGAAATTTTTACTGGAGAGTCCTAATGGTCTTTCAAACCTGCACAAAAAAATTTCTGCAACAAATCCAAGTAGTTTGTGAGATATGAGTAAAATAATGCAAAACCCTAATTTTCAAAGATCTGATTTTTGAGGAATGATTTTGCATCAAATTTAAAATCACAAAGAACAGATCCTGTGTATAATTCTGAGAGATTTCCAAAAATATAAGAAAATCCAAAAAATTCACTAATTTTCTCTCAAAATTAATTTTTTATGAAAAATCATAAAAAATTCATATAAAATGCAAAATTGATCCAAAAACTCTGCAATTTTTATTGAATCTTTCTGATACTTTTCCTGACCTGCACAAAAAATTTGATGTCAAATTCAAAGTTGTTTGTGAGAGCTGATCAAACTAAGGAAAAACCCTAATTTTTAAAGATCCGATTTTTTAGGGAAATATTTTGCATCAAAATTAAATTTACAAAGAACAGATCCTATGTATAATTATGAGAGATTTCCAAAAATATAAGAAAATCCAAAAAATTCTCTCATTTGCTCTCAAAATTAATTTTTTATGAAAAATCATAAAAAATTAATAGAAAATGAAAATGTACTTCAAAAATTCTGAATTTTGGATTGAGAACTCCTGATACTTTCTTGAACCTGCAAAAAAATTTGGTGCAAAATTTCCAAGCCGTTTATGAGATATGATCGAATCTCTCCAAGATCTTGATTTTGTGTCCAAAACCCTAGCTGCACAAGGTTATTCTCCAAATTGTTTTACAAAATAGCAATATAGGGTTAGAAAAATCTGCAAAAAACATAGATCTAAGAAAAATCCATGTCCCACGGGGCGTGCCAAAATGTATATGGTGAAAATGGATAACAATAATAACAATATTGAAAGGCTAAATGAATTCAACCACAAAACCCTAGCCTAACAACAACAAAGATCCACCATAACATATGAAGATTACCTAAGACAATGCAAATCAAATGAAATCACAAAGATTATACCATCACATGTTCAATAGGGTTTTGATCTCCATTCTTCCTATCTCCATTGATCTTGTTTGATATATTTGCTCTCAGATTTTATGTGCACAAGAGCTCAACAAAGAACGGAATGTGGTTGCTAGTAGAATCGTAGTGTAGTCAAGTGCATAAAAGATGATTAGAATACATAGAATGATTAGAATGATTGATTAGAATGCATAGAATGATCAAGATGATTGATTAGAATGCATAGAATGATTGATTAGGGTTGATAATGAAGGAAGCATCTCCTTATTATAGAAGACACTATATGAAATGGAGGGATAAGATTGAGAGGTGTAAAAGGAGGTCGGCTATGATTAGAGGGTAGGTAAAAGAAATAATAAAATAATGAAAGGGGTAGGTAGTGTATGAATTAAGAGATGAATGACATGTGTCATAGGTAGAAAAGGCTAATGAATTAATTAAATAAATAAAGATTTATTTAATTAATAGAAGAAGTGGGATAATTAAATAAATAAAATATTTATTTAATTTAGGAAAAGGATAATTTAAATAAATAAATGTATTTATTTAAATGAGAAATAAGGCTAGAAGAGGATAAATGAATTAATTAAATAAATAAGGATTTATTTAATTAATAGAAGAATTAGGCTTAGATAATTAAATAAATAAAATGTTTATTTAATTAGACTGGACAATTTTGGGTGTCTACAGTGGGAAAGGAATTAGGAGACAAGGAAGCCAACTTTGACTCAATTTGTAATGTTTGGATCTCATTAACTCTCCCGAAGAGAGTCTCAAACTTCAACCACATAGTTCGAGGAGTGATCAAAGCATCAAGGTGAAACAGAAGACTGTCAGAAATATGTAATGAGAGAAAACCCATGGCCTCATCCATCTTGTTTTTGTACTGAAGAATCTCAAAAGGACACTGCAATAGAGGCTGAACCTCATTCAAACAAGACTACAACCCTTGTGCCCTGAGAAGCCTCATGATACAAGGCTTCCAGGTATGATAGTTGTGTGATGTCAACAACTCAACTTAAGAATCTGGCATGAAACTCTGCACCAGTACCTGCTTGTGTTTTATATGTGATCTTTTAGAATAGATAGAAGATGCAGAAGGGTTTGTTTATTTTCAGAGTTTTGGTGTTCTATATTTCTGATATAAATGACAGAAAGCAAGAAAAAAACACCCCCACAAGAGATAAACCCAAACCCTAGTACATACTAGTGAGAAGGAAGCAGTGCATAAGCAAAAAAACTTCAAACTAAAAAATCATGTACCTAATGAAAAATATGAGAAACAAGATCACATATCTAAATAGAGCATGCTGAGAGCTTTCCAACGCCTATTCATTTTTGAAAAATGGAGTCCGTTTGCCCATTCTACAGCCCCGGAAGTGCAGAAAAGTGATCCCACTTTGACTAGAAAAAAATACAGTCAAATAGAAAAGTTGAAAAAAAATTATAACACCATGAGGTCTAGCTCAGAACTAACTTTTCGACGCCTATTCATTTTTGAAAAAATGACTCCGTATGCTCAAGATAGAAAGAAAAAACCAACCCCCCCTAAAAGGAAAGAGAGAGGGGTTGTCTAGTGGCAGGGCCAGGCAGAGGTTGTGCTCTGACGGCGGAGCGGGGCGGCAGCCGGGCTATGGTGATGGGTAGGCGGCGTAGCGGTGGTGGTTGGGGTGGAGGCCGAAGACCATTAGGGAAGCAGCCGACGGGCAAGGACTGACGGCGGCGAGGCCCGCTCTGTCAGGGCCGACTGCGAAGTGGTCGGCAAGTGGGGGCCCGCTCTATCAAGGCCGACGGTGGTGGGTCCTGTTGTAGGCTAGGGGGCCCAAGGTACCCTGCGTACCATGGGTTAAACCCAAAAAAATGATTTTTGTTTTTTTAAAAAGAACTTAATGACAAATTTTTTGAAGGATTTTTTGCTTTTAAAAAAAAAAAACAAATTTCGGCTTGCATGCCGTAAAAAGGCAACTTTTAAAAAAAAAATTCTCGAAGTGTGTGTCAGGGCCATACGACCTAGTACATAACAAAAAATACTCCTAGAGGCTCAGGTGTAAAAAATGATCAAGATTTACATGACCATAGGGGTTTTGGGGTCTTATGAGCATGATGGTGAGGTCTGTTTAGGCCCAAAGTGCTAAGCAAAAAGGCCTATCCCTAGGTGCACAAAAAAACTTCTAAAACCCCAAATCTGCTTCCAATGCAAAAAAAACTCAAAACAAGAACAAGTAGTTGTAGATCTGAAGCTCTGATACCATGTGAGAATTGAGAAATACAACACCATAGGAGCCCAAATGATCTCTGCAAGATGAATAAACCTATTATAAGGAGAAGCAAGGAAGCAATAGAGAAAAACATAAACACAAGAAAAATGCTCAAGAATATGAGAGCTCTGTATTCACAAAAAATGTGTAATAGAATAAAACACAAAAGAAAAGATTCAACCTCTAATAGGTCAAAAAACCCTAAAAGGGAAAACCCTAGGCTTGCACATAATAATTAATAAAATAATTAATTATTATGCACCTAATGTTAGCTTAAGTGTAAAAGAGATAAAGGGGAACTTAATTAATTAAATAAGTGTCATTTAATTAATCAAGTAAAGACCTGATTACTCTAACATGTTATAGGAGTATTGTTGTAGAAATAGTTGGATTAGTTCTTCAAAAGTTTTCATTCCCATAGGTAGGCTTGAGAACCATTCATAGCTTGCCCTCCTAAACTTCTTAGGAAAAGGCGCATGAGATACGTTTGGTCGTGCATGAACTCCATGCATAAAGCACAAAATTCTCTGATATGGTCTTGGGGATCTGAGTTACCATCATATTTGTCAAATTTTGAGATCTCCACTCATGAAGGAAATGGAGGCATGTAAATATTTTTGTCAAATGGAAATGGGCATATTGTGTCCAAAGAATATTGTTATGGTGATTTATCCTTGTTTTTCAGTTCTGTGATCTCAATTCGTAACGCTTGTAATTGTTTGTTTACCATTGCTAAGGGTGTCTCTTTCTCTTTAGTGATGAGGGTCTCAATGTCATAACTAGTAGGAAGTTTAGTGCCTTGTTCTGCTAGTTCTAGAAAAGAGTCTTCTTTTTCTCTAGCCATACTAACCTTCATCATTTTTCAGAAATCTTTATCCTTTTGACATTTATGAATATCAGTTTCTAGAGTTTCAGAGGCTTCAGATTCACTTGATGAGGAATCACTGTCGGTATCATGGATACTGAGATCATCATAAGTTTTGTGTTTAGCAACTCATCTTTCTTGTTTTGTTCTAGATATGTTGGGAGACAAGGGTTGATCATAAACTGACATATCTGATGATGAAGGTTTATTAGTGAGAGGATCCTTTATGCAAAATGGATTATCTTTATATGAAAAGGATTGTCCTTTGCCTTTGGCATCTTTCTTACGAGAACTTTTGGTTTAAAGAGGCATTTTTATTGACTGATGTGACCTAAAGTTGTTTGTGATGCAGAAGCCAAGATCAAATTTGGAGCTAGTTGTTCGATTAACGAATCGATTGAGAGAAGCAACTAAGATTTAGTCTGGTTTTAGGAAAGATCTATCCTGTGTAAGATGTTTATCTAAGTTACCTAGTTTGATTTAAGAGAAGTGACTAAGATTCAGTTTGGTTTTAGGAACGATCTATCCTATGTAAGACGTTATCTAAGTGACTTAAATTTGATAAAATGGTTGATTGAACTAGCTGAAAGATGATTGAAAAAATTGTGCAACACAAATGGGAGAGATACACTATTTTGATTTGTTTATGCTCAGAGTGATGATAACCAGTTTTATGCTTGCTGTAGACTATTTTAGGCAAGTTTGACTGCTCTGGACTGACAAAATCAGAGATTCGTACGACAAGTTTTACAGGACCAAACAGTTTAATAGCTCTAGGATGATATTAGCAGTATTTCGTATGAGTTGATGCCTATGACTGTACGATAGATGGGTAAGTTTGAAATGACAAACTGATGAAAGAAAAGTTTTATCGTAAGACACAGGATCAAAGGTGAAATGATAGTTTTTCAGGTCTCATACGACACATAATACAGACTCAGACGACAAACTGTTAGATCAGATTAAAATTCGTACGACATAGATTTGTAACAGGACGATAAATCAGAAGACTCATACGACAACTTACTAGACAAAGACAAAATTTCTGACAGACCAAGTTTTTAATGACTGACGACGACTAGTTTTGAGATGGACTAATTTTTTTTGGACAGTTGAGATAGACTAGTTTTGACACGGACAGAGTTTTGACTAGGATATACTAGTTTTGACACGGATAGAGTTTCGACTAGGATATACTAGTTTTGACACGGACAAAGTTTCAACTACTGAGTTGTTTATTGTTTTCTCCAGTTTTGGTATTTCAATTTCAGATCAGGGATGAAAACACAGTAAACACGCAATATGTATAATGACTCCAATCACAACATGCTAACCCTATGAAAATTGGTGAGACAAGAAAACGTTTGCTTGCAGACTCGGGTACACACCCAATAGCTAATCAGAATATGACTATTGAGTCTCATGCAATGGATTCTCAACACCATATTAGCCAACTCCAAATGCTAATGGGGGCACAATATGGCAAGTATCTTGGGAGAGTTACTATCTCTCTTGCACAAAGATTATCCCCCTTTCGAAGGTGAACTAGGTAGCTTCTAATTTTAATTGGAACTAGTAAGGGATCCGTTCGACACGTCGAGGTATAAACTCAATTAAGAGGTCTCCCAGCCTTGAAAACCAAAGTTTAATATACCCGAAGGTACAGAGGAGAGATATTCTCGAGCACTGTTGTTGACTTGATTTTCATCAAATCACATTTATTTTATAGTGGGTTGGAGTACTTGGCATTTAGCTGTTCCCACTGGGTTGTCCCCCTCTCACTGACCATAATGGCTTAGAGTTATTAGCTCCTTGGGAGGGTAGGCCCACTAAAGATATACAAATCTCAAACTTAAAGAAAATGCCTCAAGGGTCTGGATTTCTGATTGTCTATACAGACAAGAGCATACTCTCCTACCTCTTAGATTTTTCTTAAAACACGAAATACAGATTTGTTCTTTAACCAGATAGCAAGTTAGGTGCCTAAAAAATGAATTTAATGAATATACAATGTTTTCTCGAATCTCCTCAGGCAACCTGCAAAGACAACGAATCAGTAGTCATATTATCTTTGTTTGACAAGCATATTCTTTGACAAGCATTCTGCAAAACTGATTAGGCTGTGAAAATTTCTTAGATAGACGAACAACAAGCCAGGGTCAGCGTTAGTATGATAAAGATTGAATGAGAAAACTTGACAAAAGAAATTTGCTTTTTAACCAAAAATACAAAGTACCGTACGACAATTCTCATCGAGTCGTACGATAATTCATATGATATTTATAGTTTGTCATCCGACACTGAGGGAAAACTCGTACGATAATTCATAGCAACTGTATAGAAGAAAATCCGAAAAAAATAAAATAAAAAAATCTAAAAAATAAGAAAAAAAGTTAGTCTCCGAGGCCAAAAAATGTAGTCTTCTGCCCCACGGTGGGCGCCATAAATGTGTGTGTGAAAAAGTGAAATAAGCTTGTAAGCTACAAGACACAACACTTCAATTAAGTCATTACATGTATGGTTAGATAGATATAAGAATGAATAATAAAACCATAACAAATCGATTAATTGCCTTCTAAAAGATGCGAGTATACATTGCTTTCAGATTTGTATAAGCAATACCAGTGACTAGACTACACCAAGATGAAGGATTTAATCTATATGAGCATGATATTAAGGTAAATGGATGCAATATTATGCTAGATGGATGAATAGTAAGCTATATGAATTCAAGCAATCATAATTGAACTAAATATGCAAAAAGAAATTAAACTAAGATGCAATAATCTCAAAAAGCAAGCACAATATCTTCGATGACTCGAGAGCAAAAATTGTATAATAACAATAAATCTCCAGGGTGTTTTGAATGAGAGATGAAGGCTGAATTTATAGAGAATCACAAGAGAGATCAAGAAAAAGCACAATTTAGGATAATTGAAATAATTAAGAAATCAGATCTAGTTAACGTTGAGATATATTCCAATTATAGTTTAATTGAAATACATTCAGATTGTAAGTTTGAGTTTGCATTAGAGATATAAGTCAATTAATTCCATGCACTTGAGATAAAAATAGGTAATTCTTTGATTTATTCAAGAAAATAGTCTTTTCAATGCAACTGAACTTCTTTTCTCAAAAGCTTTGAGTTCCAATTTTAGAGAATGATTAAATTCCTTTTAATTGCTTTTTTGATTTCAAGCTCTCAATTTAGAAGAAAGAAACAATATCTCAAGTTTGATTTCTCTTTCAATTCAATTCTTTTATTTTATTTTCAATTTAACTCTTGCTTTGCATATTGATTCCTCTTTTGTAATAAATTAATTCTTTTTTTATGATTAAATGGCAAATTTATTAATTAATTAGATATGCTAGGATATTTAATAAATTAAATAGGATAATTGATCAAAATGATTTTCTTGGAAATTTAATTAATATAGAATAATTCACTTGCCATGTAATATTTGATGATTGAAGAATTAATTAATTGTGTGCTCAAGATTGATTTAATTGCCTTTGGTTAGGACCTTGGTGATGTTGTCGAAATTAGGGGCCCATGGTTTAGGTGACCAATTTTAGGGTATTATAAGTCTATATTTAGTTGTGTGCCTAACATGATAACAACACGTGTCGACAAAGCATGTGCCCACATGCTCCAAAGGTTCGTTCTTTATTATAGCCATTTTACTATGCCATAAAACCATTTATTTTGCAAGCCCAATTTTTTTGATGGGTGATGTGAACACATTGTCTAGCTATGCATCCTTTGATTGGTTGTGTGGCAATGTGAAGATTGGATTGTCAAAAGTGTTGTAAATATACATGCAAGGGTGAAAGTTCAAATCTATATCTTACATAATTAAAAAAATAGATAACATTAATCTAGCTTTTAAACTTGAATCATTAGAAAGTGACATTTATATTTTAAATTTTGAAATGATATAAACCAATCAAATGTAGAAATTTTTGAGTATATTTTATGTTTGTATTTTTTTTTTAAATTTTAAAAATTTTAAAAATTGCTTTCAATGTAGTTTTATGTAAAACTGACACCAAAATTTGCTTTTTTTTTTTTTGATAATGGGTTGAAGCCGATAAGGTGTACATATCCTACCCCCTTGTGGGATTTGAACTTGTGACCTCTCTTTCAAGAACACAAGTTCTCCACCACTAGGCCAACTTAGGTTGTACTCACCATAATTTAGTTTTTTTTTAATAAAGGGGTAAAAACTTTATTGAGAATCAGAAACAAGAATTACAAAGAGACCCAGAGCCCCAAGGCCCCAGGAAAGAACCACCAAACCTGCCCCAGATCAACCAGCTTCATAACTATCCATGTCCTCAGTAAAAATCTTCTGCAAGTCCTGATAGTAATCCCCGGAGAGATGCTCCCAACCTTCAACTTTCCAATCACTACCATGCTCCAAGGCCCACTTGGCCAAACAATCAGCTGCTCTATTCCATTCACGAGGGATGTGGATGAAAGACACCTGCTCCATTAAAGAACTAATTTGGAGAATCTGCTGAACAATCCCTGCCAATTGCCACTGAACCCCACTCACCTTCTGCTCAGTCAGCAAGTTAACAACAATTTGTGAGTCCAATTCATAAATCACCTTCCTTCATCCCAGCTCCCAAGCACGCTCTAGGGCATAGATAATCGTAAGTCCCTCCATAAAATTATTAGACTACTAGGCTTTATGCACCGAAAAGAGGAAAACAACCTCTCCCATGTTATTCCTGCCAACACCACCAACTCCAGCAGGGCCTGGGTTACCCCTAGATGAGCCATCAATGCTAATCTTGATAAATTTATCCTGAGGGGGTATCCACCTTCCCACCCTTTGCACCTTCTTTATGGCCTGTCTACCTCTCCTGACATAAGCTGAGGCCAGAGATGACTCCTGCAAACCAAGACTACTCACAATATCTTCCTGCTCTCTACCCAAAGGAAAATTCACCTTACATTTCGCTTCCATTGTCTCCCGGATCATTACGATGATCCTATTCCAAACTTGTTGAACAAACAATCTGACCTCAGGAAAGATCCTCATGTTCCTCTCGAGCCAGATCTACCACAGAATGAAGATGGGCCCAATATAATAGATAGTCTACAGGAAGGAGGACAAGATAGGAGGTCTACCCAAACTTCTCCAAAACTCCACCAAAGAATCCACGTGGATACAAGGATACTTCCACACCCCCACCAATAATGCTAAATAAACATAGAGAAGGGGCATCTGAAGAACAAGTGTGAGGAATCTTCCCCCCCATTACCACACAAAACACAGATAGAGGGCCCCAAAAATCCCCACTTGTGGATATTGTCCCAGGTTAGACATATATTCAAAGCCAAAGTCCAAGCAAAGCAATTACACTTCGGCCAAGACACATTATTCCACACCTGTTTCCACCAGTTCACCTCTCTTCCCTCCAGTCTTCGGTTCAACAATTCCTAGTATCCACTGGCTACCATAAACACACCCTTAGGATTTGGAGACCAAGCAAGCCCATCCCTACCCTTGAGGGAGCTACAGTGTCTACTCAACAAAATGCTCTGTAGCTCAGCACACTCTTCCTCCATCCCAGCAGCTGGCCACTCATTAGGAGTCTTCCACCTCTCCAAATACAACCGTCCACACCTATATCCAGCCTCCAAAAATCTCTAGTACAGATTCCCAAGGTTAGGGAACTGATCAAGAATGGGAGGAAAGCCATCCCAATAGTTGTTCCAAAAAATGACCTCTTCCCCCCTCTTGCAAATCCCAAAGAGTCCTACCTTAATCAAAGAAGCCCCCCTCTTGAGAGTATACCAGATTGAAGAGCCCTTTCCCTCAAGCGGATATCTAGGGATTTCCTCCATCGGGACCCTCTACATATATTTATTGGCCAAAATCCTGGCCCAGACCCGATCCTGCTCAACACACCACCTCCAGTACAATTTAGCCACTAGAGCCTCCCCAAAAAGAACATACTACCTTAAACCAAGCCCCCCTGACTACTTCGGGCTACACACCAAGTCCCAATTGACAAGAGTCCCTTTTGAAGAGGAAAGATTGTCTGCCCATAAGAATTGCCTAGCCAGAGAATCCAGACCCTTCAAGAACCACTTAGGAGCCACATGAAGCATACAACGATAGATCGGAAGAGCCTGAACCATCGACTGAATCAGTTGAACCATCCCAGCAAATGATAGCCATCTATGAGTCCAGTGTTCAACCTTCGTGCGAAATTTATCCAAGATACCCTGCCAAGACTCCCTAGGAGGGTTACCAAGAGAGATAGGAATACCCAAATAAATCAAGGGCAGGGAGCCAACTTGGAATCTCAAGATAAGAGAAATCCTCCTTTGAATAGTTTCAGGAGTGTTGAAAAAGAGGATAGAAGATTTATCCTCATTGATCAGCTGGTTGCCACAAGATAAACATCCAAAACCATACATAGATTATTAGCTTCTCTGATCCGAGCAAGGCCCATAAGAGTCGTGTCATCCACAAACTACAAATGAGACTATGGCTACAAGTCATTACCCCATCTCCAACCTTGAATAATACCCAGACCCACATTATGCTTAATCAGCCTCCCCAGACCCTCAGTCAGAAGAATGAATAAATAAGGGGAGAGGGGGTCCCCCTGACAGAGACCCCTAGATGCACCAAACAACTCAGTATGATCTCCATTGATAAGCACAGAGAAAGAAGTAGTCGTAACACAACTCATAACCCACTGGATCCACTCATCAGCAAAACCAAAAGTCTTGAGGATCTTCTGAAGGAAGGACCACCGAAATCTGTCGTACACCTTAGCCATATCCAACTTGATAAACATAGCTTTTTCCTTGGAGGTTGCCATAGAATGAATGGTCTCCGTATAAATGACCACCCCATCCAAAATTTGATGCCCTTCCACAAATCCACTCTGCTCCTCAGAGATAACATACCCCAGACACTTCTTCAATCTATCTGCTATCAGCTTAGAGATGATCTTATAAATCACATTACAGAGAGAGATGGGGCAGAACTAGCCTAACCAGTCAGCCCCCTCACACTTGGGGATAAGAGAAATGAAAGTCGCATTCAATGCCTGAAGCATCTGTTTATTCCTCTGGGACCCTTGCACAACCTCCAGTAAATCCAGCTTGATAATATCACAGAATTCTTGAAAGAATTCAACCGGGAACCCATCCGGTCCAGGAGCTTTTCCTTTCCTCATGTGAAAGACAATCCTCTCAAGCTCTTCCAACAAAATAGGACACAAAAGCTACTCATTCATCTCCCCCGTGACAAGAGAAGGAATGCAAGTGAGAACCTGGTTCTCCTCCCCTGTTTCCCCCTAAGAGTCCTCCTTGAAGAGGGACTAGAAAAATAGAGACGCCTCCCTAGATATCTCCTGCAACGATAAGCACTGCTCACCTCTATCATTAACCAGAACAGGGATGGAATTTCCATTCCTTCTAGCTTTCATTGAGTTGAAGAAGAAAGCAGTGTTCTTGTCCCCCTCCTTTAGCCAATCAATACGAGCTCTCTACTTCTAGTAAATTTCTTCCCTAAGCTCCCATTCCTCTACCACCCTGACAACCCTATCTTCCTCCTTGGAAAGTCCTCAGAAAAACCATGCTCTCTAATTTTGTTGGTGATCCCATTCAGCACAATTTGAGTAGCTTTCTTGGCATGAAAATATTCCCGGAGCCTTGTCGGTTCCACTATTTGAGCTGAAACTTAACAAATTGCAGCTGCTTGGCAAAAGAGTACATGGTAGTGCCAAAGGCTGGCCTCCCTTTCCTCCACCACTTCACTACAAGAGCCTGCAAAGTAGAATCTCAAAGCCACATTAGTTGGAATTTGAATGAAGGTGGGCGAGCAACCCGAGCCAAAGAAGAAGCTAGCTTGATGGGCCAGTGATCCGACCCTCTCCGGTCAAGAATCTTAGAACTGGTGGACCACCCCCCACCAATCCAAAAAATAGAAACCAAGAAATGATCCAGCCTCTCTGCAATCCAATACTCTCCCACCCTCCTATTTTTCCAAGTGAACAAACCATCCATAATTTAGTTTTTGATAACATGCTAAAAATTGAGATTATTTGGGACATCAATCTTTATATAATCAAGTTATTTTTTCTCTCATTTTTTTGGTTATGTTTATAACCTAAAACATTAGTGCATATATATTTTTTTGACCAATTTTATTAATATATATTTTCAAACTAATCTTAAAATTTACTTATTTTTTAAAATAGAGTTGTTTTGATAGGACATCACATTTTCTCTTAACTATTTATCCAAACTACAAAAAATGATATCACCTTGACATGGAATCTTTTGTTTAATGCATCATATTTTTTTCATTTTTTAAATAAGCTTTAGTAATTTTCTTGACAAGAAAATCAATCATACAATTTGGTAAGTTAATGAGCCTTTTTAAGTAAAAGTAAATAAAATAATAATTAAATTTTAAAGAAATATATCTCTAAAAATGAGACTTATGGATCTATAAAAGAATATTTTTAGGATTTTATAAAAAATATTATTTACATAAGGGGTTGTGAAAATGTCAAGCTTTTTGCATTTTTTCTTTTTGATATATTGGCACTAAAGTGATGGTATTAATGTATTTAGAGAACACTAAGAGTTGTAATGTTGTTCTAATTGATTAAAGTGGGACATGCCCGAAGCTTTACATAACTGCACAACAAATGCACGCAAGGGAGGTTGTGAGACCGCCAAGACCAAAAACACCAAAAATGGAAAGACCTTTTTTTGAAACAAGGCTTTTGATCAGAGCAACCAAATAGTGGGAACATGGGTCCCCAAACCCAAAATCACATAATCAGAACAAAGGGGCTTAAGAAAGGACCCTGAACCATTTTCTAGACAAAAACCCCTGCATTGGAAATAGATTAGCAAAGGAAACAAGAAACTATATGTGGATTTTGAGAGGCTTCCCACAACCTATTACTAGAGGGATCACCTCAATGAACAGAGACAATCTCAGTAAAGGAGAGAGACAACAAAGATTTGGAGACAACCAAAAGCCTTGTAACAGTTGAATCACCTAGCCATTCTAGAAAAACCAAAGAATGGGCTAGCAAAAAAAAATACAAAGGCTTTTTTGGAAGACATCCCTAAACCTTTTCTTGGAAAGAAACCTTACAAACAAATCATAGAAAACCACCTCAATAGATCCATTTGTAGTAGTGCCCCTAGGAAACAAAGACCCTGGAGAAATAGGCATAGGGGAAGAGGCCTCCACTAGAGAAAGAAAACCACTCTCCATCCTATGAATTGGAGACTAAAAAGAAACCCAAAAGAGCACCTAGGAGGACAAGGAGAGGAGGCATGCGCCAAGACCCCAATAAAAAACATCCACCAAAGGAAGTCAGTAGTCACCATAGAAGAAAGCTCGACAGAAGAAAAATACTCTCTAGTTAAATGCTCGTAAGGTAACCAATCCTCATTTTGCATCCAAAGCCAACCCACTTTAGGCAGCAACAAACACACTCCAAAATGAACACCATCATCCATAGAAAAAGACACAACCTTAGAAATAATCTAACACCCTCCACCCATAGAAAACACAAAGGTCAAAACCAATAGGTTTTAAGAGGCAAACCAAAACCTATTGCTAGAAGAAAGTGGCAACAAGGAGCCCAAAACAAACATAGAAGAAACCCCTAAACCCACCAATAGTTCACCTCAATAAAGCGCACAAGGGCTAGGAACAAGAGAAAACATAACATCCACTTTAGTAGGATTTGTGGACTTGAATTCCACCATAGAATCCCCAACCAATAGATCTTTAACAAAAATCCCTAGCACCACAAAGGGAACTCCCACGAATCTACCAACAAACCTGCAACCAAATTTGATGAAAAAGAAACAAAACCAACTAGATATAAACATGAGAAAAATGAGAGCCCCCAAGACACAACAACCTGATAGTTCTGATACTTAATATAAGTACAAATCCAATAGCAAAATAGATGAGAGGGGGGGGGGGGGTGAATCATACAAACTTAATCATCCATAAAAACATCAGATTCAACCCTGATAACATATATATCAGTAATATAACAAAAACTGTTAAACATGCAAACTCAAAAGCATATAAACATCATAAACCTCATAACACCAGATTTAACGTGGAAACCCAAATAGGGAAAAACCACTGTGGGATTTCGGACCCACTAAGAAATATACTCTTTTAGAGTATGCTCAGTTAAAAGAAAATCCTGTTAAAGATTACAAACACAATGCTAGATGTGACCCGGTTAAGGGATTTCCCTCAGATTTGTTAGGATCTTCACCTTGTTAGAAGTGACCTTGTTAAAGGATTTCAAACACTCAATCAGAATGTCACCTTGCTAAAGGGTTTTACAAATAAGACTATTAAGTCCACTCGGTTAAGAGATTTTCTATAACTTTCACAAAATAACAGTAATAAAAATCTATCTGCAATTTCACATCTAAAATGCTAAAGCAGATTCCTATTTGTTCAATACAATTTAGACATAGAACTAAACTTGTCTATTTGTTGGGCTTCTATACTCTATTATTCTAACAGGTCTTCAAGCTTCTGTGCTTGGTTATCACTATGTAGCATCCTTGTGCATACACTTGCCCACATACATTGTTTATCAACAGTTTCCTATTTATAAACAATTAGGTAACCGCTTAATCTCCTTGATCACATTTCCCATGATCAATCATAGCCATCAGATCTTCGATCTTGTCTAGGTTCAATGTATCTTTCAATCTAAAAATGTTTTACCCCACCTAGGAACTTGCATATTAGTCTTGGAACTTGTGCCAGGGTGTTGCGGTTCAATCTGAGTTGTAGATCTTCATGCCGACTTTCCATTGCCTTAGATTTCTTAACAAACTTCATTCACGACTCACCAATCATTTAATCAGTTCCAACTCATCAGCTTCCTTCATTAAATACCACATGTAAACATTTAATGCATTCTGTTATAGCTCAGTTACAACTCGGTAACAACTCAGTGAATACTAAACTTCACTTGGTAGACATTCCGCCTTCATTAACCGATAGCGATAACCTTAGGGTTTACCGACTAGGTTCTTTGTTTGATAACATAGTATAGTATTAACCTTTACATTTTACAACATATGTATGATGTTAAAACAATCTAAAACATCATGATCTCATCATTGTTTGACTCGGTACTAGTTGCCCATTGAATACCTTATTCATCCCCTTATTCATCATATTCTTTCCTGTGTCTTTTACCGACATCTTTATAATCTTCATATCATACTTCTCAAGATATGGCAACATCATACTGAATTAGAAAATCAATTTCTTGACATCAATGACAAAATAATAATATCAAGACAATAAACATCTTTAATCAGTTATATCTATAATCATCAACAAACTTCTCAATATCCTTATTGAAATGCCAACAATCTTTCATTGTCTGTTATAATGCAATATTGCCAACAATCTCCCCCTTTGGCATTGATGGCAAAACAATTGATTTGACCTTAAAAGATTCAGATTGTTGTGATTCTAAAATGCTGAAATGCTCTCCCCCATACATTAGACTTCTCCTGTTTTTCAGTCTTCTTTCCAATATGTAGTCTGCTCAATTTTCTTTTAGTCTTCTCCCCTGATAGGTCTTCTCCCCCTTTGTAGGTCTTCTCCCCCTTTGACAACAATGCCAAAAAGTAAAAAACTAAAACATAATTACTTTCTGTAAGAAGTGATTTCCTGCTGTTGTGTATCAACTGAGTCTCGGTCAGGGCATTTGTCTTCAATTCCTATTCCCTGTAATATTTCTTGTACACCTTTAGAAAACATCCTAAAGTGTATAAATCAGCATCAACTCCCAAAAGATATTCAATAGAGTCATCGGATTGATGCGTTCACCAAACTTGGTCAGTGAGTAGAAGATAGGGGTAGGACCCCTAACTTACTTCTGAGATATTCAAAAGTGTCCCTTGGTAGTGGCTTGGTGAAGATATCTGCTATTTTTTCCTTTGTGCTAACATACTCCAACACCACTTTCTTCTCTTGAGCTTCTTCTCTAAGATAATGATATTTGATAGATATTTGCTTTGTCTTAGAGTGCATAACATGATTCTTTGAAATATTAATGGCACTAGTATTGTTATAGAATATAGTTACTAGCTCGGTAACTTTCTCATATATACCTTCCAACAATTGTTTGATCCATGCAATGTTGGTACAATTTAGTGCTGCAGCAATGTATTCAGCTTCTGCTGTTGACTGTGAAACACATCCTTGTTTCTTGCTAAGCCAACTCACTAGTCTTTCTCCTAAAAAGAAAGCTCCTCCACTTGTGCTTTTTCTGTCATCAATGTTTCCTGCCCAATCACCATCAGTATAAACTTTTAAATCAAAATCATTTCCTTTCTGATATACTAAGCCATAATCCTCAGTGCCTTTCAAGTATCTAAAAATTCTTTTGATTGTTGTCATGTGTGTTTCCTTAGGATCTGCAGAGAATATTGCAACTATACCTACTGCATGTGCTATATCTGGTCTGCTGTGAACAACATATTGTAGCTTTCCAATCATCGATCGGTAAAGTGTCTCATCAACATATGCAGATTCATCATTCTTTGACAATTTACAGTTGGTAGTCATAGGAGTACTTACTGGTTTTGAATCCTCCATTCCAGATTTCTTCAAGATCTCCTTTATGTACTTGGATTGAGTAATGAAAATCTCATTTTTCATTTGCAGTATCTGTAAACCTATAAAATACTTTATCTCACCAATTAATGACATCTCAAATTCTTTTCTCATTTCATTTCCAAAGTTCTTGCATAAAGAGTCATTGCCACAAAATATAATATCATCAACAAATATGGCTGAGATCAGTATTCCATTTTCATCATTCTTCATGTGCATGTTGCTGCTCTCACTTGTCATTATAAAACCAATTTTAATCAAATAAGAGTGCAATATTTCATACCATGCTCTAGGTGCTTGTTTCAAACCATATAAAGCTTTGTTCAATTTACATACCTGATCTTTATTATTGTCTTCAACAAATCCTTCAGGTTGTTCAATAAAAACTTCTTCTTCCAATATTCCATTCAGAAATGTAGATTTGACATCCATTTGATATACCTTGAAGTTTTTGAAAGCAGCATATGCCAACAATGTTCTTACTCCTTCAAGTCTAGCAATAGGTGCAAAAGTTTCACCATAATCAATTCCTTCTTCTTGAGCATAACCTTTGCAAACTAGTCTTGCCTTGTTTTGAATGACCTCTCCTTTTTCATTTATCTTGTTTCTGAAAATCCACTTTGTACCGATTATATTTTTGTCCTTTGGTCTTGGGATTAGTGTCCATGTGTCATTCTTCTTTATTTGATCAATCTCTTCTGTCATAGCATTTATCCAATCTTCACTGTTAAATGCCTCCTTCACTATTCTTGATTCAAATTCAGATATCAAACATGTGTTCTGTCTCAGTTTGTTCCTTGTCATCACTGGATCATCCTTATCTCCTATAATCTGACTTGGTGCATCATGTCTTTTGACATACTTGGGTAATACAGGCTCATTAGGCTCTGTATGATCTTCTTCATCACTCGGTAACTGGATATTCTCTTCATTTTCTTCAACAGTCTTCTCGGTAGGACTTCTCGGTTGAACATAGACAAATTCATCATAGTCTTCTGGTTCCTTGGAATTTCCTTCATCATTTCTTTTTGCAAATTCATCAATTTTCACATTTGCACTTTCTACTATTTTGTTAGATGATTTGATCAAACATTTAAATGCTTTGCTTCTAGAAGAATAACCTAGAAATGTTCCTTCTTCACTTTTCTGATCAAACTTGCCATTTCTATCATCTTTGCGAACATAGCATCTACTTCCAAAGATTTGAAAATAACTTACATTACTTTTCTTATCATACCAGATTTCATATGGTGTCTTCAAAGTACCTTTCTTCAATTGAACTCGGTTCAACGTGTAAACAGCTGTGCTTATTGCTTCTCTCCAAAGTGTTTGTGGTACCTTCTTTTCAATCATCAGTGTTCTAGCACAGTCCACAATAGATCTGTTTCTTCTCTCAGCTATTCCATTCTGTTGTGGAGTTATCAGTACAAAGACTTGTCTTTTAATACCATGATCATTGCAAAATAAGTTGAACTCATTAAATGTGAACTCTCCTCCTCTATCTGATCTAAGACATTTCAGTTGTCTTCCTGTTTCATTTTCAACTCTTGCCTTGTACCATTTAAACATTTGAAAAGCTTCTAATTTTTCTTTTAAAAACATTACTGACATCATCCTTGAATAGTCATCCACAAATAATATGAAATATTTATCACCATAATAACTTTGAACTTTCATAGGACCACAAAGATCAGTGTGCACTAGATCTAAAATTCCCTTAGAAGTGTAAGACTTACTTGTAAAGCTTGATCTTGTCATCTTACCCATCTAGCATCCTCGACTCATAACATTCTCAGGGTTTTCAAGACTCGGTAGACCTCTTACTCGGTGCTTCTTGCTTATTTTGATTAGATTATCAAAATTTACATGACAAAATCTTTTATGCCATAACCAGGTATCATCTAACTTTGCATGCAAACACTTATTCCGTGTTGAGTCAAGGTGAAATGTATTACCTTTTGTTTGTGTCCCGGTAGCAGCTAACTTTCCATTCTTATCATGAACTTTGACAATTCCCTTCTGAAATTCTATTCGGTAACTTGTGTTGTTTAGTTGTGCTACACTCAACAAATTGTATTTCAAACCTTCAACCCAATAAACATCATTGCATCTTGCATTATCAAGAAGTGTTATAGATCCTTTACCTCTCACTGGACATGGTGCATCATTACCAAATCTAACATAGCCTCCATCATAATCTTCTAATGTAGCAAACTTGTGTTTATCTCCTATCATATGATGTGAGCATCCACTATCTATAATCCAAGAATCATTAGTGTTTATGTGAGATATTAGGGCTTTTTCTTCATACCTTTCTTCATCTGATCCATCTTTGATAGCCACATAAACTACTTCCTCTGTATCAGTTTCATCTAATTTATCATCATTGGATTCCTCATCGACTATTAAGCATGTCTTTCTATCTCTTCTTCTGAAGTCTCGGTGTCCTCTGTAATGATTATCTTTTTGTCTGTCATCTCGGTAATCTCTCTTTTTAGTAGAATCTTTGTCAGGACAATTAGAAGCCATATGTCCTATTTTATCACAATTCAAACATTTCAAAGGTAGTTTTCCTTTATACTTACCTTTGCCTCTCGATAACCTTTTGGCTAATAGTGCTTCAAACTCTTCCTGCTTTCTGATTTCCTCATACAGTTTGTGTACTTCTTCCATGTTCTTACGAAATCTTTCACTTGCTCCACTGTGATCTCCTTTAGAGTACTTATACTTTCTTTCATTGTAATCATTAGATTCATCAAGATGAAAAGAACTAAATGCAGATTCAACTTTATTTACCGAAGATCCACTATTATCAAAGTTACTTAACTCAAATGCATGTAGCTTACCAATGGTAGCATCTAAAGAAACTGGCATATTAGGTACAGACCTTAATCCATTGATTGCAAAGACTTGGATTGCATAAGCTGGTAGAAGGGTTCTTAACAACTTACTTGTTATCTCCTTTTCTTCAATAGTTCCACCTGCTCCTTTGATTTGATTGACAATCCCCTTTAGTCTTGTACTGTAGTGAGTTATGTTCTCACCTTCATTCATCCTCATAGATTCAAGTTGTCATCTTAGACTATCTACTTTTTCTCTTTGAACATGTTCATCTCCTCCATACATAGATATGAGCTTATCCCACATTGCCTTTGCATCATTACAGCCTTCTAGGTCATTAAACTCTGAATCGGTCAATGCAGATATTTCAATCATTGCTTGGATATGTTCTTGCTTTGCCTTCATCTCTTCCATTATCAATGGATAGGTGCTCGGTGTGATGAAATCATTCTCCAGATAGTATACAACATATTATCCAACTCCTGATAGATGTAGCTTTATCCTTTTCTACCATGTAGAGAAACTTGACTTGTTCAGCTTTGGTGCATCCCTCTTATACATCTTTGGAACTTTAACTCAAGTGCCTTTAAACTTTCCTTTCGGAGTCCAAAGCTCTCATACCAATTGATAGTTCTAATACTTAATATAAGTACAAATCCAATAGCCAACAAGATGAGAGGGGGGGGGGGGTGAATCATACAAACTTAATCATCCATAAAAACATCAGAGTCAACCCCGGTAACATATATATTAGTAATATAACCAAAATTGTTAAACATGCAAACTCAAAAGCATATAAACATCATAAACCTCATAACACTAGATTTAACGTGGAAACCCAAATAGGGAAAAACCACTATGGGATTTCAGACCCACTAAGAAATATACTCTTCTAGAGTATGCTCGGTTAAAAGCAAATCCTGTTAAAGATTACAAACACATTGCTAGATGTGACCCAGTTAAGGGATTTCCCTCAGATCTTTTAGGATCTTCACCTTGTTAGAAGTGACCTTGTTAAAGGATTTCAAACACTCAATCAGAATGTCACCTTGCTAGAGGGTTTTACAAATAAGACTGTTAAGTCCACTCGGTTAAGAGATTTTCTGTCACTTTCACAAAATAACAGTAATAAAAATCTATCTGTAACTTCACATCTAAAATGCTAAAGTAGATTCCTATTTGTTCAATACAATTTAGACATAGAACTAATCTTGTCTATCTACTGGGCTTCTATACTCTGTTATTCTAATAGGCCTTCAAGCTTCTGTGCTCGGTAATCACTATGTAGCATCCCTGTGCATACACTTGCCTGCATACATTGTTTATCAACAGTTTCCTATTTATAAACAATTAGGTAACCACTTAATCTCCTTGATCACATTTCCCATGATCAATCATAGCCATCAGATCTTCAATCTTGTCCAGGTTCAATGCATCTTTCGATTTGAAAACATTTTACCCCACCTAGGAACTTGCATATTAGTCATGGAACTTGTGCCAGGGTATTGCGGTTCAATCTGAGCTATAGATCTTCATGCCGAATTTCTATTGCCTTAGATTTGTTAACAAACTTCATTCACGGCTCACCAATCATTTAATCAATTCCAACTCATTAGCTTCCTTCATTAAATACCGCATGTAAACATTTAATGCATTCTATTATAGCTCGGTTACAACTCGGTAACAACTCGGCGAATACTAAACTTCAGTCGGTAGACATTCTGCCTTCATTAACCGATAGCGATAACCTTAGGGTTTACCGACTAGGTTCTTTGTTTGATAACATAGTATAGTATTAACCTTTACATTTTACAACATATGTATGATGTTAAAACAATCTAAAACATCATGATCTCATCATTGTCTGACTCGGTACTAGTTGCCCATTGAATACCTTATTCATCCCCTTATTCATCATATTCTTTCCTGTGTCTTTTACCAACATCTTTATAATCTTTATATCATACTTCTCAAGATATGGCAACATCATACTAAATTAGAAAATCAATTTCTTGACATCAATGACAAAATAATAATATCAAGATAGTAAACATCTTTAATCAGTTATATCCATAATCATCAACAAACTTCTCAATATCCTTATTGAAATGCCAACAATCTTTCATTGTCTATTATAATGCAATATTGCCAACACAACCTATGATGAGGAAGCAACCCATCGTCATGGAGGTAGCAACAAATAAATCCCCAAGGGGAATCTCATTGAACAAATATTTTTCCCAAAAAATCAAACGAGGAGAAAAGGTCATCATAGAAAGGAGTAAAAGAACACAATAGCATCCAACCACCAACTGAACCCACTAGGTAGGAAGAAGCCCAAACACTACCCACCAGGAAAGAAGAAGCTCACACACTACCTTCCAATGATCCCAAACGCTTCCACAAATCCCAACCGTCAAGCACAAAAACACTACAGGGTGCGTATGAAGGAAAGCAAAAATAGAGACAATCACCAAGACAATAGTGGCCAAGCCCAAGACACCCAAAAAGACAAAAATGGCTCCTAGACAAGAGGGAAGCAAATTAGGTAGGCCAAGGAGCTCCTCTTTGAACCAGAAAGGACCCAACCAATTAGGAGGAGCATGCAACGAACCCACATCCTCAAACATATATTTTCATCCACCTTTAGTCATAGTAGGGAAACCCTTAGCCTCAACATCATCATTTGCATTGTCTATTCCCTCTCCATCCCTATCACTATTTAAATCCCCGCACTGCTCTTTCTCCCACTCTATCTCCTTCTCACCATCAAGAGTTGTAACATTGTTTCCCATATCTAATTTATTTGTAATGGATCTAGCTAAACCATATGTTTGACCAAAATTGACTTTTAGTTGGAAACATTTAAGTTCAACTATATTGATAAGTTGACTTGAAGTGTGGTATAATTTTAATTTTATTTTTTCCTAAAAATAAAATATTTTATTTGCAATCTTTAAAATAACAAAGTGATCTAATACAATTTCGATAATTTTTTATTTTTTGTGAGAATATTGGGATTTCTTTATTTTAGCTTTGAACTTGAAAGCAAAGAATTTAATGAATGCCTTGTGTTGGGATCAAGGGCTTTAAATTCACCTACCTTATGCTGTGATAAGGGGATTTTCCAATTAACAAAGAAAAAAAACTACTTCAATTAAGAATAATAAATTTATTATATTCTAATAAACAAAAAAAATTCCTATTAGAACAAAAAAATGGTATCACAAAGTTAATATTCTTAGGTAAGTGAATATTTTAATTATTAAATGAAAGCCTTTAAAACTAAATAAAGTACCTATACTATCAATAAGCCTAACAAAATATTTTGGAGCAATCCATGTTGGTTTTGGAGCAATCCATGCTGGTTTGTGTCTTTAGAGAGCCTCACTTCTTTCAAATCCTCCTTTGCAACAATTGAAAACTTTTCTTGATGAAAAAAGAGATGGTGAATATCTAGATCTAAAGATGGAGATTATTTGGAAGATATAGAAAGATTTGAAGCTTTATTTAATAAGGGAAAAGGTTCACAAAAGCCTTTGCCAAGTAGAATAATTCTATGGCCGAGGGCTTAAATGCAAAAGGAATAATTTTCTTTAAGGTGATTTGATATCTTTGTGCTAGAATCAAAGGGATAGGGAATGCAAAGATTCTAATATGAATCTTGGTAAAATTCCCCCCAAAAAAAACCTTTTTGCAATGTTTAAGGTAAGATGAGAATTTATAGGTTTAAAGTTTCTCAATCATAAGAAAGTGATTAGGATTAGACATGAGATTTTATGGATATATGACTAAAGAGTTGATTGAGTTAGGGGTGTTGACAATGTTAGAAGAAATAAAGAAATTGAGATTACACCATTATTGCCAAAAACATAAAAATATAGCATCATTGATTTCATGGAGATTCATTAGGATGATTTTACATTATTTCACAATAGGCTTTTTATAGCCTTACATTTTGTGTTAAAATTTTTCAAAACTTACCTATGAGAATAACTCTTGATAGCTAAGTATTAAATTACTAACATTATTTTATTTATTAATCTAATTAAAATTAACTATTAATGTAATAATCTCCAACAATTCCCCCCACAAAGGACAAAAGATTGTAAGGGTTGATTTGTAATGCCCACTTTCTACCCAAGCGAACAATACTAAAAAGTAACAGCAATTTTTTTTTAAACTTTAAACAAAATTAACATAATATTTCAATGGAAATGCAACTCCTATAATGTACACACTTAAAAGACACAATGATACATAAAATAATTACACTATACTTTTCTATTTTGTTATCTCCTTTTCATCACAACATAATACAATTTAAATCTTCAAGGAATAGTAGTAACTAACGAGTTACCATTTCAAATAGAATTGAATGATAAACATTAACTTGCTACATTAACTAGTTTACAACACAATCTACCTCCCTCTTACCCGAGATTTCTCTTGCATTCCTTCACGATGTAAATACCTTGCTTCCTGCACCTACACCTGCAAGGTGTCTATATGTCTAGAAGTTCAAACATAAGATCAATGTATAGTTAGACATATGATATTATGATTCATTACCTTAACCAAATTAATTTTCAACAATCACCTACTATATTTCAAGGATAAATAGAGAATGCATAAGATTGGGAAGGAGTGTCAAGATCATTCAAAACTTGGATAATCAAAACCTAGCTAAGGGCTAGACCTAATGTCTCAGGGGCTCACCACAGATGGCCTTGCCTATGTGGAGGTGCATAGACTTCGTAGTTCAGAAAAATAATTTATAACCCTAATATGATGGTATAAGAGTGGGTATGCAACCCTTTCTAGGGTCCAACTCCCCAGATAGTTTTCTCATCGGCTGCCATCCACTTAGGTGAAATAGGGACGAATCCTTAACTAGTAATGCAATATAGGTGAATCATGAAAAGGTCTCCTCAAAATATTTCTCAACGTTCCTCCACATGGGTTTCTAATAATAACAAACCACAATATCCGTACAAAGTAGTATATTACTTTGAGTGCACAAAGCACAAGACATAAGTTGGATCATACTTTTGGAATATATCGACATGAGGGAGATATTTCTTATTCTATTTGGTAATAATTATAACCATTCTCCAATACAATGGAAAAACTAGCCTTAAATGACATTGTTGTGATCTCTAAATAACAACTAACACATAGCTAGAGAAAATAAACCCTCAAGTCCTCCCTTAACAACAATTTCACATAATCGCTTGGGTTATAAATAATCTTGGTAGCAATTGTGTCACCCAAGTTAATTGATCATATTACTAATAAGAATGTTGCTAGACACTAATAATTAGTAAGGTAATAGTTGTAGTAATAAGGGAATTCTACTAATCAAAATACATTCATCCATCCCAATGAGCCTAAATATGTTCAACAGAAGAACTAAGTAGTCAAATATAATCTTTATGTGATAATTAAGTAATTCAACCAATAGCTTTATAAAATTTCCTACCATAACATGGATCAATGAAATCAATATCATAATCATTCAATATTGTAACATTCTTAATAGATGAACTATAGATTAACAAGATGTTACTAACTTGACCAAGGATGATCTCACAAAGATATAAAAATTATTGACTAAGACTATAAGGAATACATGATAATAAATTCATTAATAGTGTTATGAAATGCTAAGGGAAAGTTTTTTACGCAAATGTGAACTCTATAAAGTTATATCAATAATTAGAATTCAATGACATAAATTTTAACAAGAAAACCTCTAAGCTATTCAACTAATAACCTCAAGAGGAATTGATAATTTAACATTCCATATAATGTTTAATAATCATCTTATTTTGATCTTGTGGCTTTATTTTAACCCAAAACATACTAAACTATTAAATTGAGGATTTTCTAAATTATAGACTAATTGTTGAGTAACAATACCTCTTTAGGGACCTAAAAGTGTTTGATAATGTTGTCAAGCTCTTTCTGCATAAAGAGAAGGAGAGAGAAAAATTAGGAAAAGCTTCGGGGGGGTATTATGATGCATCTAATATAAAAAAAATATGGGGTTGTGTGCTTAATGCAATTATGGAGTATATTATTGTGGAGGGTCATTTCACTAGGGTCCACACCTACCATTTTGTGCTTCTGAATCACTTTAGACATGAGAAGAGGATTTCTCTACCCTATTACCTTTTTAGGTCTCTGTCGCAGTCTTTGAACAAGCATAGTAAGAACCCCTCTTCTCATGTGCTTCATTATGGCCTTATTTTGCTCATTTATGAGCATTGTAAGATTTTGGCTATTCAGGAAAACAAAAGGTTGTCGATGCCGCCGGGGAAAGGAAAGAGGAAAATTGAGGAATATGGGCCCAGTAAGGATGAGTTGATACAGACTAAAAAGATTAAAAAAGCCACTGTGGAGAAAATTCAATAAGACATGGATAAACAAAAGGATACAGAGGTTGATTCTGAGGATATGGGAAAAGAAGGAAGTGAGATGGAGACTGATGAGTCTGACGAAGAGGAGAGATGGAAAGAAGAGGAAGTGGGGGAAGAGGAAGGAGGAGAAGAGGATGTTTCTGATAAGAACAACCCTACCCACAATGTGAGTATTGGTAATTTTAACAACCAACCTATGGAGGAGAAGGACAATCAGATTAATAAGCAGGAAAGGGAAATGGAAACTGAGCAGAACAAGGATAAGGAGGAAACGAGCAAGGAACAAGATAAAGCTGGAGATGGGATTATTCTAGATAAACTCAAGAACCAGTATGAGGCTCGTATGGGTTTTGATAGGTGGGTATATGAAAGAATCAATAAATTGGAAAAAATTGATAAGCAGCAAGAAGAGCAGGGAAAGAAAGATGAAAGTAACCAGGAGAAGTGGAAAAAGGTTATGGATGAAAAAGTGGAGAAGCTGGAAGCTCAGATTAGTAAGTTGGAGGAAGGAAAGATAGCCATGAAGAACTTCTTGATTATGATTCTGGATATCTTTAACTCTGTGACCAGGAATATGGAGGAAATTGCCAAGTACCTTGATGGCTCCAACACTTCCAAACCTGTTGTGGACCTAGATGTTGATGATGATGCTATTGAGGCAGGGAACGTGGATAGTGCTCCTGGTGGTATGGCCAAAAGGACTAGGGCGAGTATGAAAAAAGCTGCATTGGCCTCTTCCAAGGAAATCCCAATGCTCAGGGATAATATCAAATAAATGCAAGGGATTAGCGGAAAATTGGCTAATGCCCTTAAAAACATTAAGGAATTTGTCTTTTTTCTATTTTGTCTAGATGTTGCTGGTTTTGTTGGGCTTTTATGCTGGCTTTTGCCGAGAACTGTGTTGGTTTTTTTGCAAAATATCTTTTCTTGTTTCTTAATGCTCTTATCTTTTAAGGATCTCTTGTAAAGGGTTTCGGGGTCCCTTCAAAACCTTTTTTTCCCGTAATAAAAAAACAATGTCTCCTTTCATAAATACCCAAATCTATCATTCAACAATTTTGTGAACTTATTAAGAAATGGTCTATAAAAATAAAGCAAAAAGAATAATACTGACGGGTACCATATTCTACATTCTAACATATTTGTCGACCTCTTTTTATATTTATGACTTAAATGAATTATAAAACTCTCATAATATTCTCTAATTTATTTTAATCATATATTTAGATGCTTTGATTGAATGATAGAACAAAACAATGGTAAAATGATTTTGTATTTACAACATACATAAACTCTTTTTCTAAAGCATACTTATTATGATTTTCTAATCTCTACCATTCTTTTATGATCTATTGCAAATGCACATAAAACAATTAAAAACTAACAAACACAAATAATTTTAATAGATTAGTAATCTTTATAAAGAATACGTATTGTTTCTGTATTAATTGCTGTCATTTGAAACTATTTTAAGTCAATGATAGCATCATCTCCAACTTTGACATGGACAATAGAGGAAGGCATATGACATACTAAATGCCAGCCACAACACATTAAAATAAAAAATAAAAAATACTTTTATTGATTACTAATGCAAAACTCGGCTAAGAGAAGGCATGAGCTAAAATATTATTTTGGCCAATTTATCAATTGCCATAATGAATAAAATGAAGATGACATTTATACCAAGACAACGCATGCTACACTCCTTAAAAGTTATTTCATTCTTGAACAAAATATCCAAAAGATAATGATCAATTTTACAGCTAAATAACTGTGGAATACCATCTAAGATTACTATAATATTCTAGCACTCACATAGAATCCAACAACTCTCCTCTTCAAGATATGGTATAAAAATGACACAAATTGAACAAGAAGAAGTAGTAAAAGATAACTAACTAGATGGAAAGTTGAAATTGTTTCCTCCACTGCTTCCAAAGGGTCGTGGAAATTCATTAATGAACCGACTTCATCAGTATAGTCATCCCATTATGAATTGAGAGGGCTCATCATCCATATTCTAGGTACAAACGTGTAGGTGATAGGGCTCATCCCATTATGAATTGAATGTGACACTGCAGTATATAAATAGACTACTTTCCCAATGTGACAAATGTGCTCCAATTTCTTGGCATTCCAAGATGCTTCTAAATTTTATTAGTTACACATTTCCAATTCTAATTTTTTTTATTATAAATATTCAATTATTTATTAATGATTATTTTTACTTATTTACTCAATGTAATTTATATCATGTGATTTTATTTGCCATTTAAATAGTCAATGTGGCATTCAAACACCTCCAGTATTTCACCTTGAGGTTTTGGTGTTCCATACATCTTTTATTATTGGATCATATATTTCTAACTAATATACCCATCAATACTTTATTGAAGTTTTATTTCACCTTCATTTGAGATTTATTCACTTCTCCTAATAGTATTTGGCTTTTCTTCTTGTAAGAATTATTTCTACACCCTACCATAATCTAAAAGCACTAAGTTCTTAAATCACATATTACTAATCATCAAACAACATTGCCCTTCTATCCATCCATAATATTAAAATAGTTCACATAATAAATATTACCACATGATTTGAATTTCCACCCAACCGCTCTCATTATTACTCACATTATGAGAATTATTGCATTATTTGAAATTTACAAGAACATATTCAAGCAACTAAAGGTCTCATAGAAAGAATCAAATTAGTGCTACTAGGTCCTTTACTATCATCCAATTGAGCTACTTACCTACTCATTAATCCAAATTCCAACTACAATGATTAGCATTTAAAATCGAATATATCTACTAATACCATTATAGCAAAGGTATAATATTACAATACCTCCTGATTTGTAGTCAGCCTAGAGGGCAATTACATGATCACAAACCTTCTAGAGACTTTGATGAAGTGCCTTCACCAATCCTCCTCCCTCACAAAGGAAACACCAGATTAGCCTCATCATTGGATATCCTAACTATAGAACTGTAGCTTTCCAAAATTGTAGAGGTAATTGTGATATTTTAGATAGAAAGAGAAAAAGGAAAAAGCTATCCTGACAAGGATAGATTAGGGGGAAGAATCACACATTTCCTTAGGAGAGATTATTTATAAGAGATGTGTTATTTCAAACAAAGAATAAGTCCTAACAAGGGACACACATGTACTCGCATGAAGGATAATTCAATGCAAGAAAGGATGTCAAGTTATGAAAGATGAAATCCATAAAGGACATGATGAAACTTTGAAAATAAGAGATAGGATAGAGATAAAAGAGGGTCATGTTGCTACCCCAAGATATTTGAAATTGAAAAATAACCACCTCTAATGACAAAGAGCCCCCAGTTTAGTTAACTACTTGTGTCATAGGGTGAGGCAAAACATGGGATGAGAAAAATGACCACCAAGAAAGAGAGCAAGATCTGTTGAAAGACTTATACAAGCACAATCGTATTGTTATTGAACAAATTTCTTAAATTATTTACACTTTCTAAGATAATAAGAACCACCATGATGAAAAAGACAATATCCACGTCCTTCTTTATGCTTAGTGTTAAACATCACAAAAGGAAAAACAACATTCTTGTCATACTTCAATTTCCAAAAGATTCTAGTGGCCAATTTTTCTTGATCATCAATAGTTGTAGTTTTATCCTTTTGAGATTGAGGACAAGAGTTATTATTAGAAGAAGAAGGATTATCATCAATGATTTTAACTTTGTCACTATCAGAAAGTTCTTTTATTGAATTTAGAAAATCAGGACAATCATCAACATGGTGATCATGATTTTGATGAAATGAACAAAAAAGAGTTGTTGAAGAAGAAGCACTTTTACGGGAATGAATGGCTTGTTGTCTTGAAAGATGTTTTTTGAAGTCTTGAATCCTAAGGAGGTCATCCATAGGAGATTTATTATTGTTTCCTAGGCCTTCTATAGTGATTTGTGTATGAGGGTTTATAGGGACATGAATTCCTCGTTCAAAATTTCCAAGTCCTTTTCCTCTAAAACCTTGTTATGATATTATGCTAAATCCACTCCTATAAGAATTTTTTAATTGAGAAGGTAGGAGTGTTAGGATTCCCATAGATAATGAGAGTGGGGGTGAATCAGTATCTGATTGGTTATAAGATTTTCTTAACTTAAAACATGTAGAGCATATCAATACTATATATCGATAAACCAGAAATAATGCAATAAACAGAGATAACAACAACCACATGAAAAACACACCATAACACAGTAGTTTAATGAGGAAACCCGGTGTAGGAAAAACCTCGGTGGGATTTGTGACCCACAATATTCCCTTACTGGCCAATAAGAGAATATTACTGCTACAAGAGGGGCCTGCACATGCAGGAAGGCTAAGTGCCTAGAGCTCATTGCTCAATTACAAAATGGGAAGTCTCACTGACTTACAAAATGGATTATATAAATCCAATGTCTTGTACTGCTTCAAGATAGAATCTACTATGCCAGATCCAGTACCAGTTTATAGCTCAGCTTCATACATAAACCCTTAACCTATAATTCGCATAATAGGTCTGCCTTATTTCGCCTATATATTTCCTTCCATCTATTTCAAAATGTTTTACAGTGATCTCATATATATATGACTCATTTTACAACTTGCCAAGTCGTCTTACAATGATTTTACAATAATTGACAAAATATATTACAAACAAAATTCATGTCGGCTTCTATGCCGGTATGCTTCCTTTTCACTGTCAGTGCTGGTGGTCTATGTGCCGGTGTAGAGTCTAACCTTGCTAGTGCCAGTAGATTTCCTTGCCGGTGTCATAGGATTGTAAGCTTGCCATCAATGACAAAAAGCTTCAATCACCTACAATATCTCATTGGAAATTTTCCAACAAGGAGAACATTATAAAAAATTTCTTGGAAATTTGTAGTGTAAGGATGTTTGGAAGGAATGAAGGGATTAGTAGATGAAGAAGGAATATCTTGTGGAAGAGGATTTTCCTTTCTTTCATCATGCATATCCTATTTGGTAGATTGGGAAGGAAGATCCTTATCATCTAATGCCTAAAATTTTAGGTGCCTAGCTCAATCTCGCATCTGTAGCTCACTTTTTAAGCATATTTTCCTTCATTTTTCAATAGTTTATCTATTTCAACATTTCAACTTACAAAACAAGAAAACCAAATCAATCCAATCCACTTAGTATTCAGTCCTTATCTGATTTGTGATTGAATCTAGTGGATTCTAACCCTCTTTTGAATGTGAAGGTCCCAAGTGAAATTGATTTGGCGATTTCTCCCTTCTATGTTGCAAATTGCCAAATCAAATCCCCCCTCTTTACATTTTGATGAACCAGACATCTTACACCTTTAATTCTATTTTTTGTTTTTAGATCTGAGTGTATGCAATTTAAATTCAAATTTTCATTTACAAGTTTGATTTCCTTGCAAATTTTAAAAATTTAGAGGTTAATTTCACCAAAACCCTAATTTTTAATTTCAAAATTGAGCTTGTGAAATGCATAATTTGGATTAATTGTTTCAAATCTGAGTACTTTTCCAAATTTCAAATTTCAAATTTTCACTTGCAAGTCAAATTTCAAATTCAAGTTTTAAAGTTAAGGGGTTAATTTTAAAAACCCTAATTTAAATTTGTTTTACAAATTGAGCTTGTAGGTTGTTTAAATTTTGAATTTATTATTTTAGAGTGGCTTCAAATTCAAATTTACAATCTTGGATCAAATTTCAATTTTAAAATAAATTGGTTAGTTAAAAAAGCCCTAGTTTTAAAATTTAAATTAACATTGTGCATTTTCCCAATTTTTCAATTTTCAAATTTCAATCCTAGATCTAATTTTAAATTTAATTTTAAAATTAAGAGGTTCTTTTTGCAAGGCCCTAATTTTAAATTCAAATCTTCTAGTGAGTAATTTTAAATTTAAATTAAGAGGTTATTTTCAAAGCCCTAATTCTAAATTTAAATTTCCTAGGAGGTTGCATAATTTTTTTGCAAATTTCAATTTTCAAATTCAAAATTCAAATTTAAAAATTTCAAATTCTCATTTCTAAATTTTTCAAAATTTAAATCTCAAAATAAAAAATTAAATTTGTGAATCTCATCAATTTTCATAAATTAAAAGGTTTTAAATTTATAAAATCCTAATTTATTTTCATTAATTTTCTACAACCTAAATTTAAATATTCATCATGGCAATTAATGGATTTGATTTATTTTCTATTTCACATATGATTACATTGCTTCTTACATACATATATTATAATTTTTGTGTTGGATAATAGCTTCTTTCAGTTCATGTTACTTCTTTCCATTCATAGCACTTGGAGATATTACATTTTTAGGGTTTTTCCAAGTTGCTTCCTTTTCATCGATTAGATCTCAAATCTTGCATTTATAATGTACATTGTGTTATGGTGATGTTTTTGGGAAAATGTATTTCATACATAGAGCACCTAAAATATTTTGTAGATCCAAATCCTAGAGATGTTAATGGAAAACTTAATACTTGTACCTCTCCTAGGGTATCAAATGTGAATGAAGAAAGAGCTAATACTCCTATCAATGATATCTCTAATGGAGAGAAATAATTGGAGAGAAACATGGCCCCATCTTCTTCTCATACACATACCCTTGTACAAGGAGGACAAAATCAAAATAATGGTTTTTCAATCTCTCTAGATCCTCCTTATTCTCCTAGAACCTATTTTAAACATCAAAACATTTGTAGAAAAGATGATGTTATGCATTTCATTTAGGATCTCTCTCCTCACATAACATTAAGAAAAGATGAGGCCTTAGATGATAAGGAACTTCCTTCCCAATCTACCAAAGAGGATATGCATGATGAAAGAAAGGAAAATCCTCCTCCACAAGATATTCCTTCTTCATCTACTAATCCTTTCATTCCTTCCAAACATCCTTACACTAAAAATTTCAAATAAATTTATTACAATGTTTCCCCGCCTTCTAAATTAACAAATTCTTATAGGAGTGGCTTTAACATAATATCAAAACAAGGTTTTAGAGGACAAGGACTTGGAAAATTTGAACAAGGAATTTGAGTCCCTATAAACCCTCCTACACAAATCACTACAGAAGGCCTAGGAAACAATAATAAATCTCCTATGGATGACCTCCTTAGGATTCAAGACTTCAAATTTTCATCTTGCAAGACAAGCAGCCATTCGTTCCCGTAAAAGTGCTTCTTCTTCAAAAACTCCTTTTTGTTCATTTCATCAAACTCATGATCACCATGCTGATGATTGTCCTGGTTTTCAAAATTCAATAAAATAACTTATTGATAGTGGCAAAGTTAAAATTATTGATGACAATCCTTCTTCTTCTAATAATAACTCTTGTCTTCAATCCCTAAAGGATAAGCCTACAACTATTGATGATCAATAAAAATTTGCCACTAGAATCTTTTGGAAATTGAAGTATGACAAGAATGTTGTTTTTCCTTTTGTGAAGTTTAATGGTAAGCATAAAGAAGGAATTGGATATTATCTTTTTCATCATGGTGGTTCTCATTCTCTTGGAAAGTGTAAAACATTTGAGGATTTTGTTCAAGAACAATACGATCGTGCTCGTATAAGTCTTTCAATAAATCTTCCTCTATTTCTTGGTGAAAAGGTAATGCCCTAGTACTTCTCTCACTCCATGTTTCTCCTCACACTATGACACTATTAGGATAACCGATGATCAACTAAGAGGGGGGGGGGGTGAATCAATTGTTAACAGATTATGAAACTTTAAGCACACAAAACCTTTTACTGGAATGCATAAACCAAATACTAGAATGGCAGATATATCAATTAAGCACAAGCATAAATCATAAACCAATTACCATGCATGCATAACAAATAACACCAAGATTTGTACGTAGAAAACCCGACAAAGGGAAAAACCACTGTGGGAAGTCTACCCATAGTCAGATAAATGATAATTTTGCAGTAAGTATGTGATTACAATAAGGGTCCTGCACATGCAGGAAGGCCAACATCCTAGAGCGCATTGCTCATCACAAAAGGAGCCTCATTGAATACATAAGAAATCCAGACTACAATCCAGAAATAAGAATGAACTATAAGAATAACATCTCCTATGCTTGAGTACAGTTCTGGTTAAGCTCAATGTCGAAGGTCTTAAACCTCTTACACAAACCCAATTCGATCACCTATGATAGATCAAAACCTCTGCATATGATTACAACTTTATTCGCACACAAATAATCCCATAACCACCATGCCACGATCTACAAAGAGATCTTACATCATATTTATACCAATCTGAGACCTAAATAATTAGGTTGGCCACCTAAAAGATAATACAATAAATCCATTACATAAACCCGCAAACCAATGATAAACCAAGTCGGCCTAAGACTGAAACAACATTAACCAAACAATAAATCCAATAGGTAATGCATCAGGAGCATCCACCAACACGTTACATAAATTGGTTCATAACCTAGAAGAATAAGACCGGACCTAAAATAGGTCGCCATAAGCCAAATGAAATACCACCAATCAACTAGAACATGAACATGATAACCATCAGCATCCTGAAAAACCTTCTAGAAGCCGCACCAACACCACTTATCAAATCCATCAAAATATCTTCAATGAAGCTCTGCCGATAGAACCCTTACCGGTAACCAAAAGGATCACTAGAACATACGATAGCTTTTGAACCGCTGAATCCCAAACCAACTGAATGTGACACACATCTGAATAACATGAATGACTGAACCAAACCAATTCCACCAATAGGAACATGCCGGAGAAAAATCTCCTGATCATCATCAAAGTCCAACCAAAGAAGTTAGTGTTGACATCAATGCAACACATAATCAATTCCTCCAAATTGCCAACAAACACAAGTAGTTAACTTAATTGGGGGCTCTTTATCATTAAAGGTAGTGCTTTTTCAATTTCAAATATCTCGGGGTAGCAACATGACCATCTTTTATCTCTTTCCTATCTCTTATCTTCAAATTTTAACCATGTCCTTTATGGATTGCATCGTTCATAACTTGATGTCCTTTCTTGCATTGAATTATCCTTCATGTGAGTACATGTGTGTCCCTTGTTAGGACTTATTCTTTGTTTGAAATGACACATCTCTTATGAAGAATCTCTCCTTAGGGGAATCTGTGAACTCTCTTTCTTTCTCTCTCTCTTTGAAGATTACCTCTTCTTTAGAGTTGCATCTTACATATACTAATGTCATTTTTTGCATCGGATATCCATTCATGTGAGTACATTGTGAATTTTCTTATGTTTTATCTCTCCTTAGTGTAATACCCTAAAAATGGTCATCTAAACCATGGGCCCCTAATCTCGACAACATCACCAAGGTCCTAACCAAAGGCAATTAAATCAATCTTGAGCATATTATTAATTCTTTAATCATCAAATATCACATGGCAAATAAATTACTCAATATTAATTAAATATTTACTTAATTAATTGAATCATTTCCAAGAATATCATTTTGATCAATTATCCTACTTTAATTTATTAAATATCCTTGCATATTTAATTAATTAATAAATTTGCCATTTAATCATGCAAAAGGAATTAATTTATTACAAAATAGGAATTAATCACAAAGCAGGAGTTGAATTGAAAGAGAAATCAAACTTGAGATATTATTTCTTTTTCTAAATTTAGAACTTGAAATCATAAAAGCAATTAATTGAATTATTCTCTAAAATAGGAACTCAAAGCTTTTCAGAAAAAGAAGTTAAGTTGCATTGAAAAAACTCTTTTCTTGAATAAATCAAAGAATTATCTATTTTTATCACAAATGCATGGAATTAATTTAATATTATTTCCAATGCAAACTTGAACTTTCTATCTAAATGCATTTCAATTAAACTATGATTGGAATCTATCTCGAGGTTAACTGAACATGATTTCTCAATTATTTTCAATTAATCCTAAATTGAGCTTTTTTTATCATCTCTCTTGTAATTCTCTATAAATTCAACCTTCAGCTCTCATTCCAATTTGCCCCAGAGATTTTTGAGAACACACTTGGAGATTATTATTATGTTGATTTTTCTCTGGAGTCATTGAATACATTGTGCTTTTTTTATTATTTGCATCCATATTTAGTTTATCCATTATTGTTTGAATCCATATTGCTTGAATTCATTATTGCTTAAATTATTCATCCATCTTGCATCCATATAGTTGAATATCATATAGATTAAATCCTTCATCTTGGTGTAGTCTAGTCACTAGTATTGCTTATAAAAATTTGAGAGCAATCTTATACTCACATCTTTTAGAAGGCAATTAGTTGCTTTGTTATGGTTTATTACTTATTGATTATTGATTTACTAACCATACATGTAATGACTTAATTGAAGTGTTGTGCTTGCAGCTACAGACCCTTTTTCGCACACACATCTCTGGCACCCACCGTGGGGCATCAAGACTATATTTTTCGACCTCCAAGACTGACTTCTTATTATTTTTGTTATTTTCTAGATTTCAGATTTTTTGGATTTTTTCATCCATACATCTCGTACGACATTTCCCACAGGCTGAAACGACAAACTGCAGGTGTCATACGAACTAGAATCCTATCTCGTACGAGCCAAAATCTTGTCTCGTATGAGCTTAAATACTTTTGTACAATTCTATAAATTTCTGGTTAAAAAGAGGAAAAAAGCAAATTTCATGATTTTGGTTTTCTGTTCAAATTGATTATTCTGACGAATGACCCTAGTTGTTTATCTGTCTATCTTAGAATTTTTCACAGCCTAATTAGTTTTTGCAGAATGCTTGCCAAAGAATATGCTTGTTGCACAAAGACAATATGACTGCTGATTCGTTGTCTTTGCAGGTTGCCTAAGGAAAATCGACCAAACATCGTGTATTCTTTCAATTCATTTTTTAGGCACCTAAATTGCTATCTGGTTAAAGAACAAATATGTCTTTCATGTTTTTAGAAGATTCTAAGAGGTAGGAGAGTATGCTCTTGTCTTTTTATAGAAAATCAGAAATCCAAACCCTTGAGGCTTTTTCTTTGTTTGAGATTTATACATCTTTAGTAGGCCTGCCCTCTCGAGGGGTTGAAAAACTCTTAAAGATGTTACGGCTGGTGTAAGGGGAATCACCTAAGTGGGAATGACTAAATGCCAAGTACTCCAACCCACTATAAAATAAACATGATTTGATGAAAATTAAGTCAACGATAGTGCTCGGGAATAGCTCTCCTTCGTACCTTCAGGTATATTAAACCTTGGTTTTCAAGGCTGGGAGACCTCTTAATTGATTTTATACCTCGACGCACCAAATGGATCCCTAACTAATTCCAATTAAAATTAGAAGCTACCTAGTTCACCTCCAAAAGGGGGGATAATCTTTGTGCAAGAGAGATAGTAACTCTCCCAAGATACTTGTCATTTTGTGCCCCCATTAGCATTTGGAGTTGGATAATATGGCATTGAGAATCCATTCCGTGAGACTTAGCGACCGTATTCTGATTAGCTATTGGGTGTGTACCTGAGTCTACAAGCAAAGGTTTTCTTCTCTCACCAATTTCCATAGGGTTTGCATGTTGTGATTGGAGTTACTATTCATACTACATGTTTTCTGTGTTTTCATCCTTGAAACAAAAAACTGAAATACCAAAATTGGAGAAGACAAGAAACAACTCAGTGATTAGAGACTTCGTCTGTGTCAAAACTAGTCCATCCTAAGTCAAAACTCTGTTCGTGTCAGAACTAGTCCATCCTAAGTCAGGACTCTCTCCATGTCAGAACTAGTCCATCCTAAGTCAAAACTCTGTCCATGTCAGAACTAGTCCATCCTAAGTCCAAAATCTGTTCGTCTCAGAACTTGTGCATCCTAAGCTGAAATTCTGTTCAAAACTAGTCTATCCTAGTCAAAAATCAGTCCATCTCAGAATTGGTCATACTCAACAATAGAAAAAACTCAGAATTTTAGTCTCTGTGATGTGAACAATCGTACGAATCTAATCATTTATCATCCTGCACCACATCTTGTGTTGTATGAGTCTTGTGATTTCTCATCCTGCACCATATCCTGTGTCATACGAAACCCAAAAGTCTGTCATCTGAGTCTAAATCCTGTGTCGTACAAAATAGAATTGCACTAGAATATTTTTTCATTATGCACATACCCATCTGTCGTACGGTATGAGGCAACAACTCATACGAAGCAGAACTATTGTTGTTCTGAAGCTGCTAAATTATCGTCTGGTTCAGTAAATCCTATCGTACGAATCTTTGGTTTTGTCAGTATAGAACAATCAAACTTGCCTAAAAATAGTCTACAATGAACATAGTACTGGTTATCATCATCCTAAGCATAAACAGATCAAGACAGTGTACCTTTTCCATTTGCGTTGCATGATTTGGTCGATCATCTTTCAACTCGTTCAATCAACTATCTATCAAACCTAAGTCACTTAGATAATGTCTTATATAGGATAGATCTTTCCTGAAACCAGGCTGAATCTTACACTACTCTTAGAATCAACTTAGATAGACATTTTATATAGGATAGATCTTTCCTGAAACTAGACTAAAATCTCAATTGTTTCTCTCAAACAATAAATTAACCAAATAAACTAGCTCTGAAATTGATCTTGACCTCTGCATCACAAACAACTTTAGGTCACACTAATCCATAAAAATTCCTATTCGAACTAGGAGTTCTCATAAGAAAGAAGCCAAAGGCAAAGGACAACCCTTCTCATATCAAGATAACCCATTTTACATGGAGGATCCACTCGCTGACATACCTTCGTCATCAAGAAGACCAATTTTTGGTGAACCTGAATCTCCCACTATATATGAGACATAACACAATGACAAGAACAAGGACAACATTAGTATTCACGAAACCGATAATAATTCCTCATCAAGTAAAGATGAAGGAGGTGTTGAACCTCTAGAAAAGGATATTCGTGACTATCAAAAGGACAAAGACTTTAGAACAATGATGAAAGCTATCCTGGCTCGAGAAAAGGAAGACTATTTCCTAAAACTAGCAAAACAAGGAGCCAAAATTCCTACTGGATATGATGTTCAAACACTCGTCACTAAAAAGGAAGAGTCGCCTATACTTGCAGTACACAGACAATTACAAGCCTTATAGACTGAGATCACAAAATTGAAGAATAAGGATAAGTCCCCAAAACAATATTCTCTGGAGACAATATGCCCATTTTCATTTGACAAAAATCTATGCATGTCTCCATTTTCTTCATGAGTTGAGATCCCCAAATTTGACAAATATGATGGTACCTCAGATCCTCAAGATCATGTTAGAGAGTTTTGTGTCACCTGTATGGAGTTCATGCACGATCAAATGTATCTCATGCACTTTTTCCCAAGGAGTTTGGGAGGACAAGCCATGGAATGGTTTTCAAGCCTACCTAAAGGAATAAAAATGTTTGAAGAACTAATCCAACTATTTTTACAACAATACTCATACAACATTCGACATCCTGTGACTATGATCGATCTTTCTAATACTAAACAAAAAACAAGGGATCCTTTTCTCACTTTCCTCCAACGCTGGATAAAAATGTTATCTAGGTATCCACGACCTATCCCAGACTCTGAGAAAATGGATATATTTGTCAATAACTTGGTCCCCGAACTGAAATATAGTATACAAATGCAAGTACAGCCATCATTTAACAAAATGGTAGATAATGCCATTCAAATGGAAGATGTGCTCATAAAGAAAGGGGATATCTTACCTTGGAAAGAAACACAACCAGGATCTAACTCTAAAGAGAAGAACAAGTATTGGAAATTTGGCGAAGACAACAACAAGAATGTTGTTAATGACGGAGTAGTAGACACTATTAAAACCAACTCAAAGCCCATGATATTCAACTTGGCTAGTGGCACACAAGCACTTAAAGCTGTTGAAGCTGCAGCAAAAAATCCTTCAAAGAAAACAAAAGAGTGGTCTAAAGAGAAACCTCGGATCTCTAAACCTAAGCGTGATTTCACTCCTCTTGAAGAATCATATGAATCCGCTTTCAAGACTCTATTGGCATACAACCTGATAACGCTACCAGATAAATCTAGACCATATGATCCAAAAGTCAAACCAATATGGTGGAGAGAGAATGAATACTATGACTTCCATCAAAATAAAGGTCATAACTAAAAAAATTTCATGAAGCTAAAACATGAGATACAAGATCTCATAGACGCTGGTAAAATTGTTGTTGGGAATCACCCGACCAAAGCTGATCATAAAGCATTTAAAGATCCTTTGCCTATTTGCGAACAAGGTGATTCCTCAAAGACCAAAGGAGGTGCCAAGGTAAATTATACTTATACCAGCTTGGACAATGTTATCAACATGATTGAGCCTTCCCAATCGGAATATTGCAATGTGATTATAGTTCAAGATAAACCAAATGAATCATGATATACAAGAGCTCTGACCCATTCTCAGAAGAAAGTCACTCTCCAAGGAGCTAGTTCGTCCAAACTAGCTCAAGCAACATCAAACCCACCAGCCCATTCAAACAAACAAAAAGAATCAACCTTGGATAAATTTAAAAGGCTAACTTCAACATCATCCTCTGGATATAGTGTCGTTGAACAGTTGAAAAGGACAAATGCTCAAATCTCAATTTTTGAATTGCTAAAACTCTCATTTGCTCACAAAGAGATCCTAAACAAAGCATTGCTCACCACTAACGTTCCAAAAGATTTAGACATTGATCAGTTTCAGTCTATGGTGGGTCATCTAACCTCACCTCACTATCCGACCTTCTCATAAGAAGATGACAACTCGCTAAATCATCCACATAACTAGCCATTGCATATTGAAGCCATGATATATAAACATAGAGTTAAACATGTTTTGATAGATGGAGGCACGAGGTTGAATATCTGTACTTACAATCTGCTTACACAAATAGGATTCTCTGAAAATGTCATTGATCCCGGCAAGAAAATAACCATAAAAGCCTATGATGAAGAAGAAAGGACCTCTAAACATTTGGTATCATTACCAATCAGAGTGGAACCTGTAGAAAGAGGTGTCCTTTTCCAAGTACTTGATATTCCTTTGTCATACAATATCTTACTAGGCAGGTCGTGGATTCATGAAATGAAGCCAGTACCGTCAACATACCATCAATGCTTAAAATTCTCCTATAATGGAGCTGAAGTCAGTATTCCTACTGATACAAATGTCATCTGTAATGCATTGACAGAAGGTGTAGATACTTTTGTGCCTCATAATAGGGTAGCCTCTCCAAATGAAGATCTAGAAGTGCTGATGAAAGACTTAGAAAAGAGATTGAAGATTACAAATACCAGCATGGATGGCTACAAGATAGAACCAATACTTTCATTAGTTTCTCTCCCTCCATCACCAAAATAGTTGGGCAAGCCATCAGAGGCTATAAGAACACAAACTTCAGCTCTGAATACCATGTATGATGGTCTCTTTGTACAATCTTCTATCTCCCTGGCGGATGAAATAGAAGAGGATGTTGTTCATAACTAGCTCTTTAAGGAAGATAGTCAAAATGAGGAGGTACGACATTGTGAGATTTCCTCAAAACAATATGGTCCTGGCTACAAAATGATTCAGCGCATGGGATATTTAGGTACTAGTCCTCTGGGCAAACAAAAGGAAGGTATTGCCGAACCAATTCAGCTACAAACAAAATCCACAAATGCTAAAACTGGACTAGGATACATTCCAGGAAAAACATCAGATCAAAAACATGCTTCTAAGACTAAGTGGAAGAAAAGGATACGTCCTTTAACATTATAGGGAGTAAACACTCAACAAGTTCAAGATAGCTATGAAATAGAAGGAGAGGAACTGGCAATAAAGAAAGAATAAATACTCAGTAATCAAGCTCCAATAGTATCAGCTACAATGCTCGAAGAAATAGAAATCTTGGATGATATGAAAAAAGAAGTAGAAAGGTTCAGAGAAATGTTTACCCCGCTAAAAATTCCAGTCACATACACTGGTAGACAATAGGTAGAAGATTCTGACACTAACTCAAATGAGTACGAATGAGGTTCAGATCACCTCTCAGACACATCCACTACAGAAATGCCAGAAGAGTCTACTACCATCACGGATGATACTCAAGAGCGAATGCGCCTAAAATTGGAAAAAGAAATATAGGAAATCAGACAAAGGAGACAAGCAAACTATGAACAAGGACTGAAAGAAGGAAGAATACCAGAAAATTTCTTATCTATGTGCCCCTATGCTAAAACAGAACAAATCAGGTGTAGCACTACACAAGAAGAGTTAGAAGCTACATAACAAGAACCAGTTATCAGTCCAGAAGAAGCTGAATGGAGTAGACAACAACAAATCACATAAACATCAAGATCATGTCAACAGGTGTGTCAGATACAAATGACAAATAAACCACAACATGAAGGAACTTGCAGTATTAGAGATGTTGGTGTTGATACCATACATACACTTACTAATTCACTTGAAGAAGACTCATAAAATTCATCCGATGACTTTGATGACTCAGACAAAAGTCCTATTCAAGACAATATCTACTCATCCTCAAATTCTGAATCATTTGATACAAACAATGAAATATGTCTATTGATTTTATCACTGTCAAACCATGATATGACGTCGAGTCTGCGTAGGGAACGACATTACAAGTATGTCTATTGGATTAGATCGACTAAATATTAACGTGAACTTTAATAATCATGATCTGACTCTTCCTGGTCTTGAGACACTTACGCAAGGTATCCTTTTGGAACTTGACTTTTTGATCTGCAATTGTGATGACAATACCATGAACACTCTCGAACCTGTCCAACATTTATCCTTACTACATCCAGAACTAATTGACTGTACTTTACAAAACCAGCCCATGAATATACCTACTTTTACCAATGACTATACATTAGTCTATTATCTCAATGCAGTTGAACCCATGTACTCTTCCACCAGCGAACAAAGTGAAAACATGACTAAAGCGAATATCAAGTATCTTAGTCGCAAAAACAAGAAAAATAAAAATAAAAGATATGATGGCAAAAACCACATTGTGGCAGTGTCAGAATCTAAAAAAGAGAAAATAAAGGATGTACCTAAAGGTGAAAACCTCTCTGAGGTGCCTGAAGGTGAGATACTTGCTGTACTGCCAAGTCATTTCCAGGAAAGGTCTTCCATATTGATCAAGCCAACTCAACTAGTGAACATTGGGAGTCAAGAGATACCACACATCATTCATGTAGCTCAATCACTATCAGTAGAAGAATTGAAGGAGTTCACTCATCTATTCTCAGAAAAGAAAATAAACTTTGCATGGACATACTATGATATGCCAGGCCTAGATCCTGATCTCATCATGCACCATCTTTCTATCACACCAGGAGTTAAACCAGTCAAGCAAAAACTTCGTAAGATGCACCCACATGTGGCACTGCTGGTCAAGGCTGAGCTAGAAAACCTACTAAAAGCTAGATTCATTTGAGCTATAGATTATGCCGAATGGATTTCAAACATAGTGCCCATGTCAAAGGCAAACAAATCTATCTGAGTTTGCACAAACTTCAGAGATCTCAACAAAGCTTGTCTGAGGGACGACTTTCTATTACCAAACATTGATATGATATTCAACATGATTGCTGGATATGAGATGTACTCACCAATGGATGGGTTCTATGGATATAATCAAATCAAAATAGCTCCTGGAGATCAAGAAAAGACAACTTTCACCTGTGCATGGGGAACCTTTTGCTGGAATGTCATGCCATTTGGGATAAAGAATGCAGGAAAAACCTATCAAAGATAAGTTACTACCATCTTTCATGACATGATGCATAAGAATATGGAAGATTATGTTGATGACACTTTAGTGAAGACTATGAAGAGATCAACGCATATTCAAGAGCTATGTCCTATACTAGACAGAATGGAAAAGTTCAAACTCCAGTTAAATCCAAAGAAGTGTGCATTCAGAGTAACATCTAGTAAACTACTTGGCTAAATCATTTCAAAGAAGGGAATTGAGGTTGATCCTAAGAAGATCCAAGCCATAATGGAAATTCTGCCTCCGAAGAACATTAGTCAAATGAGAAGTCTACAGGGACGTCTCCAATCCATTAGATGCTTCATTTCTTAGCTAGCAAACAAAGCTCAACCTTTCACAAAAGTATTGAGGAAAGGAATAATATACAATTGGGATCAGGAATGTGAACAACACCTTCAGCAGATAAAAGAGTACCTATCTGATCCACCAATATTGATGCTACCAATTGAGGTAAACCACTAATATTATACATATCAACAACTGATTCATCACTGGGGGCACTTCTGGCACAACACGATGACAATAAAAAGGAGCGAGTCATCTATTACATCAGCAGAACATTGGTGTCCTATGAAATGAATTACACCATAATAGAAAAAGCATGCTTGAAATTAGTCTTTGCATCACAAAAATTGAGACACTACATGTTAGCACATTCAGTCAAGCTGGTGGCTAAAATTGATCTGCTCAAATATCTTCTCAATAAAGCAACACTTACAGGAAGATTGGCGAAATGGGTCATGATCCTTACAGAGTTTGACATTGAATATGTGGAATGCAAAGTCATAAAAGGACAAGTAATTTTTGATCAACTTGTTGAAGCTCCGCTTGAAGACACTCAACCGCTGCATATAGGATTTCTAGATGAATCAATAATGCATCTTACTCAACAACCCTGGAAGATGTTCTTTGATGGATCTTTCACCCAAAATGGTTCCAGTGCTGGAATATTGTTTATTACTCCTCAGAAGTATTCAATCCCAAAGTCTTATAAGATTCTATTCCCTTGCACAAACAACATTGCAGAATATGAAGCTCTGGTGAATAGGATAAAGCTAGCTATTGAATGGAAGGTTGCAAAATTACACATCTATGGAGATTCTCAGCTGATCATAAATCAAATCAATTATACATATCAGACTTGAGATGAGAAAATGATGCCTTATAAGAGAATGGTTGATGATCTTAAGAAGTATTTTGCTTTTGTATCATTCCAACAGATTCCTAGATCCACAAATAGAGCAACAGATGCTATGGCCACCTTGGCATCTATAACTGAGTTACAAGAGTCCAATTTTTGCTTTGAATTCTTGGTAGAAGAGTTACATTACCCGGCCTATGATTCTCTTGAGACCCAAATAGTCTATGTTATTATTGGACATGACTCATCCCGATACGACCACATCTACTCTTATCTACGAGACCAAATTATCCTTGAAAAATCTTACCCGTAATGAGAAAAGAAACTTAACTCAAAATGCTTCATGGTATGTTATTATTGCTAATGATTTATTTCAATCAGGTTTGGATGGTACATTTCTTAGGTGTCTAGAAGCTAAAGAATCTAAACATGTGTTATCAAAAGTTCATGAAGGTATTTATGGATCTCATTCGAATGGTCTTACTTTAGCTCAGAAACTATTACGAGATGGCTACTACTGGCCAGAAATGGAGAAAGATGCTATTAAATTTTCTAAGACTTATGAGAAATATCAGCTACATGGAAATCTCATATATGCTCCAACAAGGGATCTTATACCCTTCACTACACATTGGCCTTTTCAGCAATGGGCCTTTGATCTCATTGGTCAGATATATCCTGCATCATCCAACGAACATAAATTTATCATAACTGCCACTGAGTATTTCACCAAGTGGGTAGAAGCGATTCCACTCATCCAAGCAACTGGTAAACAAATTTCCTTGTTCATCTTAAATTATATCATTTGCAGGTATGGGATACCTTCGTCCATCATGACTAATAATGGAGGATAGTTCAAGAATAAAGATCTAGATGAGCTCTATGAGAAATTCAAAATAAAACAACACTGGTCATCAGTATATTACCCTCAAGGTAATGGACAAGCAGAGGCATCTAACAAAAACCTACTGACTATCTTGCACAGAATAGTGAATAAATCTGAGAAGGATTGGTATCTGCAGCTCAATCCTACACTATGGGCTTACTACACAAGTATCAAAACACCTATTGGGGCTACACCTTTCTCTTTGGTGTATGGGTTTGAAACAGTATTACCTATTGAAGTAGAAATACCATCTCTAAGAGTTTCCTTGCAAGGTATTGTTACTAATGAAGATCATAGAATATCTAGATTGCAAGAACTCGAATTGTTGGATGAGCGTCAGCAAGTGGCGTTTGATCATCTCAGAGTATATCAAAAGAGAATGTCCAGAGGATATAACAAGAAAGTTAGACAAAGAGAATTTCAGGTTGGTGACCTAGTCCTGAGAGAAAATCCTAAAAATCAATAGTTTCGAGACAACAAAGGGAAGTTTGAACCCAATTGGCTGGGTCCCTACATCATTACTGCAGTATTCGGCTCAGGTGCCTATCAACTCTCAACATCAAAAGGAGAACAACTCTATGAACCTATTAACACCATCCACTTGAAGAAATTATTCACTTAGCATTCTCTGCTCTAGCAACATGTACAGCTGAAAAAGTCCTAAAAAAAATTTAAAAAATCAAAAAAATCATTAAAAAAAAGAGAGAAAAAAAATATAAAGAGAGAAAATGCCCTGGTGAAAACCTGGTAAATAGGCACCTTGATAAAAAAAATAAATGAATCTCTGCCAAGCAGGTAAAAACCTAGCAAATAGGCACCTCTTGTACTCGAGTGCTCCATCTATCAACGCAACGTTGGCATTCTCGCTTTCCTGTATCTTTGCTTTCACTTGTACATATATTTCAGTCACTTTTGTGATATCCTGGTTCGTTGGAACCCTCATGACTTGAAACTAATCAACATCCTAGTCTTAGGTTAATTGACAGAGCACATTATATGTCCTAAGAAGTATCAACCAAGTCATCTTTCCATCAGTGAAACCTGGTCGTCCACTCCGAGTCAGTCACATGTCTCCTAACTACCAAAGAGTTTTATCACTGAGTTAACAAGCAAAAAAACATAACGGAAAACAATCACTAAATAGTTTGAGCTATGAATGAAAATTTTCTTTGTGTGCTATCTTTTATATTGGTTTTTGATTATTATCCCTCTAAGTAACTCTAGGAAGTCTGTTGTGACTAAGAGGAGCAAGGATTGGGGGCATAATATTTTCTTTGTTTTCTTCTTGTAGGAATGATCCCAATGATCTGGAAACATCTAAATTAGCTGGGTGTCTGTGATAAGAGCCTTCACAACAAGGTGAAATCACCTCACATACCTCGACTCTTCTTATTTGTATGCTACAGGGAGGTCCACATCATTTCTTTGTTTGTTTTGGGGGAATTTCTTTATGATGCAATTCGGGTCCCTACGAAATGTGTCCAAGGATATGAACGAAAAAAAAGGGTCATTGCAGACAAGATAATTAATATTGCACATTGAAAAAGAAAGGAACTCTAACCTGCCTGTTGTGTTCATTATGCTTGGTGATGAATCTTAAGCATTTTAAATCTAGTGGCTAGGTTTAGGTTGCATTTTACATATCATTCTGCATTTTTTGTGAATTTAGAGTGATTTTGGTATGGTAATAATCTCTTTATCTTCTGAATGAGAGCTGAAAGAATCATCATTTCTTATGCTAAGTGGTCTATTTTTCATCATTTGTTTTTTGATTGAGTACTTGTGTTTTGAGATGTTTAGCTGCATACATAAACATTTAATATAGATTCATACATTTCATTATTCACTCATCTGTATTCATCTTATTGCATAGAAAATAAAAATTTGCATTTCATATTACTCATTACACATTCATCTATTTGCATATGAAAAGAAACAAAAATAGACATCCATAATCATTTGCATTACATACTAAAAATAAATGCATACATATAGAATAAAGCATATAGAAAGCATATCATAAGCGAATCAACACAAGTACGATGAAATCAAATCAAGAGCTCGTAAATCGACTGTCCTAAGTCCATTTTCGAGATCGAAATCAAAATCTGACGTCAATTCTCTCATTGACATTGTATGACATTGACCACTTAGCACTTTCATCTTCAAGTCAATTTTTCAAATTACTTTGTGCTCAATTTCTTATCAATCAATGCCAAATTTTCAACAATTCCTCCGAATTATTCTTTTCTGCTCAAATAACTTATCATCGCTGAAAATTGCCTATCATCATGTACCTTCGTTATCTTTCGATTTCGCTCCCGAGGGGGCATACTCACGACCTTATGACCTCACATCTCACATGTAGAGAAATTTTTTCAAATCTTCATCAAAAGTTGAGCAAAATCTTTTCAACTAAAGAAAATCAAACAAATCCTTATTGCTAACGGGCATCTCACCTTTATCGCTTCATATCAAGTTGAGATCTCTCGATCATCTGAATCGAATCAATTGCTAAGGGCATATCAGTTTCATCACTTCAAATCAAGCTTATATTTGTCCTTCATCTGAATCAATCTCTTGATGTTAATCAGTTTCATCGCTTTACATCAAGCTGATTATTCATTTAAACTCAATCAAGGGTTTAAAGAGTATCTTTGATCACACGCTCAATCTAAGTAGGTGTTCAATTTCATCGCATCAAATCAAGCTGGACAGTTTATTTTTCTCTCATCGTCTCTTGATCAATCAAGTTCAAGATTGATTTTTATCTTCACTCGATGTGTCTAGATCAATCAAGTTCTAGATCAGTAAGATCCACTTCTTGATCAATCAAATTCAAGTTCGACATCTTTTTGTTTTCTATCGTTCCTAAGTTCAATCAAGTTCAGGATCAGTATCACTTTAATCAAACTTCATTCAACTTCATCACTTCAAATCAAGCTAAACACCTTGCTCTTCATCTGGTTCATGATCAATCAAGTTCAAAACTAGCATCTCCTAGGCATCACACATTCTTTGAACCAACACGCTACTCGCACATTAATTCAAAGAGGGGAAAATGTAATACCCTAAAAATGGTCATCTAAACCATGGGCCCCTAATCTCGACAACATCACCAAGGTCCTGACCAAAGGCAATTAAATCAATCTTGAGCATATTATTAGTTCTTTACTCATCAAATATCACATGGCAAATCAATTACTCAATATTAATTAAATATTTATGTAATTAATTGAATCATTTCCAAGAATATCATTTTGATCAATTATCCTACTTTAATTTATTAAATATCCTTGCATATTTAATTAATTAATAAATTTTCCATTTAATCATGCAAAAGGAACTAATTTATTACAAAAGAGGAATTAATCACAAAGCAAGAGTTGAATTGAAAATAAACAAAAAGAATTGAATTGAAAGAGAAATCAAACTTGAGATATTATTTCTTTTTCTAAATTTAGAGCTTGAAATCATAAAAGCAATTAATTGAATTATTCTCTAAAATAGGAACTCAAATCTTTTCAGAAAAAGAAGTTCAGTTGCATTGAAAAGACTCTTTTCTTGAATAAATCAAAGAATTATCTATTTTTATCACAAATGCATGGAATTAATTTAATATTATTTCCAATGCAAACTTGAACATCCTGTCTAAATGCATTTCAATTAAACTATAATTGGAATCTATCTCGAGGTTAACTGAACATGATTTCTCAATTATTTTCAATTAATCCTAAATTGAACTTTTTTTATCATCTCTCTTGCAATTCTCTATAAATTCAACCTTCAGCTCTCATTCCAATTTGCCCTAGAGATTTTTGAGAACACGCTTGGAGATTATTATTATGCTGATTTTGCTCTGGAGTCATTGAATACATTGTGCTTTTTTTATTATTTGCATCCATATTTAGTTTATCCATTATTGCTTGAATCCATATTTCTTGAATTCATTATTGCTTGAATTATTCATCCATCTTGCATCCATATAGTTAAATATCATATAGATTAAATCTTTCATCTTGGTGTAGTCTAGTCACTGGTATTGCTTATAAAAATTTGAGAGCATTCTTATACTGACATCTTTTAGAAGGAAATTAGTTGCTTTGTTATGGTTGATTACTTATTGATTATTGATTTACTAACCATACATGTAATGACTTAATTGAAGTGTTGTGCTTGCAGCTACAAACCCTTTTTCACACAAGTTGTGTAATTCTTCTCATTGTCCTTACACTTGGGGGGCAATGATTTCTTCTTCTTCTCTCTCTCTCTCTCTCCCTCATTTCTAAGGATCTACTTTTCCTTTGTTGAGTGGTGTTTTCTTATGATTTGATGTCATTCCTTGTGTGAAGTTGATGTTTTCTCAAGGATTCTCTCTTATACAAGAGGTGTATTTCCTTGGATACAACCTCTTCTAAAATGGATTGCATTGCTCATAACTTGATGTCCTTTATTTCATTGAATTATCCTTCATGCGAGTACATGTGTGTCCCTTGTTAGGATTTTTTCTTTGTTTGAAATGACACCTCTCTTATGAATAATCTCTCCTAAGGAAATGCCTGATTCTTCCCCCTAATATATCCTTGTCTTCTTGCTTAGGGGCAAAGGATAGGTTTTCTTTGTGTGTCCCTTGTTAGGACTTATTCTTTGTTTGAAACAACATGTCTCTTATGAATAATCCCTCCTTAGGGGAATCTACGATCTCTCTTTCTTTCTCTCTCTCTTTTTGAAGATTACCTCTTCTTTAGAGTTGTATCTTACATATACTAATGTCATTTCTTGCATCAGATATTCATTCTTGTGAGTACATTGTGAATTTTCTTATTGTAATACCCTAAAATGGTCATCTAAACCATGGGCCCCTAAACTCAACAACATCACCAAGGTCCTAACCAAAGGCAATTAAATCAATTTTGAGCACATAATTAATTATTCAAACATCAAATGTCACATGGAAAATCAAATACTTAATATTAATTAAATATTTATTTAATTAATTGAATCATTCCAAAAATATCATTTTGATCAATTATCCTATTTTATTTATTAAATATCCTTGCATATTTAATGAATTAATAAATTTGTCATTTAATCATGCAAAAAAGGAATTACTTTATTACAAAAGAGGAATTAATCACAAAGCAAGAGTTAAATTGAAAATAAAATTAAAGAATTGAATTGAGAGAAATCAAACTTGAGATATTATTTATTCTTCTAAATTGAGAACTTGAAATCAGGAAAGCAATTAAAAGGAATTTAATTTCTTTCTCTAAAATTGGAACTCAAAGCTTTTGAGAAAAAGAAGTTCAATTGCATTGAAAAGACTATTTTCTTGAATAAATCAAAGAATTATCTATTTTTATCACAAATGCATGGAATTAATTAATTCTTATTTCTAATGCAAACTCAACTTCTTTTCTAAATGCATTTCAATTAAACTATAATTGGAATCTATCTCAAGGTTAACTGAATCTGATTTCTCAGATTTTATTTATTCATCCTAAATTGTGCTTTTTCTTGATCTCTCTTGTGATTCTCTATAAATTCAACCTTCAGCTCTCATTCAAAACACCCTGGAGATTTATTATTATACATTTTTCGCTTTGGAGTCATTGAATATATTGTGCTTTCTTTTTGAGATTATTTGCATCTTAGTTTAGCTTTTTGCATATTTATTTCAATTATGATTGCTTGAATCCATGTTGCTTGAATCTTTCATCCATCTTGCATCCATTTAGCTTAATCTCTTGCTCATATAGATTAAATCCTTCATCTTGGTGTAGTCTAGTCACTGGTATTGCTTATACAAATATGAGAGCAAGTCTATACTCACATCTTTTAGAAGGTAATTGGTCGATTTGTTATGGTTATATTATTCATGATTATATCTGTCTAACCATACATGTAATGACTTAATTGAAGTGTTGTTCCTACAACTATCAGACTTATTTCACTTTTCGCACACACATTTCTGATGCCCACCATGGGACAGAAGACTACTTTTTTTTCGGCCTCCAAGACTAACTATTTATTTTATTTTTTTACAAATTTTTGACTCTTCGGATTTTTTCCATATAGTTTCTGCGTATTATCATATGACATTTCCTATATGCTAGAACGACAAACTTCAATCATCGTAAATCCTATACGAATTATCATACAAGTCGGTGAGAACTATTGTACAATTCTATATTTTGTTGGGTTAAAAAGCAAGTTTCATTCTTCAGGTTTTCTGTTCAATTTTGATTACACTGACGTTGACCCTAACTGGTTATCTGTTTATCTTAAGAATTTTCACAGCCTAATCAGTTTTTGCAGAATGATTGTCGAAGACTATACTTGTCACACAAAGAAAATATGACTATTGATTCGTTATCTTTGCAGGTTTCCTAAGGAGATTCGAGCAAACATTGTGTATTCATTAATTTTTTTTTTTTAGGCACCTAACTTGCTATCTGGTTTAAGAACAAATCTGTATTTCATTTTTTAAGAAAATTTTGAGAGGTAAGAGAGTATGTTCTTGTCTTTATAGACAATCAGAAATCCAGACCTTTGAGGGATTTTCTTTAAGTTTGAGATTTGTACATCTTTAGTGGGCCTGCCCTCCCGAGGAGCTAATAACTCTATAGCCATTACAGTCGGTGAGAGGGGAACGACCCAAGTGGGAATGGCTAAACGCCAAGTACTCCAACCCACTATAAAATAAATGTGATTTGATGAAAATCAAGTCAACGACAGTGCTTGGGAATAGCTCTCCTCTATACCCTCGGGTATATTAAACCTTGGTTTTCAAGGCTGGGATACCTCTTAATTGAGTTTATACCTCGATGCACCGAACGGATCCCTTACTAGTTCCAATTAAAATTAGAAGCTACCTGGTTCACCTTCGAAAGGGGGGATAATCTTTGTGCAAGAGAGATAGTAATTCTCCCAAGATACTTGTCATTTCATGCCCCCATTAGTGTTTGGAGTCGACTAATATGACGTTGAGAATCCATTACATGAGACTCAGTGGTCGTATTCTAATTAGCTATTGGGTGTGTACCTGAGTCTACAAGTAAAGGTTTTCTTCTCTCACCAAATTCCGTAGGGTTCGCCTGCTGTGATTGGGGTTATTATTCATATTACGTGTTTTTTGTGTTTTCATCCCTCAAACTAAAACTGGAATACCAAAACTAGAGAAAACAAGAAACAACTCAGTGATCAAAAACTCTATCTGTGTCAAAAATAGTCTATCCTAAGTCGAAACTCTATCCAAAACTAGTCTATCCTATTCAAAACTCTATCCGTTTCACAAACTAGTATACCTTAGTTGTCAAAAGCTTAGTCCACCCCTAAACTGCTCATCGTTAGTTAGCGATAAAAAAATCAGTGCATCTAAAATCTGGTCATACCCAGTCATTGAAAACCCAGAATTTTGCCTCTGTCCAGAAAACAGTCGTATGAGTCTTCTTATTTATCGTCCTGGTTCATATTCTGTGTCGTACGATATTCCATCAGTCCTAATAGTCTGTTGTTTGAGCCTCCATCATGTGTCGTACGAGCCCTAATTGTCTATCGTCCGGTTCTGAGAATTGTCATTTTACCTTGCATCATGTGTCGTACGATAAACTTTTGTACTGAACAGTTTATCATTCCAAACATACCCATCTATTGTACGGTACTAGGCAGAAACTCGTACGAAACACTATTGTCATCATCCTGAAGCTATTAAATTGTCATCTGGTCCTGTAAAACCCATCGTACGAATCTCTGATTTTGTCAGTCCAGAACAGCCAGACTTGCCTAAAATAGTCTATAGCGAGCATAAAACTGGTTATCATCATCCTGAGCATAAATATATCAAAATAGTGTACCTCTGCCATTTGTGTTGCACGATTTTGTCAATCATCTTTCAGCTAGTTCAATCAACTACTTATCAAACTTAAGTCACTTAGATAACATCTTATATAGGATAGATCGTTCCTAAAACCAAACTAAATCTTAGTCACTTCTCTTGAATCAACTTAGATAAACATCTTACATAGGATAGATCTTTTCTAAAACCAGACTAAATCTTAGTTGCTTCTCTCAATCAATAAGTTAACCGAACAACTAGCTCTAAATTTGATCTTGACTTCTACATCATAGACAACTTTAGGTCACACCAATCAATAAAAATGCCTATTCAAACCAAGAGTTCTTGTAAGAAAGATGCCAAAGGCAAAGGGCAACCCTTTTCATATAAAGATAATACATTTTACGAAGACGATCCTCTGACTAATAAACCTTCATCATCAGAGATACCAGTTTATGATGAACCTTTATCTCCCACTATACCTAGAACAGAACAAAATAATGAAGACAACCTCAATATTCATGATACTGACAATGATTCTTCATTAGGTGAATTTGAAGACTCTAAACCTCTAGAAAAATGATGAAGGTTATCATGGCTAGAGAAAAAGAAGACTATTTTCTAGAACTAGAAAAACAAGGCGCCAAACTTTCTACTAGATATGATGTTCAGACTCTCATTACTAAAAAGGAACAATCACCTATAATAATGGTACACAAACAATTACAAGCCTTGCAGACTGAGATCACAGAACTGAAAAATAAGGATAAGTCCCCAAAACAATATTCTTTGGAGACAATATGCCCATTTTCGTTTGACAAAAACTTATACATGCCTCCATTTCCTTCACGAGTTGAGATCCCAAAATTTGACAAATATGATGGTAACTCAGATCCCAGGACCATATCAAATAATTTTGTGCTTTATGTATGGAGTTCATGCACGAGCAAATGTATCTCATGCATCTTTTTCCAAGGAGTTTGGGAGGACAAGCTATGGAATGGTTCTCTAGTCTACCTAAGGGAATAAAATCTTTTGGAGAACTAATCCAACTATTTTTACAACAATACTCCTATAACATTTGACATCCTGTTACTATGATCAAACTTTGCAATACCAAACAGAAAACAGGGCAGCCTTTTCTCACTTTCCTCCAACGTTGGAGAAAGATGTTCTCTAGGTATTCACGGCCTATCAGATTCTAAGAAAATGGATATATTTGTCAACAATCTAATCCCTGAATTGAAATATAATATCCAAATGCAAGTGCACCCATCATTTAACAAAATAGTAGATAATGCTATCCGAATGGAAGATGTTCTTATAAAGAAAGGAGATATCTCACCTTGGAAAGAAACACAACCAAGATCTAGCTCTAAAGAGAAGAACAAGTATTGGAAGTATGGAAAAGACAACAACAAGAACGTTGTTAATGAAGGAGTAGTAGACACTGTTAAAACCAACTCAAAGCCCACGATATTCAACTTGGATAGTGGCATGCAAGCACTTAAAGCAGCTGAAACCACAACAAAAAATCCCATGAAGAAAGTAAAAGAGTGCTTCAAAGAGAAACTGTGGCCTTCAAAACCTAGATGCGAATTCACTCCTCTAGAAGAATCATACGAATCCGCTTTCAAAACTCTATTGGAAAACAACTTGATAACGTTACTAGATAATTCTTGGCCATGTGATCCAGAAGTCAAACCAAAATGGTGGAGAGAAAATGAATACTACGATTACCATCGAAATAAAGGTCATAACACAAACAACTGCATGAAGCTCGAGCATGAGATTCAAGATCTCATAGATGCTGGTAAAATTGTTGTCGGGAATCACCCAAAAAATACTGATCACAAATCTTTTAAAGACCCTTTATCTATTTACGAACAAGGTGATTCCTCAAAGACAAAAGGAGGTGCCAAAGTAAATTACACTTATACCAACAATGACAACATCATCAACATGATTGAGTCTTCCCAACCTGAATATTGTAATGTGATTATAATCAAAGACAAACAACATGAATCATGACATGCAAATGCTATGACCCGTTCTCAAAAGAAAGTCACTCTCCAAGGAGCTAGTTCTTCAACTCCTACTCAAACAACATCAAACCTACCAACCTTGTCAAACAAACAAAAATAAACAACATTTGATAAATTTAAACAAGTAACTTCATCATCATCCTATAGATATAGCATTGTTGAACAACCGAAAAGAATGAATGCTCAAATCTTCATCTTTGAATTACTTAAAATATCTCTGCTCATAAAGAGATCCTGGACAAAGCATTTCTCACCACTAATGTTCCAATAGATTTAGATATTGATCGGTTTCAATCTATGGTAGGTCATCTGACTTCACCTCACTATCTAACCTTCTCTAAAGAAGATGACAAATCGCTAAATCATCCACATAACAAGCCATTGCATATTGAAGCCATGATCCATAAACACAGAGTTAAACATGTTTTGATAGATGAAGGTGCGGGGTTGAATATCTATACTTATAGTCTACTTACACAAATAGGATTTTCTGAAAATGTCATTGATTCAGCCAAGAAAATAACAATTAAAGCCTATGATGAAGAAGAAACGACCTCTAAAGGTATGGTATCATTACCAATCAGGGTGGGACCTGTAGAAAGAGATGTCATTTTCCAGGTACTTGATCTTCCTTTGTCATACAATATCTTACTGGGCAGGCCATGGATTCATGAAATGAAGGCAATTCCATCTACATACCATCAATGCTTAAAATTTCCTTATAACGGAGTTGAAGCCAGTATTCCTGTTGATACAAAAGGTGTTGATACCTTTTGTATCAATAGGAATACTGGCTTCAACTCCCCTATAATGCATTGACAAAAGGTGTTGATACCTTTGTGCCTCATAATAGGGTAGCCTCTACAAATGAAAGCTCAGAAGCTCTAATGAAGGACTTAGAAAAGAAATTGAAGATTACAAATACTGGAATGGATGGATACAAGATAGAACTAGTACTTTCATTAGTCTTTCTTCTTCCATCACCGAACAGTTGGGCAAACCATCAGAGGCTATGATAACATAGACTTTAACTCCGAATATCATATATGATGGTCTTTTTGTACAGTCTTCTACTTCCCTGGCAGGTGAAATAGAAGAGTATGTTGTTCTTAAGTGGATTTTCAAGGAAGATAGTCAAAATGAGGAAGTATAGCATTGTGAAATTTCCCCAACCCAATATGGTTCCCGCTACAAAATGATCCAACGCATGGGATATCAGGCACTGGTCCCCTAGGAAAACATCAAGAGGGTATTACTGAACCAATTTAGCTACAAACAAAATCTACAAATGATAAGGTTGGACTGGGATACAATCCAAAAAAGACATCAGACCAAAAACATGCTTTTAAGTCTAAGTGGAAGAAAAGGATATCGCCTTCAACATCATAGGAAGTCGACACTCAACAAACAAAAACAGGGTGTAGAAAAGAACAAGAGGAACTACCAATCAAGAGAGAATAAACAGTCAGTACTCAAGTTCCAATTGTATCAGCTACAATACTACAGGGAGTTGAAGTTCCAGAAGATATGAGAGATAGAGTAGAAAGAATCAGAGAATTGTGTGCACCACTGAAAGTTCCAATCGCATACACTGGTAGGCAACAAGTAGAATATTCAAAAACTAACTCAAATGAGTATGAATGGGGTCCAGACCACCTCTCAGATACATCTAGTACATAAACTCCAGAAGTGTCCAGTGATATCATAGATGACACTCAAGAGATGATGCACTTAAAGCTAGAAAAGGAGATACATGAAATCAGACTAAAAAGACAACAAGACTATGAACATGTTGGCATTACAGTAAGAAAGATTGTTGATATTCAATAAGGATATTGAGAAGGTTGTTGAAGATTATTGATATAACTAAAGAAGGATGATAAATATCTTTATAACATTATTTTGTCATTGATGTCAAGAAATTGATTATCTGATTCAGTATGATGTTGCCATATCTTGAGAAGACTGATTAGAAGAGAATTAAGATGTCGGTAAAAGACACAAAAAGAATGTGATGAATAAAGGGAGGAATAAGTTATTCAATGGGCAACTATTACTGAGTTAGACAATGATGAGATCATGATGTTTAGATTGTTTTGATATCCTACATATTTTGTTGATTGTAAGGTTAATACCATACTATGTTACCGAGCAAGGAACCTAGTCGGTAAACCCTAAGGTTATCAATATTGGTTAATGAAGGAAAAATGTCTACCGAGTAAAGTTTAGTATTTACCGAGTTACAACCGAGTTATAACAGTGTGCATGGGATGGATAAAAGCATTATTTAATGAAGGACAATGATTAGCTGGAAATGTATAAATGATTGGTATGTCGTGTATGAAGTTTGTTAAGGATCTATGGCAAAGGAAAATTGGCAGAAAGATCTACAACGCAGATTGAATCGCAATAACCTTATGCAAGTTCCAAGAAGGGAATGCAAGTCCTGAGGTAAGGTAAAATGTTTTTAGATCGAAAGGATACATTGAACCTAGTCAAGTTTGAAGATCTAATGGCTAAGATTGATCATGGGAAATGTGATCAAAGAGATTAAGCGGTTAGCAAATTGTTTATAAATAAGGAACTGTTGATAAACAATGTATGCAGGCAAGTGTAAGCACATGGATGCTAAATAGTGATTATCGAGCATAGAAGCTTGAAGACCTATTTGACTAATAGAGTAGGGAGCCCAGCAGAGGGACAAGATAAGTCCTATGACTAGATTGTATTGAGCATATAAGAATCTGCTTTAGCATTTTAGATGCAAAGTTGCAGACATACTCATTACTGTTGTTTATTTGTAAGTGACATAAAATCTCTTAACCGAGTGGACTTAATAGTCTTATATGTAAACCCTCTAGTAAGGTAACATTCTAAATGAGTGTTTGAAATCCTTTAACAAGGTCACTTCTAACAAGGTGAAGATCCTAACAGATCTGACGGAAATTCCTTAACCGGGTCACATCTAGCAATGTGTTTGTAATCTTTAACATGATTTTCTTTTAACTGAGCATACTCTAGAAGAGTATATTTCTTTGTGGGTCCAAAATCCCACAGTGGTTTTTCCCTATTTAGGTTTCCACGTTAAATCTGGTGTTATGAGTGTTGTTATGATTATGTGTTCTTAAGTTTGCATGTTTAATATTTTTTGGTTATATTGCTGAAGTATAAGTTACCAAGGTTGAATCTGTTGATTTATGGAAGTTTAAGTTTGTATGATTCACCCTCCCCTCTCATCTTATTAGCTATGGGCATCTATACTTTACATCAAGTATCAGAACTAATAGAACAAGGGCTGAAAGAAGGAAGAATACTAGAAAGTTTTTCATCTATTATATACCCCTCTAAAAAGATAGAACAAATCAGGTATGGGACTACACAAGAAGAATTGGAAGCTACAGAAGCAAAACTAGTCATTAGTCCAGAGGAAGCTAAATGGAGTAGACGACAGGGAGTCACAGGACCATCAAGGTCTTGTTAATAGGTGTGTCAGATACAAATGATAAATGAGCCAAATCTTGAAGGAACTTGTAGCATTAAAGATGTAGCTGTTGATACCATACATACATTCACTCAACCACTTGAAGAAGACTCAAAAACTTCATTCGATGACTCTGATGACTATGACAACAGTCCTATTTATGACAATATCTACTCAACATCAAACTCTGAATCCTTTGATGTAAATGACGAGAACCTATCTATTGATTTTGTTACTGTCGAACCTTGATATGAAGTCCAGTCTAGCATAGAGAATGATGCTACAAGTAGGTCTATTGGATTAGGTAAGGTAAATATTAATGTGCACTTTAATAATCATGTGCAGACTCTTCCTGGTCTCGAGGCATTTACGCAAGGTAGTCTTCTAGAACTTGACTTTTTGATTTGCAGTTATGATGACAATATTGTGAGCTCCCTCGAACCTGTTCATGCTCTATCCTTGGTACATCTTGAATTAATTGATTGTAGTCTACAAGACCAACCCATGAATGTACCTACTTTTTCTAATGACTATACGCTAGCCTATTATCTAAACGCAGTTGAAGTCATGGACTCTTCCACCAGCAAATAGAGTGAAAACATGATATATCAAGTATCTTACTTGCAAAAATTAGAAAAAAAAAGATCTGATGGCAAAAACCACATTGTGGTGGTGTCAAAATCTAAAAAAGAGAAAATAAAGGACGTACCTAAGGGTGAAAACCTCTCCGAAGCACCTAAAGGTGAGATACTTGATATACTGCCAAGTCATTTTGTTACTATCAACATGAGAATTGAAATATTTCACTCATCTTTTTTTAGAAAAGAAGATCAATTTTGCATGGACGTACTATGATATGCCAGGCCTGGATCCTGATCTTATCATGCACCATCTTTCTATCACACCAGGAGTTAAACCAGTCAAGCAAAAACTCCATAAGATGCACCCTCACGTGGCACAGCTAGTCAAGGTTGAGCTAGAAAAACTGCTAAAAGATGGATTTATCAGAGCTATAGACTATGCAGAATGGATTTCAAACATAGTACCTATGTCAAAGGCAGATAAATCTATTAGGGTTTTCACAGACTTCAGAGATCTCAACAAAGCTTGTCCGAATGATGACTTTCCAATGCCAAACATTGATATGATAGTCGATATGACTGCTGGGTATAAGATGTACTCACTAATGGATGGATTCTCCAGCTATAATCAGATCAAAATAGCTCCTGGGGTTCAAGAAAAGACAACTTTCACCTATGCATGGGGAACCTTTTGCTAGAATGTCATGCCATTTGGGCTAAAGAACGCAAGAGCAACTTACCAAAGAGCCGTAACTAATATCTTTCATGATATGATGCATAAGAATATAGAAGATTATGTTGATGACACTTTAGTAAAGACTATGAAGAGATCCACACATATTCAAGAGCTAGGCCCTTTACTAGATAGAATGGAAAAAATCAAACTCTGGCTAAATCCAAAAAAGTGTGTATTTGGAGTGACATCTGGTAAACTACTTGGCTACATCATTTCAAAGAAGGGAATCAAGGTTGATCCTGAGGATGTCCAAACTATAATGGAAATTTTGCCTCCGAAGAACATCAGTCAAATGAGAAGTTTACAGGGACATCTCCAATCAATCAGACGCTTTATTTCTCAGCTGGTAGACAAAGCTCAACCTTTCACAAAAGTATTGAGGAAAGAAGTAATATACAAATAGGATTGAGAATGTGAACATCACCTTCAGCAGATCAAAGAGCACCTATCCAATCCACCAATATTGATGCCACCAATTCCGGGTAAACCATTTATCTTATACATATCAGCCACTGATTCATCATTGGGGGCACTTCTGACACAACAAGATGAAAATAAAAAAGAGAGAGCTATATATTACATCAACATAACATTGGTGTCTTATGAAATGCTACACTATAATAGAAAAAGCATGCTTGGCATTGGTCTTTGCATCATAAAAATTGGCTAAATGGGTCATGGTTCTTACAGAGTTTGATATCAAATATGTGGAATGCAAAGCCATCAAAGGACAGTTGATTGCAGATCAACTTGTTGAGGCTCCACTTGAAGACACTCAACCACTGCATATAGAGTTTCTAGATGAATCAATAATGCACCTTACTCAACAATCTTGGAAGATGTTCTTTGATGGGTCTTTCACTCAAAATGGTTCCAATGCTGGAATACTTTTTATTACTGCTCAAAAGTATTCAATCCTGAAGGCTTATAAGATTTTTTTCCCTTGTACAAACAACATTGCAGAGTATGAAGCTCTAGTAAATGGGATCAAGCTGACTATGAAATTGAAGGTTGTTGAATTACACATCTATGGAGATTCTCAGCTAATCATCAATCAAATAAATGATACATATCAGACTTGAGATGAGAAACTGATGCCTGATAAGAGAATGGTTGATGATCTCAAGAAGTATTTTACTTTTGTATCATTCCAGTAGATTCCCAGATCAACAAATAGAGCAACAGATGCTATGGCCACCTTGGCATCTATACCAGAGTTACAAGAGTCTAATTTTCGCTTTGAATTCCTAGTGGAAGAGTTACATTACCCTGCCTATGATTCTTCTGAGTCCCAAATAGTCTGTTCTATTATTAGACATGACTCATCCCACTACAACAACATTTACTCTTATCTGCATGACCAAATTATCCCAGAAAATCTTACTCGTAATGAGAAAAGGAACCTAACTTGAAACGCTTCACAGTATGTCATCATTGCTAACGATTTGTTTAGGCGAGGTTTGGATAGTACATTTCTTAGGTGTCTAGAAACTGAAGAGTCTAAACGGGCATTATCAGAAGTCCATGAAGGTATTTGTGGATCTCATTTGAATGGTCTTACTTTAGCTCGGAAACCACTAAGGGATGGCTACTACTGGCCAGACATGGAGAAGGACACTATAAAGTTTTCTAAAACTTGTGAGAAGTGTCAACTACATGGAAATCACATACATGCTCCAGCAAGGGATCTCATACCCTTCATCACACATTGGCCTTTTCAACAATGGGCCTTTGATCAGATTGGTCAGATATATCCTACATCATCCAATAGACACAAGTTTATCTTAACTACCACTGAGTACTTCACTAAGTGGTTAGAAGCAGTTCCGCTGGTAAACAAGTAGCTCTGTTTATCCTAAACCATATCATCTGCAGGTATGGGATACCTTCATCCATTATGACTGACAATGAAGGACAATTCAAGAATAAAGATCTAGACGAGCTCTGTGAGATTCAAAATTAAACAACACTGTTCATCTGTATATTACCCTCAAGGTAATAGACAAGTTGAAGCATCTAACAAAAACCTACTGACTATCTTACACAAAACAGTGAACAAATCTGGGAGGGATTGGCATCTGCAGCTCAATCCTGCATTATGGGCTTACATAAAAAGTATCAGAACACCTACTGGGGCTACGAATTTTTCTTTGGTGTATGGGTCCAAAGCAGTATTACCTATTGAAGTGGAAATACCATCTCCAAGAGCTTCTTTGCAAAGTCTTGTTACTGATGAAGACTACAAATAGCTAGATTGCAAGAGCTTGAATTGTTGGATGAACATCGACAAGTGGTGCTTGATCATCTTAGAGTGTATCAAAAGAGAATGTCCAGAGGATATAACAAGAAGGTTCGACAACGCGAATTTCAGGTTGGTGACCTAGTTCTAAGAGAAAATCCTAAAAATCAACAGTTTCGAGACAACAAAGGGAAGTTTGAACCCAATTGGTTGGGTCCCTACATCGTTCCTATAGTCTTTGGCTCAGGTGCCTATCAACTCTGAATATCAGAAGGAGAAAAAATCCATGAACCAATTAACACCATCCATTTGCAAAATTTCTTCACTTAGTATTCTCTGCTCCAGCAACATGTACAACTGAAAAATGTCCTAGAAAAAAATTGCAAAAAAAATCATAAAAAGTTCTAAAAAAGAAAAAAAAGGAAAAAGAGAGAAAATGCCTTGGTGAAGACCTGGTAAACAGGCACCTTGGTAAAAAAAAAAAATGTATCTCTGCCAAGCAGGTGAAAACCTAGCAAACAGGTGCCTCTTGTACTCAAGCACTCCATCTATCAACGCAACGTTGCCATTTCCTATTTTCATGCATAATTGTTTTCGCTTGTACATATATTTCATTCACTTTTGTGACATCCTAGTTCATTGGAACCCTCATGGCTTGAAACTGGTCAATGTCCTAATCATAGGTTAATCAACAGAGCACATTACATGTCCTAAGAAGTATCAACCATGTCATCATTCTGTTAGTGATACCCGGTCATCCACTCCAAGTCAGTCACCTGTCTCCTGACTACTGAAGAATTTTATTACTGAGTACACAAGCAAAACAACAAAACTAAAAACAATCACTAAACAGTTTGAGCTATGCATGGAAATTTTCTTTGTGTTGTCTTTTATATTGGTTTTTGATTATTATCCCTCTAAGTAACTCAAGGAAGTCTATCTTGACTAAGAGGAGCAAGGACCAGAGGCATAATATTTTCTTTGTTTTCTTCTTGTAGGAATGATTCCGATGATCTGGAAACATCTAATAAGCTAGGTGTCTGTGATAAGAGCCTTCACATCAAGGTGAAATCACCACACATACCTCGACTCCTCTTATTTGTATGCTATAGGAAGGTTCACATCATTTCTTTATCTGTTTTGAGGGAATTTCTTTATCATGCAATACGGGTCCCTGTGAAATCTGTCCAAGGATATGAACGAAAAAAGGGTCATTGCGGACAAGATAATTAATATTTCACATGAAAGGAAAGGAACTCTAATCTTCCTTCTATATTTGTTAACGCTCAGTGATGAACTTAAGCATTTCAAATCCAATGACTAGGTTTAGGTTGCATTTCATTTTGCATCTCATTTTGCATTTGATTCTGTATTTTATGAATTTAGAGTGATTTCGGTATGGTAATGATCTCTTTATCTTCTGAATGAGAGTTTGGAGTTTCATCATTTCTAAGCTAAGTGGTCTATTCTTCATCACTTCTCCAATCGAGTACTTGTCTATTGAGATGTTTAGCTGCATAGATAAGCATTCTATATAGATTCATACATTCTTTATCACTCATTTACATTTATCTTATTGCATTGAAAAAAAAAATTGCACTACTCATTACTCATTTTCATTCATTTTATTTGCATATGAAAAGAAACAAAAACAAACATCCATATTCATTTGCATTACATACATCCATACTGAACATATATGCATGCATATAAAATAAAGCATATAGAAAAGCATCTCATAAATCGATCGACACAAGTATAATGAAGTCAAATCAAGATCTCGTATATATAATTATCAAGTCTCGAGGTACAAAATAATGTCATCTGACATATACAAACTCCCATCAGAGAAAGAATTGTAAGGGCTACAAAAAATGGGTATGTCTACAAAAAAATCTAAAAGCTACACAAAAATATCTATCTCTCTGCCTCTCCCTCATTGCCAGGTGGTGGACGAGGTGGATCCTGCTGACCCGGATCCTACCTAGGTGCCCGAGCTCCCTCCGATCGAGCCATATATTGATAATATGGTACAACTTGTTGTGCTACTGGAACTGCTATGTTGTAAGCCACAACATAGTAGGCTGCTCGACTCATCTGATGAAGAACCTCTTGCCACAAACCGCTTTGATCTACCCTCATCTCTACTAGCTATCAGTCTCACTCCGCCAGCTGAGTCTGCACCACTATCATCCATGACTGTAAACTTGCTAGGCTGCATTCTCTCATCGATCACACTGTGTCATCCCCCTGATCCCTCGTAGGCTTTCCGCCTCCATCTCCACCTTCAGCTCCCCCTGCTCCTCCTTCCTCTATCTGACCTGTATTGGAGCTACTCTCTCCTCCCCTCCACCACCCTCCTTCACCCTCACTTCGCTAAGTCTCATGCCAACAGTCCCTAGGGATCCACCCTCTCCTCTCTGCTGCTGCTAGTGTCAGAATCACCACCTATCCACCTCGGAGCCTCGACCCTTGGTACCTGCCTCTGTCCTTATCCTTGTGCCTGTGCAGGGGCATCATCTTCAACCTCCTCTATATGAGGTTCCTACTCTACTGGATCAGTAAATCTTGGGAAAGGATGCTGCTAAAAACAATCCTTGTACTGGGGCAATACCCCTGCATCTACAATATCATCCAGTTAATCCCATCTCAACCGTTGTAACCCAGTCAGCTCCTGCATCCCTAGGGTGTATGATAGCCTCGATGCCCATCCCTGCCTCTCCTCATCTGCATAACATACGTACGTAGTAAACTCTTGCGAGATCCCCTGAGGTCTACCATACTGCCTCATCACTCAAGTAACAACAAACTGCTTGACCACTGTCTGTGATCTGCCTATGAGAGGTTGCATCATAAATAGGTCTCTACGAACAATTCTCCAATCATCCCAAGGCTCCAGACCCCTATACAGTCTCCATATCATGACTATCAAGTCGTCTAGTTGCCGTCTCCAATAATCAGTCTTTCCCAGATGGGGCTCCATAATATATCTAGAATATCAGTAAACAATAGGCTGTTGTGGATCTCTAGCATCATCCACGATCGGTCGGCATACTGGGAGATGCTCCCAAGCCCATATCTATAGTATCAAAACTCCTACAGCCATACTCTTCCCCTCTTGGTAGACAATCTCATGCATCTCGTGATACATGTGTGCTAGAATACATGAACCCCATCCTAACCTTTGGGGCTGCTCCACAAGTCTCTCCAACATCCTGCCCCATCCACATAAAAACCCCTGCTGTCCCCTATCCGACATAAGAAAGAAGCCGATGAAACCTACCAAAACACAAGCCAGTGGAAATTTCTCACTATACCTAGTCATCATCACATCCCAATTGATAGAACGTGTCAAAATTTATGCATCCCTAAATACCTGTCTCACAGCTAGTAGCCCAGGATGCTATGTTGCATCATAATCTACCTTACCCCCAACAAAAGGGATACAGAGGATCCTGTATACCTCCTTGAGAGTGATAGTCATCTCCCCAACTGGTAAATGAAATGTATTATGCTCTGAATGGAACCTCTCAACTAATGCAGAGAGCATACAATAATTGACATGGATATCAAGCAACTCAAGAAGATGAGTCAATCCACACAAATCTATATGAGCCCAGTCTACATCAGATAACTGACGAACTAATGTCATGGTCGGTGGATATACACATCTGAACAACACATGAGGCAATCAAACCTGCAAAAATCAAACAAAAGATCATCAGGAGGCATTTCAAATTAGCCTATAAGAGAAGCAAAACATCATGCAAATTCAACTACATCAACTAAAAAATTAAAATTTCAAGTTTTCACCTTCAAAAAGCCTTACTGTTTTTCAAACGACAAAACATCATAGAGGCAATGACTTGTATGAGTCAGGAATAGGCTGCGTACGACAAAATAGTCTGATATGACATAGGACTAGCCCTAGAATGACAAAATGGGCTCTTTTGAAGGTATTCGTACGACAAAAGGGTAGTTGCAGTATGACAAAACCAATGACCTTAAATGATAAAACAAACTTAATCAGTTTGTCGTACGAGATAGGATCCTGTCTCGCATGACAAAATGAGAATGTTTGACTTCTACATTCCAAAAAATTGAAAAAATCAACAAAAAAATTCAAAATTGAAATGAATAACAGGCTTAAGATCGATCACTTACCGCTGGCTCATAGTTCTGAGGTTGATTATGTTAGCTCTGGTGCTCGAATCGATGCACTTGAGTGGGAACCACCATTTTTCTTCACAGAAGGCTTTTTGAATTTTCAAACTTGGAGGGTTAAAATGAATTGAAAATGACACTTTTACCCAATATATAGCCAAAACCCTAATTTTTCAACTTGCTCTGATGGACATGAAAATTGTACCCTTAGCTAATTTGCCCATCCTGATTCCATTTTTGGAAACGAAATCAAAATTTAAGATTATTTTTCTAGTCAATTTCCAAAATTTGGACCACTTAGCACTTTTCATCAAAAAGCTCAATTCTTTCTTCAAATTGCGCTCAATTTCTCATCAAGCCAAAATTTCAAAAATTCCTCCGACTCAATCTTTGTGCTAAGTCATTATCATCGTCAAAAATTGCCTAAAATCATGTACCCTTGCTCTTTTTCGATTTCTCTCCCGAGGGGGCATACTGATGACCTTATGACCTTACATCTTCAAAGTTGATAAAATTTTCAAATCTTCATCAAGTCGAGCAAAAATCTTATCAATTAATTGAAAATCAAACAAATTTTTATTGCTAAGGGGCATCTCAGCTTCATCACTTCATATCAAGTTGAGATCTCTCAATCATCTAAATCGAATCAATCACTAGGGGCATATAAGTTTCATCGCTTCAAATCAAGTTGATATTTGTCTTCATCTGAATCAGTCTCTTAACGTTAATCATTTTCATCACTTTTTATCAAGCTGATTATTCATTTAAACTCAATCAAAAGTTTAAAGAGTATCTTTGATCACACACTCAATCTAAGCAGGTGTTCAGTTTCATCATATCAATTCAAGCTGGACAGTTTATCTTCACTCATCATGTCTTGATCCATCAAGTTCAAGACCAATTTTATCTTCACTCACTATGTATAGATCAATCAAGTTCTAGATCAGTAAGATTCACTTCTTGATCAATCAAGTTCAAGTTTGGTATCTTTGCTCTCTATCGTTCCTAGTTCAATCAAGTTCGGGATTGGTATCGCTTTAATAAACTCTGTTCATCTTTATCACTTCAAATCAAGCTAAACACCTTGCTCTTCATTTGGTTTGTGATAAATCAAGTTCAGAACTAGTATCTCCTAGACATCAACTATTCTTTGAACCAATGTGCTACTCGCACATTAATTCAAAGAGGGGCAAATGTAATACCCTAAAAATGGCCATCTAAACCATGGGCCCCTAATCTCGACAACATCACCAAGGTCCTAACCAAAGGCAATTAAAATCTTGAGCACATAATTAATTATTAAATCATCAAATGTCACATGGAAAATCAAATACTCAATATTAATTAAATATTTATTTAATTAATTGAATTATTCCAAGAATATCATTTTGACCAATTATCCTATTTAATTTATTAAATATCCTTGCATATTTAATTAATTAATAAATTTGCCATTTAATCATGCAAAAAGTGAATTAATTTATTACAAAAGAGGAATTAATCACAAAGCAAGAGTTAAATTGAAAATAAAATAAAAGAATTGAATTGAGAGAAATCAAAATTGAGATATTATTTCTTCTTCTAAATTGAGAACTTGAAATCAGAAAAGCAATTAAAAGGAATTTAATTGCTTTCTCTAAAATTGGAACTCAAAGCTTTTGAGAAAAAGAAGTTCAGTTGCATTGAAAAGACTCTTTTCTTGAATAAATCAAAAGAATTATCTATTTTTATCACAAATGCATGGAACTAATTAATTCTTATTTCTAATACAAACTCAACTTCTTTTCTGAATACATTTCAATTAAACTATAATTGGAATCTATCTCAAGGTTAACTGAATCTGATTTCTCAATTATTTCAATTAATCCTAAATTGTGTTTTTTCTTGATCTCTCTTGTGATTATCTATAAATTCAGCCTTCAGCTCTCATTCAAAACACCCTGGAGATTTATTATTATACACTTTTCGCTCTAGAGTCATTGAATATATTGTGCTTGATTTTTGAGATTATTTGCATCTTAGTTCAGCTTTTTGCATATTTATTTCAATTATGATTGCTTGAATCCATATTGCTTGAATCCATGTTGCTTGAATCTTTCATCCATCTTGCATTCATTTAGCTTAATCTCTTGCTCATATAGATTAAATCCTTCATCTTGGTGTAGTCTAGTCACTGGTATTGCCTATACAAATCTGAGATCAAGTCTATACTCGCATCTTTTAGAAGGAAATTGGTAGATTTGTTATGGTTATATTATTCATGATTATATCTGTCTAATACATTTAATGACTTAATTGAAGTGTTGTGCCTACAACTATCAGACTTATTTCACTTTTCACACACACATTTATGTTTTATCTCTCCTGAGAAGTTGTGTAATTCTTCTCACTGTCCTTACTCTTGGGGGGCAATGATTTATTCTTCTCTCTCTCTCTCTCTATCCCTCCTTTCTAAGGATCTACTTTTCCTTTGTTGAGCAGTGTTTTCTTATGATTTGATGTCATTCCTTGTGTGAAGTTGTTGTTTTCTCAAGGATTCTCTCTTATACAAGAGGTGTATGTGCTTGGATACAACCTCTTCTTCACTTAGCAATGCACACTTATCATAAACATACCCCATCATGTTGGTTTAAAAGTATGTCATCCTTCATCAATAATCTCTTTCACCTAGTATTAAGGGGGAAGATATGCATTATTGTTCTCCTTCCCTTATTTTGGTAGAAGATGCTATATTTGTTCAAGAAACTCCTCTTGGAGGTAGATGTCTTTTGATAAAAGATATCTTCTCCTCCAAGGATCTTCTTTACACTTGTTGCAATATATTCTCTTTTTCAACTATCTTATCCTTGCTTACAAGAGCATCCCCTCTTTAGCTTGAATTTATGACATTGTTGCATAGAGGATATCTCCTTGGTATTAAGGTTGGTATCCTTGTTTATAGCTTCCTTAAGACATCAACATAGGGATATGTTGATATCTTAAGGGGAGGGGGCTCCCATATCGCTCCCTTTGTACCATATTGTATAAAATATTTGCATAGAATTCTTGCATGTCTTAAATGGGGTGTTCATTCTCAAAACTAGAGCAAAACTCTTACACGAGATGCAACATTTGATATACATGTCTTAGATGGGGAAACACATCACTAAAAATAGAGCAAAAATCTTACATGGGATGTCCTCGAAATCAGAAATGTATCTGTTTCAATCCGGGTTACACATTCTTGAAACCAAAGAAAAAATATTAAACGAGATGTTCCCAAAGTTGCACTTTCGCCCCTTGGCATTAGCACACACATTTTCACACACAACGTCCCTTGGAATTTGCATTTACATTACATGTCTTAAACAGGTTGAAGCACACTCAAAACTAGACATCACTTACACATACACACGAGGATGAGTGGAACTAGCGGAATAGGGCTAGACTATTCCTTTTCTCCTCCCCAACATAGATCACCTAGATGCAAACATCTAGGGGTGATGTGTCTATGTTCTCCTCTCTCATCATTCTTCTCATGGATCACCTGGATAAACACATCTAGTGTGTATTCATGCCCTGTCTCCTTCTCATGAAATTTTAGCTTTGTTATTGATAGTTCATGGATGATGATTGCTTTGCTCTTTTATGTGATCACTTATGTTCATGAGATGGCATTGTTCAAGAATGATATTAGTTGTTGAGACATTTTGATATTGAGGTCTCTTCAGCTAGTTGAATTGAGGTCTTGTTTTGGTCTTTAGCTTTTGTTGTGTTTCTTTTTGTGTCTTTTGCCTTTATTTGTCTTTTTGCCTTTGTTTTCCTTTTATTTTTGTCTTGTTTTTGTGTGTCTTTGCATATGTTTAAGTGAGTTAAGATCCTAAGATTGGGGGCTTGGTTCCTCGAAATTAGTGATATCTTGTACTCCTTATGATTTTGCTCTGCATTCGTCATCCTCTTCAACTCTCTTTCTTCTACTTTATCTTGAATATTTGCGTAAGCTCATACTCCTTCTAAAGTAGGGGCTAAATATAGCGTCCTAAAATTGCACCCTTTGCAATTTTGATCATATTTGGGGCCCTCACCTTAGTGTTCTCATCTTCATGCTTAACCGAGACTCATTTATGCTTGTACCATGTAAAAAATGTCACATTATCACATTATATCTTGTATTGCACCTTAACCCTAGCCCAAATATAGGGTAGGACCAAGGCATAGCACCTTGGTCCTCACTGGGACCATGGTGCCATGCCATGGTCCTCCCTATTTGGGGCCCAATTCAAACCCTATCTCCTATCTTGAAAATGAATGGGAAACCTTCCTCCGTGTCGACCTATGTTGGAAAATTAACATAATTGATGATGGGAAAGTATTTAATGAGGTCTTCCCTTCTCATTTTGGATATATGGAAAAATTAGCACTACATGTTCAAGAAATCAAGCGTTCAAGCATTGAAGTATTCATCATCAAGCATTTCTAGAGGTCTTCAAGGCTCGATATTCTTCATCTATCCATTATGGAGCAACATTATATCATTCATTTGCAAGTATGTGCGTGTGTTAGGGTTTTGTCATGTTCATGCCATTTCATACAACATTTGTGATTATATTCAAGAAGTAAATCATCATTATCAGTCATTGTAGATCTGAGGTATACTTTCCATCATTTATTTCAAGTATTTGCAATATTTCATTCAAGTTTTATTCCAAAGTGGGGTTTGACTTTCCAAACTTTCTCCCCTTCTTTTTATGTCTGGGAAATAGGTATGGAGTTGTACTCTTCAGAATAAGCTTCATTCATAGAGATAAATCAACCCTTTTCAGCACACAAAAATTTAGGAGGACCGTGGTGCCGCATCATGGTCTCAAATTCTTAGGAACTTTTTCGAGGGTTAGATCCAATGCAGTTTATTCTGCTCAATTCTAGGTTCCCAGTTCAATCCCACATTTGTAGCTCACTTTTTCCGCATATTTTCCTTTATTTTTTAGCACTTTACCTATTTCAATATCTTAACTTACAAAAGAGGAAACCCAAATCAATCCAATCCACTAAGTATCCAGTCCTTATCTAAATTGTGAATGAATCTAGTGGATTCTAACCCTCTTTTGAATGTGAAGGTCCCAAGTGAAAATTGATTAGGTGATTTCTCCCTTCTATGTTGCAAATTGCCAAATCAAATTTTCCCCCTTTACAAGAACCTGCAAACATTTTCACAACATGAGAGAACATAAAGTGTTCCCAACCTCCTTTCTCAAGAGACACCTTTCCTTCAAAAGTCCACATCTCTTCAAGCGTGTCTAGTGCCTCTAGTGTTGCATGAGACACCTTTTCTTTGAAAGTCCACATCTCCTTTGAGTGTGTCTAATTCCTCTTCCATTGTTGCAGAAATAATCCCCCTCTTATTGTATAAATCGCCAACCAAACATGAATACACCAAGTGCACCCACAAGAAATCTAGATTCCTCTTGCTTCTTGAAGAGACACACATCATGCCAAGCCCCCTCCTTTCTTCAGAGATACAAATAGAAAAGGATGATGCTTAATAGGAAATGGCCAATGGCATCAACATAGTGAATCAACCCTGAGTGAGAAGTTAGCTCAAAATGATATGTCCTGCTACCTCCATTTCCTCCAACCTCCAATCAAGCTATATTGTACTCTATTTATTTGATGTCTTATTTAACTCTTCAATCATATTGCATTAGAATCTTTATCATAGATGACTTGAAAAATACAAATATTTAGTAGATGATAGAATCAAATTTACAAGTGTCAATCAATAATACATCTTACCTTTTATATTATTTTGAGCCCCACTTACAATAGTTTAAAAAATATAGTCAAACCAAAATACACACCTTTATTGCAAAGCTTGTATTCTTCCATCCATCATCCTCTCTCCCTACATGTTCCTTATTGTATGGAATGATGTTTATATATATATGAAGCTTGTAACTCCTTCAATTGTGAAACAAGATACTTAAGTTTCTCACCAAACTACTATTTGAAATTGCTTTTTCTATTGGAATGAAATTTTTGAATGCCTCTCGCACTATCTTAGAAGAACAAAATCAACACCATTTCTTTTGGAATTAATCTTCAACATATCAATCTCAATCAGTTTTAAAATAGAAAATAAATTGAACCCACTGTAAAAAAAACAACATTAAACAAGTGCCACGTAGTGGCTAGTATTTGTCTAACTTTAATTGAATCTTAACCCTAATTAAGTAGTAATCTTATTTGAACCCTAACTATAATACTGATTGAATGTTAATTATAAATTTAATTGAATCCTAAATTGAACGCATAATAATCCCTAACCTAAATTGAGCACTAATCTTAACCCTTATCCTAACCCTATTTTAACTCTAATAAAAGTCTTGTCTCTAATTTCAATTATAACTTTAATCTTAAAATTGAATTGTATTCCAAACCTCTTTGAATCCTAATCATAATTTAACCCTAATACTAAATCAAAATTTTTACCTATATGCCTAATTGATCGTTAACCCTAACTCCAATTTAACTTTATTCCTAACCCTTACCCTAACCATGTTTGAACTATAAGCATAATTTAACCTTAACACAAAAATATATTTTATAACCTTAATTAAACACTAATTGAATCATAGTCCTAACCCTAATTGAACCCTACTCCTATTCAAACTCTAACACTAAGCTATAAATCTAACCCTAATTGAAATATAATCCTACCCCTTTTTGTAATAGTAATTGAATATGTTTTTTTTCAAACAGTTTGCAAATAGAAGAGATTAATTAAAAGAATTATATAAAATTAATTTTTAATTTTTTTTTCAATTAGAATAATGTAACTCAACAATTTTTATTTGTATTACATTATATTAATATTTATTATTTCACAATTAATTAATAATCAATTAATTCTAGTATCAAAATATTTTCACCTAGTTTCAATAATTAAAATTTATTTGCCATGGTAGTTACTTGTAACATATATCAAATAAAACAAAAGTTTAGATTTATTATCAAATTTTTATATTACCAATTGCCTCAGATAACTAAAATAAAGCTAGAAACACAATTTAGTAATAACCAGTTAATAAAAATTGGTGCAACCAATTGCAATAGTACTAACCTAAAATAAAGCTAGAAACACAATTTAGTAATAACCAGTTAATAAAAATTGGTGCAACCAATTGCAATAGTACTAACCTAATGACAAATACTAATAAATCCATTAATTTTTTGATATATGTAATATTCACACTTAGAATTATGTAGTTTCTTTTAACAGATCATTTAAAGATGAAATTAAAGCATTGAACTACAATGCTTTGGTAAGGTGAACATAGGTGAACATAACAGCTGTGAGATATATTACTTATATCATGCCAAGTGAACTATACAATCCATTCAAAGATTGTTCCCACTTTCCACTCTTTAATTCACTGTGTCCTTGCAAAAAAATAATACAATAATCATCTATATACCTAGAAAATTCCATACCCAACGAATTCCATGTTAAGGCTTATTGTGACAATAACACCAAATCATTGCCAAAACTAACAACTTTCAGGCACATAGATCTTTCTGCTCACAATGGTAGAGGAAATAGCGAAATTGAGTTTACACCATTATACTAAAAAATATAAAAATATAATATCATCCATTTCATGGGTTCATTAAAATGATTTTACATTACTGCATAATAGGCTTTTTATAACCTTAAACAATTTCCATTCAAAATTTATTTATGGGAATAATTCAAACAACTAAAACTAATCATTAATGTAATATTCTTAATAAGGGGAGAGGAAAACTAACCATTAATGTATTATTCTTTGATATAAGGGGGAAAGGAAGGGGAGAGGAAAATCATTCAAGAAGCAATGGTCAATTAAGAATATAAAAAACTCTCGATAACAAGTAAAAATAGTGATGAAATGGCTAGAATTAAAGTAATTATTCTTTTAGCAAATACAACAAAGTTGTCCCTGTTGAAGATCAATGTCACCTTGTTAACGTTTCTTGGGCAACCTTGCAACTTGAGATGGAATGCTTGGGGTGACTATATAATCTCCCAAAAAATTTTGCAGTCGAAGCTTTGCAAAACGCTTTTGGTGTAGTGCAAGTATCTTGAATTCAACACAAAGGCTATGTAAGGTTGTTAAGGGGTTAAGATGGACAAAGACATTGCCATCAAGTTGGAGAATACTAAAATGATGTGTATTTCAGTCACATGTGTCATGAGTTGGAATACTAAATCATCATTAGACTATATCATTGACATGTGTAGTTTTAAATACTTACAATTACATGAGAATTTAGTGGTTTTCATAAAAAATTTAAAAATTGTTATATGAATCATGATATTGGTATCATAGAAGTATACTTAATCTATACATATAATAAGATTAAATGATTTATTAATTATTATTTTTAAATATTCATTTAAAATTTTGAATTTGTTCATATCGATCTCCTTTGAATATTTCTCTATTCTCTTTGTAGCAACTAATTCCATTGAATAAATACTCAAACCTTGTGTTATAGAACTTCTCAGAAAGTTATTTCTAAGAAGTTGAAAACAGAACTGCAGTAAGTGGTATTATCAAGATATTTTGATTCCTCAAACATGTTTTGATAGTGGTCATTGCAGCTTTGAATTCCTATAAAATTTATTAAATTGATACCTATTTGTATTCTTTTGGTTTTGACTGAATTTTAATTGGATTTTCAAAGATGTCTTGTCTTTCTAACACGTAAATATGATATTGACAGAAATGAGAAGTTTGTGGGAGATGAGCACTTAGTGTTTTAATAACAATTTAAACTTCTCAAATATTGACAATTGTTAACCTTTGACCACTCTTATGATGCGCAATGAATGAAACATTTTTTAATTTGAAATATAATTCTTTATTTTCAAAGTTTATTTTTGAATGACAAATAAAATATGCTGATAAACATCACTTTCACAGTTCAAATATCTACATAAATCCAATGTTTATGAAGATTTTTTCACTGAGAAGCATTCATTACGAAATCAGATATTTCAGTTTTTGTTTGCATTCGTAGATATAATTAGATTTTTTGTTTTTTGTGTGTTAGGGATATTGGCAATATGGAATGTTATCATCAAATCCACTACCAAATGATTCAAGGTTGATGTGTGTTACACTAGCAGATCAAAGCCAAGATAAGAAACATATATTAAATATAAAAATGGAGCAGTTATATATGGGTGGTCATGAATTGAGAGTATTTTTTTTCAGTTTTTAATTGAGTCTATAATATTGTAAATTAATTAGGTGGCAAAGATATTTTGGATCAATAAGAGTGGGTTAGGATGGGATTGACTGGACGAAAGATTTAGTTTGTAGTTTGAAGAGGGTGAAAAAAATGATCTGGAATCTTTCTCTTAATTATTTGTAAATGATTTTGTGTGTCATGATCTTGAACTATCTAAATTTAATGGATTTCAGAGTTTGATTAAATCTTGGGTTCTATTCAAAAAAATAAAAATAAAAATTTGAAACCATGAACCCTTCAATGTGAAAGTCTGCTTCATAAATTAAATAAAAAAATTTCAAAGACATGCAAAAACACTTGTTGCAACTCATAAAGTCATTTGGAAGCCCGTATGACAGCTTGGTTCATTTTTTCTACCAAATAGTGTCTTAAAAGTAGGAACCATTCAATGGCTGTCCTATGAAAGATTTGAAAATGTTTGTTGAACATGTATTTTTATGTGCCTGCAATATTTTAGATCCAACTATAGTTTAAACTTTCTCCTTGAAGGGCTGACTATTCCCATGAAATTCCTTTTTTGGTTGCCTTTTTAGATGGAAGAGTGTTGTATGTACCAATCCAAATTATAAACAAAAAATCATTAACAAGTTTTTTAACAAATCCATGGTCCATGGGGATATAAAATGGGAACTCCAGATTTGTAATTAAATTATTCCTCCATTTAAGAACATTAAATAGGGTCTTATGACAAAACCATGAAGTTTTGATTTGGTGAGGTAATACATGAAGATCTTGCTCATGGATATGTAGGGTTAATTCATATAGATAGTAGAACACTAAAGATCACAAGATTTGATAGGAGGAATTAAGAAAACATGAAATTTTATAAATTTGAACATTGATGGAACCCTTCTAATTTTCTTAGTCCTTCAGTTTTGTTTAGCCTTGATCAAATTTTGCCTGTGTAAAACCTCGAGATCCTAGTTTTTTCCTAAAGCCTAAACCATGTAGGTTATAATTTATTGGTAACTTGTTGTAGTCAATCATTGATTTGAATTCATGACTTAACATCTATTTATTGGTCTCTTCTCCTAAGCACTAGCTTGTCCAAACCAGGATTAATTTTTCCTAAGTCTATTGTTAGTTTATGTCAAGACATGGTGGCATAGCATGTGTCCACATGCTCCAAAGGTTCATGCTCTATTAGGCTAGTCCCATGGAGGGGGGCTTCCTAAAAAATAGAGTTGGGGCTATTGAGAATTTTTAGGAATATTTTAAGGTTGTTGGTCCCATGAATCTTGTAGTGCAACTACACTTCAACTTAAAAGTTTGAGCTCAAGGAAGCTGATGGTCTCATGAATATAGTATCTTTGTCTTTTATATTATGTGCAATGATAAAAACAAGTTAAAAAACTCATTTTGCCTCCAAAATTATTTTCAACAACAATCTAAATTTAGAAAAAAGATAATATTAATGTAAATTTTTAAACTTTAACCACTTTGACATTTATATTTTAAATTTTGAAATGATGTAAGCAAATCAAATGTAGTTTTTGGGTATATTTTAAGTTTGTATTTTTTTAAAAAGATTAAAATATTGTTTCAATGTAGTTTTATGTAAAATTGGCACCATAATTTAGTTTTTGATAAAATACTAAAAATTGAGACTAAGTGAAACATCACTCTTTATACAATCAAGTTATTTTTTCTTTCATTTTTTTTGGGTATATTTATAACCTAAAACATTAATTTATAGATTTTTTTTTTCCAATTTTATAAATATATATTTTTAATAATCCTAAAATTTACTTATTTTATAAAAAGAATTGTTTTGATAGAACATCACATTTTCTCTTATCTATTTATCCAAAATAGAAAAAATGATATCACCTTGACATGCAATCTTTTGTTTAGTGCATCATATTTTTTTCATTTTTTAAATAAACTTTAGTAACTTTCTTGAAAAGATAATCAATCTTATATTTGGTAAGTTGATGGCCTACAATTAGTAAAAGAAAAAAAAATAATTAGAATATTAAAGAAATATATTTCTAAAAAGTACACTTATGGATATAAAAAAATATTTTTAGGATATTATAAAAATGTTATTTACACAATGGTTGTGAAAATGTCAAACTTTTTTATTTCTATTTTCTTAATAAATTGGCACAAAAGTGATGGTATGAAAGTATTTAGTGGACACTAAGAGTTGAAAAGTTGTTGTCCATATCTAATTTATTTATAATGGAGCTAACTAAACCATATGTTTGACGAAAATTGACTTTTAGTTGGAAACATTTAAGTTTAGTTATATTAATAAGTTTACTTGAAGTGTGCTACAAATTTTTAATTTTATTTTTCTTTAAAAAAATTATTCTATTTGCAATATTTAAAATAATGAAATGATCTAATGCAATTTCGAGAATTTTTTAATTTTTGTGAGAATAATGGGATTTCTTATTTTAAGCTTTGAACTTGAAAGAAAAGAATTTAATGAATGCCTTGGGATCGAGGGCTTTAATTTCACCTTATACCTTCTGTTGTGATAAGGGGTTTTTTCAATTAACAAAGGAAAAAAACTACTTGATCTAAAAAAATTAATTTAATATATTTTAATAAACAAAAAACATATTTCTATTATAACCAAAAGAAAATGATAACACAAACTTACCCATTCTTAGGTAAATTTGAATTTTTTATTATTAAATGTAAGCCTTTAAAACTAAATAAAGATTCTATACTATCAAGAAGATTAATAAAATCTTTTGGTGCTATCCATGATGGCTTGTGTGTAAGAGAGCCTAACTTCTTTTGGATCCTCTTTGGAACAATCAAAATCTTTTCTTGATGAAATATAGATGGTGAAGCTCTAGATCTAAAAGTCAAATATTTGGAAGATACAGAAAGATGAAGCTTCAATGCATAAGGAAAAAGACTCACAAAATCCTTTTCTAAGTAGAAGAATTATATGGGTGGAGACTATAATGCATAAGGAATAATTCTTTAAGGTGATGTACTATCTTTGTGCTAGAATCAAGGGAATAGGGAATGCAAATATTCTAATATGAATCTTGGCAAAATTCCATAAATCAACCTTTCTCTAATAGTAAAGGTAAGATGAGAATTTATAGGTTTGAAGCTTCTCAAGGGAGTAGGCATGAGAGTTTATGGATATAAGAATAAAGAATTGATTGAGTTAGGGGTGTTCACAATGTTAGAGGAAATAGAGAAACTGAGATTAAACCATTATCTCAACCATTGATTTCATGGGGATTCATTAGGATGATTTTACATTGTTGCACAATAGGATTCTCATAGCCTTACATTTTCCGTTCAAAACTTTCAAAATTTACCTATAAAACTTACCTATAGAATAACTCTTGACAAGTAACTATTAAATTATTAACAATATTTTATTTATTAATCTAACTAAAACTAATTATTAATGTAATATTCTTCAACATCCTCCCTTCCCCCCTCGCCCCCAACAAAGGAATAAACTTTGTAAGGGTTGATTACAACAACCCTTATGGAGACTTTGATGAAGTACCTTCACCAATCTTCCTTGTTCACATAGGAAACACCTGACTGATCTCAGTAGATATCTTGACTATAGAACCAGCAAACATTTGCACAACATGAGAGAACATAAAGTGTTCCCAACCTCCTTGCAAAATAAGACATTTCCTCCAAAATTCCACACCTCCTCCGAGTGGGTCTAGTGTTGCACATGATACCTTTCCTCTGAAAGTCCACATCTCCTCCGAGTGTGTCTAATGCCTCATTGAGTCTTGTTGAAACAATTTCCCCCTTCTTGTACAAATCACCAACCGAATATGAATACACCGAGTGCATCTACAAGAACTTTAGCCCCCTCTTGCTTCTTGAATGGACACTTATCTTGCCAAGCCCCGTCTTTTCTTCAAGGAGACAAAGAGAAAAGGATATGCTTCTCATGCAGTGAATCATGCTTGAACAATAAGCTATCTTGGGATGATATGTCCTCCCGCCTCCATCTCCTCCAGCCTCTGATATGGTTGTATTATACTTTATTCATTTGATGTCATATTTAACTTTTCAATCATATTGACATTAGTTTCTTTGTAGTAGATGCTTGAAAAATACAAATATTTGTAATTGCTTTTTTTATTGGAATGACATTTTTGAATGCCTCTCCCACTATCTTAGAAGACAAATATCAACACCTCCTCTTTTAGAATTAATCTTCACCATATCAATCTCAATGAGTTTAAAATAGATAGTGGTCATTTTAGCTTTGAATTGCTATAAAATTTATCTGAATGCTTTGCATAAATTGATACATATTTGTATTTGTATTTTTGGGTTTTGATTTAATTTTAATGGGATTTTCAATATTGATACATATTTGTATTTATCTGAATGCTTTGCATAAATTGATACATATTTTGACTGTGCGCAATGAATGAAACAATTTTTAATTTGGAATATAATTTTTCATTTTCAAAGTATTTTTTTTGAATGGCAAATAAAGCATGCTGATAAAGATCACTTTTTCTACAGAAATCCAATGTTTATGAAGATATGTTCACTAAGAAGCGTTGAATGGAAAATTAGAGATATTGACTTGAATTTTAGTGATCATTACGAAATCAGATATTTCATTTTTTTGTTTGTATTCGTAGATATTTCATTTTTTTTTGTAGAAACATGGAATGATATCATCAAATCCACTACCAAATGAATAACGTTCTTTATGTAGAAACATGTATTTTTTTAATTTTAATTTTTTTTAAAATGAAGCAGTTATATATGGATGGGTGGTCATGAATCGAGAGTATTTCTGACTGGTTTTTTTTCTATTTTTAATTGGAAATATAGTCCATAACATTGTAAATTAATTAGTGGTAATGATATTTTGGATCAATAAGAGCTTCTTGTGGGGCTTGTAGATGATAGTTGTTCAACAAGATATATGGATTAGGATGAAATCAAATGTACAAAAGTTTAGTTTGTAGTTTGAAGAGGATAAACAAAGATGACTTTGAATCTTTTTTCTTAATTATTTATATAAAATGTATTGGTAGTAATAAAATATATAGTGTGTCATGATCTCGACCTATTTTAGTAGACTTAAGAGCTTAATTAAATGTTGGGTTTTATTTAAGAAAAACAATCAAGATGGTAATCTATATACTACATAAACTTGAAAGTAAACAAAAAAAGAAAGTTTATATAAGTTACAAAAGCTTTTATAGAAATCATGAACCCTTCAAAAGAAAAATCTATTTGTAATTATATCAAAAAAAAATTGGAAACATGAAAAATACTTGTTGCAACCCATAAAGCCATTTGAAAGCTTGTATGGCAGTTGGGTTCATTTTTGTTATCAGACAATGTCCTAAAAAAGAGCAACCATTCAATGACTATGTTATGAAAGAGTTGAAAATGTTTATTGTTGTTTATAATCATGTTTTCAATAAACAGAGGATATTTGTAGTCGCATAAAACACAAACCCCCTAATACATAGGGGCTTCACTTAGTGAACCTAGGTTATATCACATGTGTTCATGGCATACTAAAGAATCCCCCTATTTTCAAAAAATATTGTCATAGAATCTTTTTTTTCCACCCCCTCCCAATACATAGCTTGAATCAAAAGCCCCCCTATTTTCACCAAATATTGCATTTTTTCATAGCCTAAATAAACCCCTCATGCCCCCCCCCCCCCCCCCCCGACAATAAATCTCAAAATAGATGGGAGAATAAAAGCTATGAGAGAGACGTGCACACCTAAATTTTTTAATTTAATTGATATAAGTGCATTGATCATGTGTTGCACATATGAGAAAAAAGATTGAGTGAATAGAGGAATGTGAACCATTCCTAGACCTAGCTAAAAACAACATTCTATTAAAAGCAAAGGATTGAACCAAAGGTATTTGAAGATGATGAACAACAATTAAAATTTAGGGTTATTAAGAAATATGTGTTGTAATTTAGGATGTTACATGAAAATTTATTGGTAAATGAGATAAGAAAATATTTTTTGGTATTTTAATTGAAACAATATAATGAGGGATCAAAAAGTGGAGTTACTTAATATCTTTGTTGTGAAAATTTTGAAATAATTATCATTTATACTGGTTACTTAATCACTCAATCAAATAATGATTCTAAATTTTAAGCTCATTTCCTATGTATCATTATGTATGTTCATTTTTATTTCTAAGATTCTTTTTATAAAAAATTTAATTTACTATGGTAGTCGAGGTGTCGATATGGATTTCAAAATGGATTTATGGGTTGAAACACATGTATCTATGTGCCCCTAAGATTTTTGATCCAACTATAATTTAAACTCTTTCCTCGAAGGGTTGACAATTCCCATGAATTTCCTTTTTTTGGTTGCCTTTTTAGATGGAAGACTGTTATATGTCTCAATCAAAATTATAAACAAAATAGAGCTATAAAATGAGAACTACAAGATTTGTAATTAAATTCCTCCTCCATTGAAGAGAATTATTAAATATGGTCTAATGAAAACACCACAAAGTTTTAGTTTGGTGAAGAATTATCAAGAGATAATACATGAAGATCTTGCTTGTGGACAAGTAGGGTTGATTCATGTAGATAATAGAACACCAAAGATCACAAGATTTGTTGGAAGGAATCAAGAGAATGTGAAATTTTATAAAATTGAGCACAATAAAGGGCAAGTCTTTGAACACAACTATGTTGGTGATGGGTTGGGTGGAGCTAGTACAGTGAGAGAGAGGTGGGAGACTAGATGGGGAGATAGAGGTGAGAGACCTAGATGGGGATAGAGAGGGGTGAGATAGATAGAGGGGGATAGAGAGAGGTGGGTGATGGGACATGCATGGAGAGGTAGACAAGTGGAGATGGGGAAAGGGAGAAACCTAGAGAGGGGAGAGAGAGAGGGTGGGAGGGAGAGGTGGTCTAACCTGTAAGACAAAGTAGAGAAAGAATAAGAGAGGGAGAGAGAATAATATAAAGAGTGGGAGAGGGAGATAGATATGAGGGTAAGGAGGTATGGGGAGGTAGAGAAGGAGAGATGAAGAAAGGGAGGGAGATACATAAAGAGGGGATAGATAGGTGAGAGAGAGAGAGAAGAGAGAGAGAAGTGGAGAGATGAAGGGAAGTATCAATAAGGGAAATATCCTCAACCCTATGTACCTTAATTCCTATACCATCACTCTTGTACCCTAAAACCTATACCCTTGTAGTGTCATAAATTCATCCCTATGCAATTTTTTGCTTATCTAGGCCCTATTTTAGCATTCATGGCTTTTTGTTCCTAACATGTTTGATCTAGCCTTATTCCACATATGATTCTAGCTTCTCCTCTCCATTTTGGACCTCAAGTCCCAATTTGAGTCTACATTGGAGCGAGTAGGGTGCCTAGGGCTACCTGCCCCTGGGAGCGGGCCAATCAGGACACCTTGCTCCCCCATGTTTAACCCCAAATTTAGACCACTTAACGCTCAATTTGGTTAAGAAAGAAATTTTTTCTTGTGTTTGCCTTCTCCAAGTTTTGCAACCTGAAATGCTTGGGAGAGGTAAATACACAAGGTATCCTCCCTCAGTTTACAAATCACTAACTAAGAAGAAGGAGAGACAATGATATGATACCAATTTCACACCTCAAGTCCTTAAGAACAAGAGATCAAGCATCAAGGCATTAAATATTAGGAGTAATTATAAATATATGCATTTATGATGGCATCCATGGTCTTCTCTTCCTAAAGGCAACTACATACAAGTCAAGATCAAGCATCTTCATGAGAATTTTAATATCAAGAAGGTTCATGAAGGTAATTTAGTGGTGAAAAATTAGGGTTTCCACCATAGAAGGAAGAATCCTCTAATTTTTACCTAGGGACCATTACATTAAAGAGGGGTAAGCCCAATGGATATAGCCACAAACTAGCAAGGATAATGGTTGAGAACTCTATTGGATTTACAGACCTTATTTGAATCGATTACCCTCTTTAAAATTGAATTGTGAAAATGCTAAAATTAGAGTAATCATGGGTAAATATGCTAGAATTGATTTTAAAATGCATGAACAGTGAGCTATAGTTATCGAATCGAACCACGAACCTAGATCTAAGGAATTTAAATGTATTCAGATTTGCTCGCAGAAGGAGCTTCTGATTTGTTGGGATTGGGATGCTGGTCACTCTGGTCCTTTGAAATTTTTGCACTCCAATGGGGGATCGATCCACCACTCTAAATAAATCCAATTCTCAATATCACAACTCCATACATGTTCCTGTGCACACTAGATAAGGGAAATAGGTTGGGAATAGGGGTTTGCCTTAGGTCAAACCCCAATTTTGGAATTAAGAATGAAATCAAAATGAAATATGGTTGAATTGCAGTAATGGAAATGTTCTCTTTTTGAGAGAGATGTTGAATAATGACTTAAACACTAATAATATACCTCCTTGTGAAGTTTTGTTTGTCTCCACACAAAATTAGGGTTTCATGAAGTCTTCAACAACATAGAACATGAATGCCAACTCCAATGCTTGAATCTTGACCTTATCTCTGCTCCAATGCTTGAAAGAAGACCGATTGCGTGTTCACTTGAACTTGAAGGATTGATTTCTTTATGTCAAATTGAATTGATGCATGTGTAATTGAATGTATATCAAAATGAGAGGGGTAGACCTCCTTTTAGACCCACTCATCAAAATTTTGTTTTTGACATGAGCCAACATGGGATCTAGGTCCCCACCAACATGTTGTGGCCATTAAGGGGCCTCAAAATAGGTTCTAATTGGGAGGACCGGGGTGATAGGTGCTTTGGTATTGTGGGGACCAGTGTGCTAGTGCCCTGGTCTTGACTAATCAGGTACCAAAAAATGAGGGGAAATAAAGTGTAGGATGAAAATAATGACAAGTTTGGATAATGTGAGTCGAATTAGGGCTCTAATTAGGCATCATGACAAGAAAGCCAAGGTGAGGGTCCAAATGAGGACAAAATTGTAATGGAGTAAAATTTTGAGTGCTAAAGGTATAAGCATTCCTTTTTCAGTTCTAGTCTCCATTACCTAGCATCGTGCTTTCAATTCAATTTCAGTTTAAGTCAATTTCAAGGTTAATTCCTAAGCCAAGATTTGAATTAGTCAAACCCCTTTCTACCCAACATTTTCTCTCTCTTTTGTGTGCAGAAATAGGTGATGAACCCACAAAAATAGTTACAGAACAAGTAGGTGAAGATCTATAGTTTGCAATTTGTTGAAGTTAAAATTGTTGGGAGTGGGGCGAGCAAGGTACCTCATTCCTAGGAGCATGTCGAGCTGGGAACCTTTCTCCCTCTAGTTTTCCTTAAGGTTTGTTCTATAGGTTAGTTACAATTTTCTCTGTTGGATCTTCTTCCGAAATCGGTCTGCCAGTTCACTATCTTCTTGTATACACAAAAAGGTCATATATTGACCCTATCTTGCATCATTCTTCCTAAATTGCAGTAAAATTTCAAGTACCCCTACAAGGGACCAAAAAATTTTCCTTATTCATAAGAACATCTTGGGTCATGGATCATTCTCCCTCTCAATGTAATTAAACCGAAAATAGGCCTAAGTTTCCTAGTTTGCCCATACAAGCTAGTGAACCCTATTTCACCACACATTACATTGTGGTGAACCTGATGTATCCTATGCTTACTTATGGCTTTTTAGATTTGTATGCATTTCATTAATTCATATTTGAAATAATATAGCTTATGATTTCATAGTTGCATTCATTTGATAGCTAGTTCACCTTATATTTTATTCATTTGGAGATTCAATTTTTCTTCATTTTATGCAATGTTTAAATAGTCATTTTGTTAAAGATTTTTATTATTTAGACATTTATTTCATTTTCTTTGTGCATGAGTTTTATGAATTTGAGACCTACATTTAATATCCCCGTGAGAAGACGTTATAGGCATGGCCTCCCTAAGACCTGTGTAGAGCCCAAGTCAACTAATATTTTCCATGAGAACTTAGGTGAAACTTCTATGCCTACACATGAAATATCTAGCATTATTGACAATCATTCTTCCCACACTTCTCATGATGAGGATGAATCCCTAGCATGAGTACATCTCCTAGACAAGTAGTAAATATTTTCCATGATTTGGAAAATATTGAACATTGGATGGGTCAAGAACACTCGAATAGTGAGGCAATCCCCTTGGTTGAAGGGTCAACGAGGATAGTTCAAAATGATGAACATGGTGTGTATTTTTTGTGTGTCATATCTCATATTGTGAATGATAATATCATATCCATGAAATTTTTTGTCAAAATCTTAACTTTAATAATCCCCCTAATACCATTGAAAATACCATTCTTGTCCCAACATCATTGCCTAATGTTCCTACTTATACTCCACCTGACATGGCTACATCTACACAAAATTTGAATCCTACACATGTTATTCTTGGAGGAATTTCTATCATACCTCCTTCCATGAGTGTTCCATGTATTTCCCAATTATCTCCTATACCCACTTACCATAATGTCCAATTTTCATTTACCAATGCTCCATCCATTTCCCATAATATTCCACATCCTTTATTATCCAACATGTCCAATATCAACCTATCTACTGAAGTAACCATTAATAACCTAGCCCAAATTGTTCCTTTTTGCAACAAAAACTCGCTTCCATGACCCAATCCAAGCTCAACATTCCCACTTGTGACATTGCTATCCCACTTTCCCAAGATATTGCTCGTACCACTATCCCTCAATACATGGAAATCTCTCACCTAGAGACATATAATGGAAAAGGTTATCCCTTGACTCATGTGATTCATTTCAAACCTTGCATTAACTTTTCAAATGATCAAAGACTTATGGTGAAATTGTTTGCTAGGAAATTTAGAGACAAGGCCTTGCAATGGTTATGTTCTTTCCCTCCTTATTCCATTGATTCTTTTAAAAAATTGAATAATGGTTTCATTCAAAAATTTCAAAATAATATTGGCCCTCAATTTTCTTTGACTGGTTGGATTCATTGTAAACAAAGTGTTAAAAAAAAGTGACCAATTTTATTGGTAGATTTAAACATTTGCATGCTCAAATATCTTATCATGTGCCTGATACAGATGTTCAAATAATTTTCATTTCTAATTTGCTAAAAGACATTAGAGATAAGTTATTTCTCTCTAAGTTTACTTATTTTAACCAATTGTGTGTAGTGCTTCATAATTATCAATTTTACGTGAGCCATTTTGAGTCATCCACTATAATGGCTTTAGTTGATAAGAATGATGCCACTCAACAAGTTTTCCAAAATTTTCAAAAACCAAACAAAGGATTCATTAAGATCAATAATTCCTTAAACAATATTGATATGCAAGTGGTAGCTACAACACCAGGTTTGACTCCTTTGTCATCCATTTTTAAACCAACTCATAATTTTACGCCTCTTTCTAAATCTTTTCATAATGCTATGTTGTAGATGATTAATGCTAATGTTTTGAAATTTCCTCCTATCAAACCACATGACCCTTCAAAACCATTGCCAACTTCCTATGATCCATAAGCCTTTTTCCAATACCATCGTCAACCTGGCCATGATATTGAGAAGTGTTGTAGGTTGAAATATCTTGTCCACTTAGACCTCATTGTTTCCAATACCATAACTATTGCAAGTGTTAATTACAAAGGAAACAAATTAGTTGCACCCTCTAACAAAATTTTAAAATCTATACCAATCCTTTTCCTTCTCATTAGAACAACTTAGTTTATACTACCAACTTATTACCTTCCTTTTCCACCAATATTGTTGTTCCTAGAAACCCCACTATCATGAATATTGATAATACTTGTGTTGAGGCCAACAATGTTGTCAATCTTACTGACCAACCCAAACCCAAACCAAAATCTAAGTTTGAACCTTGCATTACCTTTGATCCTAATGAGACTATTAAGGCACCTGATGGTCCCTTATACATTTCAGCAAAGACTAATTGTAAGCTCTCTCAAGGAGTGTTTGTTGACCCTATATGTATGGTGAGTTTTATGACTGAAGAAATCTCTAAATACAAGATAATTTCATCAAGAAACTTATGATAAAAATGATGTGATGATTAAAACTTAGTAACCCTATATGTATGGTGAGTTCTATTACCCTTCCCATTGAAGTTGGTAAGAAGTACTTAGATATCACCTTTGTCATTATGCCAACCTCTAACCAATTCTAAGTAAGACTAGGACATCCTTGGATTACTTCCATGAAATCTATTGCTTCTCCTATTTATAAGTGTTTGAAACTCCCTAAAAATAGAGAAATTATTATGATCAATCATAACCTTTATGAGCCTTTAGTGAGTCGTCAAAATGTTTCCCTTGACTTCTTTTGGCTTCAAACACCTCAACCATTACAATTCACTAGTACATTTGGAGTGGTTTTCCAACGAGCGTTCATCGGAACTCAGACAACTAAACGTCAGAATTCAGATGTATTCAGGGAGAAAATCTTCATCGCTATTTTTTCGTCGGTGATTCCAACGACAGGATTCACGTAGAAATTCTGACGACCCCATGTCAGAAATTTCTATGCACCCGCAACATGTTTTTTTGATGAGGAGATATCGAAGTTTTGACCTCATTCCATCCTTTATCATTGTAACCTTTGCCGATGCATTTTACTTTTGCTAGTGTCCATAGGATAAGTCTTTCTGATAGCCTCCTTGGTTATTAGCAAGACAAGATTTGTCCATTGCCGCTAAGTGACATGTTTGTTTGATGAGACGTTGAATTTCCAACCTCGTTGTATCCATTATCATCGTAGCCTTTGTCGATGACCCTTAATCACCATAACCTTTGCCGATGCATTTTTTTGTTGCCAGTGTCTATCGAGATAAGTCTTACTGATAGCCTCATTGGCTATCAGCAAGACATGATTTCTCCATTGCCACTAGTGTTTGTTCTCTTGTTGGACCATCTTCAAGGAGATGTCAGAATTTTGGCGATTATGATGACAGACGAGGTTGCATCTTGTGATTTTTTGTCATCACAAGTATGGCAACATCATCGGTTGTCTTATGGTGTTCATTGGAATTTCGACCTTCCCCAACATTTAAAAAAAAAATCTCGACTGCTTTTGTCTACACCGATGACCCTTTATTGTCGTAACCTTTGCTGATGCATTTTACTTTTTGCCAGTGTCCATTGGGATAAGTCTTACCGATAGCCTCATTGGCTATCGACAAGACAAGATTTCTCTATTGCCACTAGTGTGTGTTTTGTCAATGGACTTAAATGGTGTATGCTATCTATTGGCATTGTGTTGTCATTGATGTCAACCGGTATAGGATGTTACTGGTATCACTGACATTGATGTCAACTAGTGAACAAGAGGTTGTTAGAATTAGAGGTTGATGTCAAGTTGGACTAGTATGTTGAGAATTTGCAAAACAATAGGACTCCCACTAGATGAAGGATGTAGTCACAGGAATGGCCGGACTAAAGATGGTGTCGGGTAATGGTTGATGACAAAGTGTCATCAAGAGTGGTTACTAGTATGTAAGTCCATTGGTAATATGGACAAGGTGCAGATGCAGATGACTTGCCACCTTGTGGGAATGAGCATGCTATGGATAGGCATATCTGGCGACTAGTCAAGGGGTTCCACCAACAGTTCAACAAGTGCAGACATGGTAAGGTAACCGACAGAGAGGTGAAGTACCGACGTAAGGATTACACCAGCAAGATAGAAAAGGAGATGGTAGGAAGGTTAGCCGACAAAGTGATTTGTGTTGGTAGGGTCAGTATGTGTGTGACTGGTTATGAGAGTGGTCGGTGACTAAGCTGAACTGATAGAGTTGTATGCCAAGGTGGATACTGATAGTAATGCCACGAGGAGGTGAAGTGGCAATCTTGCACAGGTCGGTGTAGTGTGACAATGAAGTAGTTGAGGTTAGTCCAACATAAATGTGACTGCTAAGTTCGAGATGGAATCACAGAGGTGCATGGATCGAGGATAGACTGATCAAGAATATCTATGTAGGGTGAACTCACAAAGCTGGTTCCCACTTTTTGGTACGTCCTGATTTTTGTTGAAATCGTACATTTTTTAGAAAATATAATGATTTAAGCTTTAAGAGGTCCCATTTGAAGTAATTAATTGAATAGAGTTAAATCAAAGGCTCTTAGATCAAAATTTCTTGGATAGAACCTCTTTACTTCTAAATCATACTTGCAATGGAGTCTCCTTTGCATTTATCAAATGCTGATAAAAAACCAATTTTACATTAGCTTTTGGGGGGTCAAATTAATTCATTTAAATTTTCTTTTTTTAGGTATTTAGTCCTTATTATAAGCTTTCCAAATAGTATAACTTTTAATATATTTTTATTTTATTTCTTATGAATGTAGGTTTTTTACCGAACATGAACTTCTTTGTTCAATGCATTGGGAAAAATAGTAAACTAATTCAAAAATATTCTGAAAAATATCTATGCACTAGGTATTGGTGTTTTCTTTCTAAAAAAAAAAGAAAATTGAATTTTGATATATATAGAACAAATTATGTGTTCAAATGTACACCTATATCTGAATTATAATTAGTCGAACTTCAAAACTTAATAAAATAAAAAATATTCAACATGTCACTATCAAACCAACTGCATGCCCTGGGTATTGATGTTAAAAACCAAAATTCAAAATAATTAAGTTTTTATCATTTATAAAAAAAAAATTATGCATTTCGGGATACACATCACTCTTAAAAAATGTTGTTTGCTGTAAAAAACTACTTTTTGAGGGAGATGGAAAAATTAATAAAATTTTATTTGAACAAATTTGAAAAAAATAAATTTAGAATCTACAAACAAGATGCTAAAAATCACTAGTTTATATCATCTTCAAATTCTTAACAATTTAAAATTTATAGGTGTCGGAAAGTGAAGGTTTTTTTCAAAATATTCATCTAAGTGTCTAAGTTGGTCAAAAAGTGGGAACCAGTATTGTGAATTCACCCTGTAGTTGAAGCAACCCATCATGCCATTAATGGTGATTGACCAAGAAGTATGGGGATAGATTGTTTGCAGTTTGTTGAAGAAGCAAGACATGTTCTGGAAGGTGTGTTGATGGCAAAATTATGCAGATGGATGTTAGGAAGATCAAATCGAGCAAGATCTAATTGGATTTGGTTTTCCTCGAGGATGGTGAGGAAACCCTAACTACCTGGATTTTGAAATGAGCTTTGGCGGGAAAACTTGGCTATAAGTATGAAGGCCAAAGAGATTGTTTCGCTGCTGCTAAATAGAAGAATATTGTGTGATTGTGAAGTTGAAGACTTCTGCAAGTAAGAGCAAATCAGCCAAGTGCTCAATGATCATCTGTGAAGAGAGTGGGAGTAAGAGAGAACCTAGTTGAAGCATTCAACCAGTTGGAGAGAAGAATCGATGGTATTCATACCGGTAGAACAGAGGTGAAGGACACTGTAGAGAAGATAGACAGAGAACCAACATAGAGTTGAATCAATGAAGAGAAGAGCAGTGAGGAGGAGATACAATGAGAGAAATTCAGAAGAGATATAAACTAGTAGGGCTTACCAATAGAGAAGCAACAGGTGAAGAGCAGTAGAGAAGGTATCTCACCAACAGAGTAAGATATGTATAATGGTTGCAAGATTCACTTGTAACAAGATAACTACTTATGTATTTGATGCTTACATTGTGAACACTAAGTTGTAGCTCAGTGCAGGGGTTGTAGCTCCTTGGGTTGGTGCCCTAAAGTCAGGGGTTGGTGCTCCTTTGGGTTGTAGCCCATAAATCAGGTAGGGGTTGGTGCCCTAAACTTTGTAGTTGTGTTTTATTGTGAGGTTGGATTGGAGCAGTAGACTCCAACAACATTGCTCACTGAGGTTTTTCTCATCTTGGGTTTACCTCGTATATGCTGGTACTATGTGATGTCCCCTTGTGAGTGTGTTTGCAATTAAGTTAGTCTCCTCCATAACCGGTAAGTCTGCATTGAGTTAAATCTATCAACCGGTATGCTCACATAGGATTGCAAAAGGGAAAGAGATTTGAGAACCACTGATTCACCCCCTCCCCCTCTCAGTGGTACATTGTGTCTAATAATTGGTATTAGAGCCTAGTTTCCCAGCTAGACGAGCCTTCTCTAGCTTGGGTAGATTCTACCCTAAGGACACAATGGTTTGTTTAGTGTCAACCCCTACTACAATGTTTTATGGTTCAAACTACGCTATTTGGAGTTGCAAAATGGAAGTCTTCTTGTCCTCCCTAGGTTATGATGTCTGGATGGCAATTGTAAATGGTCTCCCTAGAAATGTATGTCCCCTCACCGCCTCTGAAGAAGAAAGAAGATGTTTATGTAATGAAGAAGCCATAAAGGCTATATTTAGTAGGCTCGCCAGTGATGTCTCCTCACAGGTGGATAGATGAAAAATAGCAAATAGTCTATGGGATAGACTGAAGATGCTTTATGGAAATGAGCCATGCACTGTTGAATCAGATTGTGGAAGCATGAAGGACAACAATGTAGACACATGTGAAAGTGTTGACAATAGATTAGTCAGCTGTTGCAGTTTTGATGAGGATGAAACTCATCTCTTCATGGCACAAGAGACAGAAAGTCATGCACACACATCAGAGTGTGACAAGGCTGATAGATCCCATCGGCAAGATGTGTTTGGGAGTGATGATGAAGATGAAGCCAAAGTAGATCTTGAAAGTGAACTAGTAAGTGCACTAGATGAATTGAAAAGTGTTAGAAAGAATTTTAAAAATTACAAGGATATAGTTCATGATGAATGCAACAGGTTGGGAATATGCCTTAAAGAATCAAATGATAACATTTGCATATTAACATCTCAACTAGAAGAAGCAAAAGGATTGACTGGTGAGTTGAAATAAGTCTTTGATGTTAAGGAGAGAAGATGTGAGGATCTTTAGCTAGAGGTAGAGACTAAAGGAAAGGAGTGTCAGACTCTTAAGGATAAAATTGCAAAGCTCATGTTAGAGTTGGATAAGTGCCAAGATGAGCTTAAATTGAGAAAGAAATATGATGGCAATACTGAGGCCTTGGACAAAATGTTAAGTAAACAAAAACATTCCAAGGATACTGGTGGATTAGGATGTGTTGCCGGTGAATTCTCTACAAGAAAGAAGACCTCCCACAAAGATACTCCAAGAAAGAAGGTTGACCTAACTTCAACCGGTGAAAACATGAAGAGGAAAATTGGTGCTTCATGGAGAAACAATGCAGATCTGAAAGGAAATATGTGGGAAAACAGTGCTACCAATAGTCCCAATGTCTCTTTCCATGTTTCTTTTCTTTTTCCACCTCATAACCCTGGACCCTCGGAGTCCCGAGGTTGGTATCTTTGTCCTTGTTAGTGCACTCACCCCGGAACCCTAGAGCCACGGAGTCCCAAGATGGTGCATTGTCTTGTGTTTTGTGTTCTTTACCTCAGAACTCAGGAGTCCTGGAGCCTCAAGGTGTGTTTTGTGTTCTTTACCTTGGAACTCCAAAGTCCTGGAGTCCTTAGGTACCTTGTGTTTTATCAAACCTGGAACCCCAGAGTCCAGAGGTTAATTGTTTGTTAGCTTGCTTTACCTCACCCTGAAACTCTGGAGCCCCAGTCTCTCACAGTGAGGTGTTTTGTTCTTTGTTTTTGTTGTCGACCCCAGAACTCTGAAACCTTAGAGTCCCCAGATCCTGTTTAAGGCATTCATACGGATGAGGTTTGGGGGGTATAAATATGAATAGTGAACTTTTTAAAGCTGATTTGTTCATTCAACCTTCTAGAGCTCTTTCTTTCTTGCCTCCTGACTTCGTGCCTCCAAACTTCCAAGATCTTTTTGCGTTGTTGGGTGAGTTTTCTCACCAGGTTGGTGATTTTTTTTCTTTCCCTCCTCATCATTTATAGTTTAGATCTTTCTTTTTGTCATGGGTTTTTCTTGTTTTCTTCTCTTGTTTTATTTTTTATTTTATTTTTTCATTTTTTATGTTTTCTTCTTCCCACATGCCCTAGTTCCGGGTTGATTTCTTTTCCTAACCCCGGAATCCTAGAACCCTGAAGTTCTGAGGTTTTTCTTGAGCCTACATTTGATGAGACTGGAATCCCAGAGTTCCATATTATCCCTTTTGAAAAAGTAATACCACTTACCCTCGAACCCTCGAGTTCCGAGGTCCATTCTTATGAGCCTTTCTTCTCCTTTTAGGTATCTTTTTATCTGGTCCAGGACCCCAGAGTCTCAAGATGATCTTGAACTACTTACCCCAGAACACCAGAGTTCCAGACCAATTTGTTATCGATCAAGCCCAGAACCCCAGAATCTCGAAGTTCCGAACTTCGTTCATGCCTACCTAGCAAGAGAGGCAAGGACATTGATCGACTTCTGACAACCATGAAGTACCATTACCAAGGGTAGGTTTACGCTTCAAAGTTGGATGATCAAATTAAATGGGTGACTGATACTAAGATCAGACACATCAAAATTGAAGACATTAAAACCCAGTTGGACAAGCCAAGGTTGGAAACCCCATAGAGGAGAATAAAGAGATCAGGCCTAGTGGAGGCTACCATCTTTCCACAGTCGGTGCAGGCTCTCGAGTTTATAATGACAATCACCCAGTTTTATGACCTTGACACCAAAAAGTGCACAAACACGTAGGGTAAAACAGTGATAGATTTGTCCCCTGATATGCTAGGATTTGTGTTCGGCATCCCAACCAGAGATGAAATATTCCTCTCAACTAAAGAGGAAGCCTTGATGGTATGGAACGACAATGTGACCTCAAATAAAAGGTACATGAAAGAAAATTGGTTGGAGGAAGAGAGGAAAACTGGTCTGAAGGTGACAAAAATACTGAGAGAAAACTTTAAGGAGCCTCAAAGAGACTTGATCATCATGTTAAGAAGGGCCTTTGGCAAGCCAAACTGCAAACACTTTCACCAATGGATGTTCCAATTCATGACAACCATCCTGGTAGGAAAGAAATATTTTGACTAGCCTCAGATCCTTTCAGATAACATTTGCAGGCAGATGAAAGAGGTCCACCAGATTAAGAAATTTTTCTTCACATCTTATGTCATCTAGGTGGTCGTGAGAGCTGGAAAATTCCTAGACCTATAAGTTGAAGGTCAACTAGGGGATGAAGAAGCTCAAAAGAATATACGGGAAGAGGTGGGACCCCAAGATAGCACCAAGGATCTAATGAGAAAGCTCAAGGAAACGATGAGGACGTCAAAGTTGTTGAAGAAGGCTGCAAACCTGGGGATAACAAATGGATTAATAGTGGTGTCACTCACTGAAGTCCTTCCACCAAGGACAAGTATAGGGCACGCTATAGGAGAAGGTACTCAAGATACAGAGGAAGGAATAGAAACACATGAAGATGTGCCCACTCAAACTCCTCCAATAGCTATAGTACAGGTTCCAGTTACCAACACCTCCATACCACCATCAGTTGATAGAACCATAGGGTAGCCTAGGATATAGGGATTTAGGTCTAGCACTTAGGAGGTAATCATCAGGAATGTTGAATCAGACTCATACCGGGAAGAGGAACAACAATCACTAGGAGGGGAGGAAGAACGAGATGAGGTAGAAGATTTGTTAAATGAAATATTAGTCTAAACCCCTCAGGGTCAAGAAGACCGCTTTAAGGACATAGCTATTGAGAAAGGTGAGGCGAAAGAAGATGAGGAAGAGATGACATTCAACGAAGAAGTCAGTAATAAGTTGGGAGAGTTGCACAAGCAATAATAGCTGAATGTTAATATTGCTCTCCAAACCAATCTGGCCCACCAAATTGCTTCACCTAAAGATCCTAAACCAAGAGATGTAGAAGAGAGGGATGAAGCAGAGGAACAAACAGATGTTCATATTATAACTACTGAGATAGTATCACATCAAGGTGACAAAGATAAAGATATACCACAGTGGCTCAAATTTACTTTTGAAAAGAAGAAGAGAAAGGTAGAGATTCCTAAGGTGACATTACAATAGGTAATCATAGAGGAGCCCAAAAAGGTCAAGAAACCAAAGATTGTGCATCATTTGTCAAGAACAGGTTCCGGTGAAGTGGTTGCATATGTGGCAGTTCCACTCTAGACTGAAGGTCAAGCCTCTCCCAAATACCAAGTATCCCAAGTAAACTTGTGTAAGCAAACAAAATGGGGAGAGTTAGACACTTTAGAACTAGCTACCAATGTTGTCAAGGGATAAGTGGAAAAGGAGCATACCTCAAAGATAGAAATTAAAGCACAGCTGGGGAAATATAAGTAGTTGCTAGTAGAGATGAGTAAACCTCTAGACTCTTGTAGGGATGATAACCTACCTTCAACCTCATCACTACCAGAGGGAGAAGTAAAAGCATTAATGGAGGTGAGACGAGTGGCCATTGCAGCTAAATCATGGGCTCAAATAAATGCGGCCAAGATTAGACTATTTTTGCAGGATACCATGAGGGTATACCGTGAGGCAGTACAGGAAGGCAGAAAATTAGCTTCTTGTTCTACGCAGTGCGAATAAAAACTAAACATTTTTAATAAACAGTTCTAAATTTTGAATAAATTTTTGCATTTAGGGGAAGAAGTAATAATGGAGGAGGACCTCTTAGGAGGATACAGCTGTAAGAACTTGCAATCTTACGCATACATTTTGGAACTAAAGATTAAAATGATTCAACAGTATGTGAAGGATATGATAGAGATCCGAGTCCCTCTCCTTAGGGAATTTTTGAAATATGAGAATTTTGTAAAGCATATGCTTGAAGCTTTTGGGTTAGGATTAACCAGTACTGGGGTAATGGAGGAAGAGAAAGTATTGAATCAGTGGGACGCATATGAGGCCCAACATTTAGGACCTCTAGCTCATTTTGATGTCACTCTGATGGATAGATACACGTACCTGATTACCCAATGTCAAGAGGTGGCAGAAACAATAGGGAAGTTAGAGAAAGGAAAGAAGCATGTAGAGGATTTTTTGAAGAAATACAAATTCAGAATTAAACATGTAGTCGATCCTCCTGTTCAAGCCATTGCATGCATTATTAATAATTATAAATCTTATATTAAAAAGTGAAAAATAAGCACATAGCTGCTAAAGATAGCAGGCCTTTTGCATGACTCTCAATTTTGTATTTTAGCTACAGCTCCAACTCACGTTCTAGTTTTGAGCAAAATTCTGCATGACTACGAAAGCTTGGATCACCCAGCATGGTCTTTGTAGTGCTCATGAAACCTCCATTTCATAGTAGTTAACTGGAGTATAAAGGTAGAAACTTGCAAGTTAATTGCAACTCCTAGTTTTGAGTTCTTAATTTAGGTTAGATTTATTTCCTAGGAGATAGGGCAGAAAACTCTATAAATTGAGAATTTGGATTCATTTGTTGTTAGGGGTCCTAGAGATACTGAGAGGGGGGGGTGAATCAGTATTTGACCGGTAATTAGAATTTCTTAACTTAAAATATGCAGAACATAATATAACAGTGTATCGATATGCAAGAAATAATATAGTAAACAGAATCAAGAACATCCACATGAAAAGCACACCATAACACAAGATTTTAACGAGGAAACCTGGTGTGGGAAAAACCTTGGTGGGATTTGTGACCCACAATATTCACTCACTGGCCAATAAAAGAATATTACTTACAATAGGGGCCTGCACATGTAGGAAGGCCAACTACCTAGAGCTCATTGCTCAATGGGAAGTCTCACTGACTTACAATAAGGATTATACAAATCCAATATCTTGTACTACTTTATAATAGCATCTTCAATGCCTGATTCAATACCAGTTCCTACTCTGTTCTTTACATATACCCCTTGACCTATATTTCACACATTAGGTTTGCCTAATATTTTCCTTAATGCTTCTTTTCATCTCATCCAAAATGTCTATAATGATCTCTTTTATATATAAGAGTCATTTTACAATTTGCCAAGTCGGCTTACACATTTTTACAGTAATAAACAAAATATAATATAACAAAATCCTGTCGGCCTCTGTACCGATATACTTCCTTTCTTTTGTACCAGTGTCGGTGTCTTGAGTGTCGATATAATGTCTTTGCTGATGCCATAAGATTGCAAGGTTGCCATCAATGACAAAACCTTCAATCACATACAATGTCTCATTGGAGTGTGCATTTGACAACAATCTCCCCCTTTGGCATTGATGGCAACACTCATGAGAAATTTCAAAAAGCATATCCAAAAATGTGTAGTCCAAAAATGTTACCAAAAATGTGAGAGCTCCCCTTGAGCATATGATTCCTATGTTTTGAATTTTCTCATCCCACTACTCCCCCTTTGGCATCAATGACAAAGGTTGTCAAGATGTTAGTAGAGTTTGTAGTTTCAACTATCCATAAACTCAACCTTGTAGCTGGGTAGTTATGATTTGAAAAAGATCTCCCAAAATTAAGTTTAAACTATCCATAAACTTCTTGCTATCCTTTATTGTTGTCTCTGTTCTCTTCACTGTACCGGTGAGATGTTGCAAATGCTCTATTGGTGTTTTTCTTCCCTATATTAGTGCCTCAGAAATTTCCTTCCACAGAGTTCTAGATAGTCCAATCTTGGACTTAGTTTGGATCTCAAATGTTTTGCCTTATTTATTATTCTTTCTTTCTCCCTTTCCAATTTGAGTAGTTCTTCCTCAAAATTTGTTATCTTCTCCTCAAAAGCTGATAGTGTATCAGGTGAGTTGACAAAACTATCTACAAGTTTATTGATCTCATCCTGTACCTCACCCATTTTCTTGTCAATATCTACAGTCAAAAAGTTCATTTTACAGGTATCTTTGTACAGTTTTTTGTACTCTTTCAACAAATTACATAGTTCTGGTAAAAGTGTGTCAAAATCTCTGTTACACTTCTTTATTTGCTCATCAAAGAATTTCTGTTTTTCAATTTCTACCTTATCCTTCACTGAATCTTCCTTTATTTTCTCAATGTTCTCTTTGATATATTTACACAATGTATCCAATTGTCCTAAAGAATATTTGTTATCTATATTATAGTTAGGAGCAATTACCTTCAAAATTGGTATGGTATCTGTAGACACCTAAAAATGGTCAACGCTTGTAGGGTCATACTTTAACAATTGTGCATTGCCTCATTTTAGGTTTTTGCGTCGCATTAAAATTTCTCCTATGTCACGCACTTGGTTTTTATCATTTGCGAGCATCGAGTCATTCTTCTATCATCTCGCCTTCAAATTTGGTCTTGTCGACAACAACCTTCAGTCATGATTTTGGTCGATCTTTGTCCTTGTCAATCTTGTCATATTGCGATCGATTCGTCATCGATCCTTGTCCTTTTCAATCATGTCAATTTGGTCAATTTGTCATTAATTTTTGTCAACCAATTTCAATCAAATCATTTATCACATTGGTCATTTATCAATCCAAAATCAAATCAAGTCGAGTCAATTATCTTTCAAGACCTAATTCGCCTTCTAGGGTTTCATGATTTAGTCATTTAACCTTGCTTATCATTTTCTTCCTCTAGGATTACTAAATTATTTATTAATCCTAGGTCTTCTCATTACAATTAAATCTTTATTTAATTGGCTAATTATTCTTCCTCTTGTAAATTAATTAATAAATGACAAATTGTTAATTAATTTACCTAATTTCTTCTAATTCACTAAATTCTAACTTTCATCAATTTACTAATTCCAATTTTCTGATTTTCATCAATTTCAATTTTCTAATTTTCTAAATTTCTAAATTCTTTTCCCTCCTATTTCATCTCCTAATTCTATGGGAATGACATTTCAATTTGTCATAAATTGTCATAATTGATAATCAATCAATTTTGACATAGAATGTGTCATAATTTGTCATCAATTATCAATCAATCAAATTGTGCATGGAAAGTGCATAATTTGTCATATTGATTTGCAATTTCCATTTGAATTGCATCATGCTAATCTTGTCATTTATCCAATTCTTCTATAAATTGGATAATTTTCTTTAATCAATCCCTTCATGAATCCCAAATTTCTATCAAACTACCGAACTTACGCTTCTAGTACTCTTGAGCTTTTTGCTTTCAATTGTGTGTGCACTTGTAGGTGAGACCCACAAACCCATTGAAGAGGAAAGAACAACAATGGAGCCGCATGGAAGGAGTATTCAATTCTACATTGGTTTGCATAATTTTCATTTTGAATGCTTTGTTTCCATACCTCTATTGAATGTGCTTTGGAATTAGGTTCATTTCAATGAGTGTTCTTTTGATTATGTTATCATGTCTTGTGTTTTGATTGATCTACTTATCTTGTGATGATTCCTAATTTCTACGCTATAGTATCATCAATTGCTTTGTAAGCTTGTGAGCTGCAGTTGGTTATTTTCTTGATAGAATCTAGTAGTACCTCAGTCACATTTGTTGATTTGAAGCTTGATGATGAATCAACAATCTGAGTACCGGTGGAAGTAACCAAGCTTGTATTGACCTCTAGTAGGTCAATTTGTGTCTGCATTTCTTTAAGCAATGGTTTTCCTACTTCACTATTCTGGTTGTTGTTGTTCTGGAGCCTCTTGCTCTGTTTGTTTCTCTATATGTTTCATTGCCTCAGTCTATGTCTCAGTCTCTACCTTTTTCTCTTTATCTTCTGCCGGTTTATCAGTTTCCCTTGCTACCGGAGGCTCACTAGCCATATCTGACTTATCAGTTGTATCTTTGTCTACCATTATGTTGATCTTCTGAGTATCAACATTCATAGTATATAGGAATTCAAGATTAGGATTATTATCCTCTACATCCATACTCTCGGCTGCCGGTTGATCTTCAGTAGTTGTTGATTTTACTGGTGGAGTATTTAAAGAAGGTGGGCGTAAGTTGTCTCTGACTTTGATACTAGGTGGTCCACCAACTTTTCCTTTCCCCTTGTCTCTGTCTTTCTGATATACCTTTATAGGTTTGGGATTCCTATACTCTTCTTGTTTTTCTTTCTCAACCAGGAATATATCCCATCCATTTTTTGTTTCCTCTGTCACCTCATTAACTCTTCCTACCATTAAAGCAATGTGCTGGTGTGCAGTAGAAAATACTATCCAGTTTGCTTGAGCAATTAGGTCATCAATTTCTTGAGGAGAGTTTACCGGATATACAACAAGAAACTTTTAAATTTTTATTTTCTTATCCAATTCTATCATTGCTTGTCTTCTTGCCTCTAGTCTTTTGAATAGTTCATCAGGAATTTCATTGACTACTTCCATCAAAAATTTCTTGTACATATCTATGTGCAATATAACACTATTTTCAACTTGCTCTTTTTCATCAGCTGTTAGAGTGTCATATATTTTCTCTATATTCTTCAATTTACCTTCCTTTGTGATTTCATTCAAAAGTATATCAAGAGGGGCCAAGTCTTTGTTTGTCCTTTTCTTCTTCTTGGGTGTCAGTTTCTTCTTTGGTGTGGCCTTTCTAACTGAAGATCTCACTGCTTGTTGCTTTTGCCTTGTCCTCGTAGGTGAAGGTGTGGTTGCCGGTGAGGGATCTCTTTTTCTTACAACTCTTTTGAAAGTTGCAGGCATGTCACTTCCTGAAGAAGTACCTACCGTTGATAGGTGAGTTTCAGGCTGTGGACCTGCTAACTCATCCTCTATTATGCCGATTTTCTTCAATACATCTTCTTTGATGGCTTTTGCTTGTCTGGACACTTTCCTTACAACTACCTCAACCTTTTTCACCCTTTTCTTTGATTGAATTTTTCTTTTAATATTTTATGCACTACCAAATACTTCTTCCTTAGGTTCTCTGGGGGCTTCCAGAAGTGCTTTAGCATATGTTTCAACTATGTGATCATCTGTTTCATAGCCCATCTCGGTTACCCAAACTATCCTTGGGATGACCGCTTCCATCCAGATTTCATCTTTCTTGATGACAAAGCATATATCATCTTTGTATTTGTCTACAATCTTCTATGATAACCTTACTCTTTTCTTCATTTTGGCTTTTAATGCTTGAAAAAAGTCATTAATATTGTTTTCCTTGTTCTCACCCATGTTATTGAATAGTTCAGTCAATTGTTTGCCTACCAGTATGTCATATCCAAGTTCTTTGTAACCTATACTGGGAACCTGTTTTGTTATGTGTAGCATCAAACATACTAACAGATTTCCAAATCTGAAAGTTCCTTTCTTGTCTTTCTTGATCTTTCCAAGGTTGTCAATTAATTCATCCTTTAACCACTCACATATGTCAATTTTTGCATTATCTGTGACCATGTCATAAGCACTCTTAATGCATAAACTTGAAACTGAATTGAGTCTATTAGCATGAATAGCTTTATACCCTAATATTATACTGATGAATCTCACATTGATGTCTATTACATCATTAACCCTTAGAGACCTCTTGTCAAATGTTGCACCAGTTAGGTTTATAACTAGGCCATTGGAAACCTTCTTGGTTTTATCTGGTCATTTATCGGTGGTCGGTAACCCTGTGACAACTTTCACAGCTTCCTTGGTGATCTTATGGATTGCATCTAACCAGAAAAATTCTCCATGTACCCTTCTTAAAACTATTCTAATCACATCCTTGGGAAATTCAGGAATGCTAAGGATCTCTATAAATCCTAGGGTCTCAATGATCTTGTGTTCATCTTTTACATTGCTGGTATTATCACATATCATAGTTTTATACATGGTTTTAATTTCCTCATCTCCTAACTCTTCAATGTTGTAGTGGATGTACATTCTGGGGTCTTCAGCATAAACAACTCCCTTAGGAATTTGAGAAAAAGCACCTAAGGTATCATCCTTCTTTGCTATCTCGGGAACTAACTGAAATACGGGCCTAGGTCTTTTTATCACTTCAACAATAGTAGGGTTTTCTATATATTATTGCAGAGGTGGATGCCATGATTAAATACCTTTTACTACCTTGGATGGATGATTGCTTGGCGTGTGCTTGCTTCTTGCTCGAAATGCCTTACCTCAGAGTCTTCACGCTCTTTGAAAATTTGAAATCTTGGTGAGATGAAATGGAGCCAAAACCTTAATTTTATAGTGTCTTTTCACCATCTACCACATTAATTGCATGCTGGTTAAGTATTCACTTAACATTGTTTGCCGGTAATAAGTAATTTCTAACTTCTTATCTCTAACCGAGGGAATAATAGCACATGTATCAATAGATTGCCAAACCCTCAAGGAAATTTTCTTCAATTTGATGAAGAACTTCCTACTAGTGGAGCACTGCTCTGTCCTTCCAGTGAAGCATCACTTTGTTCTACTGGTGAAGTATTGGTTTGTTCTACCGGTGGAGGAGTATTCCCAATATTTAGATCAGCTTGTCTAATCCATTGTTTTGAGAATTCTTGCTTGACGTCTTCAACTTTTTCTTTACCTTTCAAGCTAGAACTTTTGTTGTCTACCAGTGTTCCTTTACTTCTACAAAATTTAGCAATATGCCCAATCTTGTTACATGCATAACAAGTTACATTATTCTTCTGAATAGCTTTCCCATAACCTATGTCAGTTTGTGTTCTACATTGATTAGATAAATGTCCAAATCTCCCACAAACATAACATCTCACATTCATTCTGATGTTTTCAGAGTTGTGACCTACTTTGTTGCATTTAGAACATTGACCGGTGGGTGTGTTGATATTCTAATAATTTCTAGATCTACATTCATTTTCTCTATGACCATACCTATTACAGTTAAAGCATTTACCATTGAATTTATAAGCATTAGGTTGTCTTACTGGTTTGTTGTGATCCTGAGTATTTGCAGTACCGGAGCTTTCACCAACTTCAAAGCCAATTCTAGAAGTGTCACCTTTAGGTTTTTGATTTTTCAGCAAGGTACCAAGTTCCTCTGAGCTTTTCTTGAATTTTTCTTTATGTTGATTTGCAGTTTCTAGTTCTCTTTCTAAGACTTCTTTTTGTCTCATCAGTTCATTTGAGTCATTCTGAGTATGCATCAGATCTGTCTTCAACATGTCATTTTCATAGCTAAGTCTTGTGTTCTCATTTGCTGCATCACTTAGTCTTCTAGTCAATTCTTCTTCATTCTTCTTCCTGTCCTCAATCTCTTTGCAAAATCTCATAGTCATATCCTGCATTTCATTTTTTGTTGTCATGTTCTCTTGTTTCAACTTGCTTATCATATCATTAAGTGATTCCTTTTCATCATTCTCATTTTGCAATTTTTCACAAAGTTCTCTTCTCTTATTTCTTGCAACAATAAGGTTTTCTTGAAGTGCCTGAATGATATCCTGAGCTGCCCTTAAATCATCTTCTAGTTTGATATTTTTCAATTTTTCTACATCATAGTCTGTAAGAGCTCCTTCAAGTTGTTTCATCAGATTTTCCATCTTTACCAGTGTCAAGATCTTCCTCAAGCTATTAGGCTTCTGAAAATAGAGGACTAGGCTTTGATACCAATTGTTAGGGGTCCCACAGATACTGAGAGGGGGGGCTGAATCAGTATCTGACTGGTAATTAGAATTTCTTAACTTAAAACATGCAAAACATAATATAACAGTGTACCGATATGTAAGAAATAATGTAGTAAATAGAATCAAGAACATCCACATGAAAAGCACACCATAACACAAGATTTTAACGAGGAAACCTGGTGTGGGAAAAATCTCGGTGGGATTTGTGACCCACAATATTCACTCACTGGCCAATAAGAGAATATTACTTACAATAGGGGCCTGCACATGCAGGAAGGCCAACTGCCTAGAGCTCACTGCTCAATGGGAAGTCTCACTGACTTACAATAAGTATTATACAAATCCAATATCTTGTACTACTTTATAATAGCATCTTCAATGTCTGATTCAGTACAGGTTCCTTCTCTATCCTTTACATATACCCCTTGATCTATATTTTGCACATTAGGTCTGCCTAATATTTTCCTTAATGCTTCTTTTCATCTCATCCAAAATGTCTACAATGATCTCTTTTATATATAAGATTCATTTTACAATTTTCCAAGTCAGCTTACACATTTTTACAGTAATAAACAAAATATAATATAACAAAATCCTTTTGGCCTCTATGTCGGTGCCGGTGTCCTGAGTGCCGGTATAATGTCTTTGCCGGTGCCATAAGATTGCAAGGTTGCCATCAATGACAAAACCTTCAATCACATACAATGTCTCATTGGAGTGTGCATTTGCCAACATTTGTAAGGGTCCCCAAATTGATGATTTGTGGCCCACTTAGGAGCTTTTTTAGATTATTCTTTCAGGTTATGCTATACTTCAGTTATTCTTTATTCTTTGAAATAAATACAAGAAGCAGCTTGTAGATTGCATGATCTATGTCTATATTCTACGAAATTGTTCTGTATAATCTTGTAATATCCATTATTCAGAGTTAGCAACATGGTTTGATCATCGGTTTGTTGCTTTATGAATCATATTGCGCACGTAAGTGGTGTATGAGAATTATTGTGGTAGGCAACATTATTGATGATTTTATTTCCATAAGTCTACGAAGTTGATGATTTTGCAGGTTTATTGGAGGTCCGTTGTTGAATGCTAATTTGAATAATATTTGATTATTTCCTGGATTGCAAGGAACTAACTGAGTAGTTCATTAAGTTGTTATTGTATTGGTTTCATTGTTATTTTCTTGTTTCCCTGATCTATCTTTTGCATTTTTTTTCCAAAGAATCTTAAATTATGAAATACAAAAAAAGGGAAGTTAAGCCATTAACGATCAACGAGATTTAATCTTAACCAACAGGCCCCTTAACAGGTACAACCACATCAACCATTGGGTTGCCCATCACCGTCGTGACCCGACTATAGAGACCTTGGAGTAGTGAGTTTTCCAAAGCCTATTGTTTTTCAGGAGTGGTGGTGAGTGTTCACATTGGCTACTCGACTATTGGCAGGTGTGTCAAAACGGTCGTCAACAATATCTAGTCATAAAAGATAATCATCTGAGTTGGAGACATGAGAATATTGTAGAGCACAAAGTAGACAGTGTCATCATAAGGCATACACTCAATTCCAAGGCTCCAAACTTAAGGGCAATACAAGGAAATTACATTAATGCCAATTATAGTCCATAAAAGACTTGTTGCAAAGCAAATCAAAGACAAAGTACAATCATAGAGAGATAAGAAGATCAAGTCTATCAAAGAAAAAAAAGAGCTCAAAGGTGTTCAAAGATGTAATAGTCATAAGGCATGCACAGAGGCTCAGTACAATGGTGATACAATGTTGCAAACCAGTAATGAGGAGTGAAGAATAAGGATTGTCATAGAAATTAGGTTCTAAATATAGAGGCACATGACAGTAAGTTTGAGATTAGACAATGCAACATGGAGATATGATCACCTTCTATAAGAAATGAAAGTGCAGTCATGATAGTATTTTTTAGTAGATTGGACAACCATAAACATGCACATGGAAATTACTAAAGGGTGGGAGTTTCAGTTAACTGAACTTCAAGTTAGAATGCAAGTTCTTAGTATCATTCATCAGTTCAAGCAATAGTTTTTAGAGAAAATGTGGATTTCTAAGTTCATCATCAGTTTGAGGCCTGAAAAAGGAGGAGTTTTGAGGATAATTTCATCAGTTCTACATCAGTTGGAATCCCCTCATAGGTCATACATGAGACAAGATGGCTTTTAGATAATTTAACAACTAAGTTATTGATTTGGGTATGAATATGGAATCAGGTACGGATTCACAAAATCTGCAAAAAAAAATCCTCAGGTATGTGTACAAGTACACTCGTACACACACACACGTATATAAATGACATAAAATATACTCCAATGATATAAAAGAAGCTGAAAGCAACTGTAATCTTGAATTTATTTAATTTATGATAGACTGAAATGAAATCAAAGTAAACACTCATACAGTGAATTGCATAGATGCAGAAGCTGATTTGATTAATGATACTCAATTAGGTCTTGAAACCCTTAGAAAAATATTGACAATACCAGATCTAGTCATCAAGATAGTAGGACAGAAAAATCTAGTGATAAATAATTCCACTAGAACTATTGGAAGATCTCAGAGCTGATTACTAATCAATATGATAACCAGTTGACCAATAAGAAATCACTAATAGCAGTTTCACATCCTTATGACAGTATGAAGAAATCAACAAAAATAGAAAGAAAGATCAGATTGCACCAATGATGATAGGTTGTGTGTTTATGATAATTGCAATTTGAATAGTAGTTTGGGTCAGATCACACCCCTTACAAAAGGTTGCAATGTATATGAGATAGAAATTTAAATTGTACACTTTGTAGCTAGCACTACATTATTAATTTTCCCCAAAATTAGGCACAATAGATGATGAATAATCACTGAGGACCCAACCACCTAAGAAGGACCTTGGAGGAATCCAAGGGGAATCAGGCTCAGACCAGGACCCAGGAAGAATCAAAATCAGGATCTAGGGGGTTTTAGTGAAGAGTCGGTAACTTAGTTTAACAGTCAATTTCCAGCAGTTCCACCTCCTTTTATGCATGCTCTTTCTTCAAGTTTGACCCAAAATAAACTAAAAAATGAACAATGAATGAACAAAATGAGGCAATGTGTCTATTATAAAATAAAATGAACAAATGTTAAGGAATGAAGAGAGAAAGTATGTCTATTCTAGAAAAAAATAAACTCACAAAACCAATGAGGCATGCATTCACTTGTAATGGGGAATTGTCTCATAGAAGCATGTTCACAACTTGCAACACTAAATATGTAACCTGCAACAAGATGCTTAGCATCAATAAGATTAACAGTAAGTATAATAAAATATTGAAAAGTGTGTTACCTTATTGAGCTTCTCTTTGTTTCAAGAATAATTTAATATTCTCTACTTAACAGGTTCAACCACACGAAGGTGGAAGCTCATTTGGCCCCTCCCAAACTAAGCAAAATGATGTTACAAGTACAAAAGTCTTCTTAGAACTAGTTACAAAGAACTTAAAATGTTAGTTACAAAATGATGTTCAATATACTATACCAAATTGAAATAATTAAACATAGAAAAATTGCAAAACGAACCAAAACCATTGAACATTCAACACAATAACATAATGAACAATAATCATTAACAGATCACAAGAGCAACAACTATATTACAACAATGTCAAAGCACTCTGATAAGATCAAAGTAGTGATAAGGTCAGGAAGGTTCACAAAGATTTGAGGGATCCTATAGCCTCTCTACATCATTAGGATTCTCTAGAGTTTGGAAACTAGGTCAAGTAGTAAGTCAAGAGTAGCTACATTTAAAGGATCTTGAAGGTGACCAGCTCCCATTCATGTGTGATTTGGCTCCTATAAATCAACCATTAGATGGGAAGCTTGAAGATGGTACTAAGATGAGACAAGGAAGACATAGAACCTCTCAAGTTGAAGATTGGAGGATAGAAAGCTTATTAGACATTTCTTGGAGTGATAAAAAATGCAAATGTGATTGTGGCTACTTATCAAAAGGTTTTCAAGATTCCTTTGAAGCAAAAACATGTGTTGTTATCAGATGGTAGATATGGATGAGCTTTCACTTTGACAAATTTTGCCAAAATGTATGCTTCAAAAGTATCTTAAAGATAACTAGGAATAGTGGAGTACATTTTTGTGTTAGAGGTTTTGTTCACTTTATATTGAACCCATTAAGAAGATTATAAATATTTGTATTCATAAGGAAAAGCAAAATTTACAAAAAAAATTGAAATCTGCACTATCAGCAAAAGTCAACCCAATGGTAACACTTAATACAAGTAGAAGCATGTGATCGAGACAGAATACACCGATGAAGTCCATCGACATAACACACACAAACGACAATGGAGAAATCTTGTCTTATCGATAGCTGATGAGGCTATCAGTAAGACTATTCCTTATGAGCATGTTGGCAAAGCTTATGCTAAGACATAACGTATTAGGAGGAGCTACACTGTGGGAAAAGACATCAGGGAAATTATGCCCATTGCCTGAACACATTTTAAGATATTCCAATTCCCAATGAGACTAGCGGGATAACTCTCACCAATCAGCATGAAGAGAGGCCACCAACTTATGTTATCCTGATAAATAAGAATAAATCAAGAGGCTGTAAAAAAAATTGAACCAACATATGCCGATCAATAGGTAATCTCAATTTATCGAAGAAAAGGAGAGAGTTATGTCGATGGCACCAAAATAAAATTACATCGGGGATACATGTGCCTATGAGCCGTTGTCAAATAAAATTTTAAAAGTGAAGTAGAGGACTCTTATTAAATTCTTCCATTGGGTTGACACGAAGCCAATTTATGGGATGCTAATCATTGCGAGTTTGACATTGAACACATTTGTTATAAAATTGAATTTGCCTGACACAAATCTCACACAGTGAAGGAAATTGGCAAAATAGAGACTTCTAATTCGTAAAGGGTAGAGTGAGAAATTGCAGTTGTAGAAATGGAGGCATCTAGTTCTACAGGGAAAAAGAGATCAGCCAAGAGTTTGGAGTCAGGAGCCAAGAAATCCAAAACAGGAGAAGATGCCCTAGTTAGAAAATTGAACCAGGATATAATTGATCAAATGCAAGTGCCTGGCCCTAAGTCTAGAAGATCGAAACAACATCTACCTAGTCAAGATCAATTGGAAGATAGATACAAGGATGTCAGGGATGTTTGGACTAGGGTAAGGGGCTATGAATTTTTTTTGTTCCATTACTTGAGGAGAAATAGGGAGGTGTTTCTCGGCAACCCCTAGGTTACATATTTGGGTAAGCTAATTGTCCCTAATATTTTGTAAATTTGAAAGTTTAAGAGATTCTAGTGAGATTATAATTCTACGGGTAGATACATTCAGAATTCAAATGGAGAAGCCTTCATAAGTTTTTCAGTAAACACTATAAATGAAGTGTTCAACCTAGATTCTATTTTTGATAAACCTCTTCCTTTTAGGGAATCAGAAGAGGAATATCAAAGAATGGATAGTACATACCTTGGGTGGAAATTAGCTATCCATAAAGAATAAGCGAGAGAACTTACAAAATAGGATGGGCCACCATTTAACATTGATTTTTTCAGACATTACCTTCAGTACACCTATATGTCTTGTGGGCAGTTAGGAGGCATTGAGGTTCTAGACCTCACGAGTATTGGGCCATTAGTTTTAGCTTCAGACATTCAAATGCATGAACCCAGACCATTTGATTATGCATCATATTTGGTGGAGAGATTGCATGAGGGTTTTTTGAATCTCAGGGATAATAATTGCCCTAATTTTAATTTTTACTCATTGTTGATGCATTTAATCTTATTCTATGGAATTTTTAGGGGTATTTGGCCAGACAAATTAAGGCTTAACATCAGATACAGGCAAGGGGAGGAGGAACCTATTCAAATATGGACTTTTGTTTGGGATTCTTGTTACATGAGATCAAATTATATCAAATTTGAGGAATGGATAGTAAAGCCAATTTATCAGATGTATGGATTTCCTTGTGATGGATCAATCTTAGATGATATTAAGAGATTTTTAAGATATAAAGATTTTGATAACAAAAAGATAGTGAATCATAACTGGGGAGATTGGTATGTCCATAAGGACTTCACATTTGTTAGGATATATGGGTTTGAAGGAACTCCCTATATGTTGCCAGAGCGTGTCCCCGACCAAATAGCATACTTGGAGATTGTCAGACAATTGAGTGTCTCAAATGCTAAAAACTTTGGCAATCTGCATTAGTAGGCTTTCTTGCCAGGTACTCTCAGCTTTGGAGATTTCATAATTGTTTCAACAAAATCCTATGATGTAATTGACGACAAATTAATGGAAGAATTTAATTTATTCAAACATTTTGCAAGAAAGAATTATGATCCGGAAGGATATACCACTACTGCAAGAAAAGGCAAAATCTGGGTGCTTATTTGCATGTGAGTCTGGAAGCGGAAGATATATTTAGGAACATTGAAGATGTAGAGGCTCAAGAAGTGATTGATAACCTAAACAAATGATTGGAGAAGAAAGGACAGAGGTTCATGGAGATGGAGTCAGAATAAAAAATGTCAGAAAATGAACTAGAAGACACTGAAGCCATTTCTAGGTCACAGGCAAAATATGTGGAAGAAGAGTTCAATGAAGATGATCAGATTGTAACTAAAATATAAATTAATAAAGATGCAAGATTGGATGGACATGCTATTTTTGTGGCAGATGATGTATTTGTTAAATCCAAAGAATTTAAGTCTTTTCTTTATAATTTCAAAGGCAAAAGGCTGAGGGAGTCTATCCCAAATGTGACACCTGAAAACGAGGCAAAATTATTGAAGAAACTAAAAGAGAATATAGAAGTAGAATTGGTCATAATGACTCCATAGAGAGGGAGATAATTATTGATAGAGGTCAAAGTAATTCTTTTTCCAAGATGGGACCTGAGTGTCTCTTTTATTTTTGATAGTTTATTGCACTCTGATAATAAATAATTCAAATTGGATATTCAGGGAGTTTATAATGACATTTTTATTGGGTTAGGGTTTGATCTAGATGTGGAAGAACTAATGCTATGGGCACTATATCCACCAAACAAGATACCAAAAATCATTGATGTGGATAGGGATTTTGGACACATGATGAAATTAAAGGTGAAAGAAATTGATCCTATTGTCTCAGCAGATATAGGAGTAGATATTTTCAAATTCAACAGGGCACAAATGATTAGAGTGGTAGGGAAAGGAATCAGTACAAAGTTATGTATGAGGAGGCCATTAGAAGAAGTGGATAGTCTGAACCCATGTTGCTTTCTCCTAAAAATTCAAAATGGAAGAAGAAATGTGAGGAATTGCAGTGGAAAAATCAAAGAATTCTCAAACATATGCAAAGTGTAAGAATTGATACTACTTCTTTCTTATTGAATAAAAGATTTGAAAAGTTGCAAGGTCAGTTGGAAGAATTTTGGTTATGTTTCAAAAAAATGTGGACAATGCAATATCACATAAAAGGATAAAAAACAAACTAAGGGTCAACTTGCATGAGAAGAATTTGGAGGGAACAAATGCCAAAGAGATTGAGAAAATTGAAAGTCTACTCGCAAAGCATGATAAATTCGATGCAGAATGACAAAATGAATATGATGAGTGTAAAGATGTAATCCAACATGGTATTCCTATGTTAGTTGACCAGAAAGGTGAAATTAAGGATAAGGATAAATGGATTGTTGAATGCTAGAGTCTCCTCAGTGTTACCCTTGATGCTGCTCGGACAGATGGAATAGAGTTAAAGAAAACCACTGTACAGATGGAGCGGTTTGTCACATTGGAGATCATTGTCAGGGACATGATTTATGATGCAGATACCTATAAGTCAGAAAACTATTTGGAGCATATTAAGAACTGTGGCGAAGTGCTTGGAAATTAGCTCTTGTTTTGAATGTTTCAAATTGTTGTCTTTTAGAGTCTTATGTAATATGTTTGTTATGTTGGTAGTTAAATTAGGGTCAGTTAGTTGGTTTTTTTATGTTAACATATTAGTTAGTGTAATTCTGAATGAAGGGGTATGCCCTTTCATTTTGAAACTGAATCCTCATCTGTATATATAGAGGATATTTTGATAAAATGAGATAGATTCGGAGATGCAATTACATACAATACTCTTGGGGTTTATATTCTGGAAATGCCAAACTAGTGAAAAGACATTGTGCTATATGTAATTGGTTGATTATCTTATTTATTTCAATACAAAGATCAAGTGTTATTCATCTCTGATGGTATTTATATTTTTGATTGTTTGATTAGTTCCCTGTGATAAATCTATTCATTTAGATTGTTTCAATGTGCTATCCTATGTTATTATAGTTTGGGTTAAGTTTCAGTTTGATTATCAGTTTGAAGGATTGGATGTCAAGCTTCATTCTGTCTTATTAGTCTTTCAGAGAAAAGTTAAATTCAGTAAGACTAACCACAACATTATGTCAAGGGTGAAGGCACTGGTCTAATATTGTTTGAAGATAATTTAATCAGGTGTTTCCAGAGTAATCTCCATTAATAAATTTGTAATGTCCCCACTTTGAAATATGATACAATAATATATAATAATAATAAAATTAAAATACAAAAGATTAAAAAAATAATATTTAAATTAAATATAATTAAAATTTGATATTAAGTTAATGAATGATCAAAAGACATAAAATGAAAAGGTGTGACTCCCTAAAAAATGAGATATAAAAGGGAGAAGAGAACCTCATTTGAAAGGGGGATAATTCAGGAATGAGACGTGCAAATATTATTTAAATAAGAAGTGAAGATCAGATTGTGAAAGGTTGTTTCCCTTTCAAAGGGTAGAAAGAATGAAGAGGTGCACACTTTCAAAGGGTGCTAATGGTGAAAGGGTGTGTCTCTTGCCAAAAGGCATACATGAAGAGAATTTGATAGTGTAGACGTCTAAAAATGGTCAACTCTTGTGGAGTCATACTTTAACATTTGCACATTGCCTTATTTTAGGGTTTTTGCGTCGCATTAACATTTCTTCTATGTTGTGCATTTGGTCTTTATCATTTGCGAGCATCAAGTCCTTCTTCTAAATTCCTCATTTTTCTTGCTTTGGAATTCGGTCTTGTCGATAACAATCTTCAGTCATGATTTTGGTCGATCTTAACTTGTCGCATCAATGTGCGTGCTCATTTGTCATATTTTGGACATCGTCAATCCTAATCGATGATAGAATTAGGTTTTTGTCCTCTTGTTAATCTTGTCATCTTGCGATCGATTTGTCATCGATCCTCATCCTTGGCAATCTTGTCATTTTGCGATCAATTCATCATCGATCCTCGTCCTTGTCAATCTTGTCATTTTGCGATCGATTTGTCATCGATCCTTGTCCTGACCAATCTTGTCATTTCGAGATTGATTTGTCATCGATCCTTGTCCTTTTCAATCATGTCAGTCATTGTTCCTCGTCAATTGGCGCCTATCAATTTGATCTCTTTGTCAATCTTGGTCAATTTGTCAACCAATCTCAATCATTTATCAACATTGGTCCTTTGTCAATCAGAATCATGATCAAATCGACCCTACATCAATTATCTTTTGTCAAGACCTAATTGTCATCCTTGCATTTCTAATTCATCTTCTAAGGTTTTATGATTTGTTCATTTAATCTTGTTTATCATTTTCCCTCTAGGTTAAATAATTTATTTACTTATCCTAAGTCTTCTTGTCACAATTAAATATTTATTTAATTAGCTAATTAATTCCCCCTCTTTTTGTGAATTAATTAATGAATGAAAAATTATTAATTAATTTACCTAATTTTCTAATTTTCTAATTTCCTAATTTCCAATTCATCATATCTAACCTAATTTTCTATTTTCTCCTATTTTTCTAATATTTCCTCTAAATTCATCCCCTAATTTTCTCCTATGTTTATGCTTCCATTTGTTGCAATCATAGAGGCTATTTTCTCTCTTCCCTAATTTCATGGGAATGACATAGAAATCTTGTCAATTTTGTCATAATTTTTCAATCAATCAATTTTGCATAGCAATCTTGTCAATTTTGTCATAATTTGTCAATCAATCAATCTTGCATAGAAAGTGTCAATTTTGTCATAATTTGTCATATTTGTCATTATTGATTTGAAATTTCCTTTCAAATCTCTTCATGCTAATCTTGTCATCTCTCCAATTTGTCTATAAATTGGATGAGTTTGTTCAATCAAGGGATCATCTAATCACATTTTTAGAATCAATCACATTTTCAATCAATCTAATCACATTTTTCAGAGAATCAATCACACTTTTAGTATCCTTGTGCCACCATTTCATCTTAACAATCTTGCTTTCATACTATGCCCTTGCATTTGTAGGTGAGATCCACAAACAAAGCAATTTGAAGGAGAAATAAGGACAATGGAGAATTATGGAGGAGATATTCGCATTTGTGATGGTTTGCATTTAGTTTGATTATCTTGTCTTCATATCTCTGTTGAATGTTTTTAGGATTTCTTATCATTGTAATTTAATTTTTGTGATTGAGCTAGTTTAATATCTATTTGCTTTGATGAATTCCAAATTCCTATCTACATTTTTTGGTGAACTCGATGTGAACTAACCCCCCTAACCATGTTTTTGAGTGCTTTTGAGCTGATTTGCAGGTGAAAAAATCAAGAAACAAGGCGACCCAGAGCTTTCTGGACACTTCTGCGCCTGTGTAGGAGGGATCTACGCCTGTGTTAAGGAGACCTGCACTTGTGTCAAAGAGACCTGCACCTGTGTCAAGGCATTCTGCGCCTGTGTCAAAGAGACCTGCACCTGTGTCAAGGCATTCTACGCCTGTGTCAAGGCATTCTGTGCCTATGTTGAGACATTCTGTGCCTGTGTAAGGCCAGAAACAGAGGTGAAAATCAGTGTTTTTACTTGCAAATTACTTTGTCTTCATTCTATTCTTATATTCTGGTTTTTCTTTGGTACTGATTCTCTGTGTAGCACCTTGGCATTACGTGTGACGAAGACTAAAAGTGAAACTACTAACAAATCTTATGCAGGACGCGGTCAAAGACTTTTATTAAAACATCTTGCATGTGATTTTTAGAGTAGTTGCATATTTAGTTTCTTAAAGGTTAATGAACACCATGCATGCTTTGTTTGCTTTTAGTTTGTTTGCATGTTTTAACCCTTAGAATTGGGCCTGCCTCCCGATTTGCCTGGCACTTCACACAGGCATTGGTGAGAGGGAACGACCCTAAGTGGTGATGGGCTGAAGCCAAGCTCTTTTGAACCACTCTAAATAACTGTGGATGCAATGAAAGTTGTAGACAATGGGTGCTGGAATGGTATTGCGACAATTTATTCGCCGGATCAATACCCACCTGAATGGATGCCCTTACTAGAATCTTTTGTTTTTAGAGGCCAAAATCCTTCTATCTGTTGGCTCAGGCATTGTGATACGTGCATGCCGAAGACACCTCTCATGTACTCCTTAGTTAGAGATAGCAAGTTATTGGGAAGTGATGCCCCTTGAACTCAAAGCTTGGTATGCCCGAGAAGTGAGTGCACTGTAAGGGGGAGCCAGTGCTACCAAGCATCTAGCTATCCGACTAAGTGTTGTATTTTATGGTTAGAGGATTCAATAGATATTGCCCTTGCCAGCCATAAGATTTATTGTAAATGTGCTTGATTGTCTTGAGTCAAAGTCAAACAAACATTTTGTCTTCCATGATTGTCAAAGGTTAAATTAAAACAAACTTTCAAAAAGTGCTCATAATCAACTTGGGTTTTCAAAATCAATAACATTCAACTCAAAACACAATCCAAACAAAGGTCCAAATTTGTCCAAGTATTCATCCAACATTTGAACATGGTTGTCAACACATTGAATGTCTTTGTTCCAAAAGTCATGTCACTTTAGGCTAGGTTTTGCATAGTCCCACTTAGGTCCTAAGGCATATTGTCATTTCCCTTCATTTTAGTCCTTTTCATTGCAAGCATCCTCATTTTACACTTAGGTCCAAGATCATTTTCCCTAAGTTTACATTTCATTTTCATATCCAAGACAGATTTCCATTTAGGTTGCATAGGTTGCATTTCACATATTCCAAGTCATTGGTCTTCGCATATCCTTATCATTGCATTGTCATATCATATCCTTAGATCATTTTCATATCATATCCTAAGTCATTGTCATAATCATTGCTTTCTTGCATGTAGTCTCAAAAACTAGGTTTTGTCATACTTGAGTAATCCAAATCTTTGAATAAACCCTAAGTCATTGTTAAGAAGTCTAGACCTTATCAAATTTTTGTCTTTTTGTCATCAATGTCATTTTCTCAAACCTAGCTCAGTATCCAAGCATATAGGGGAGACATTGTCATTTTGTCCTTTGAGGTCTAGACATCATTTCAATTTCCTAAGGGTCTCATTTTTAGAATTTCATTCATGAGTTTGTCAAAATCTTGAAAAAACAACAAAAACATAGATTGCATTTTCATCTATTTAGTTTGCATTTAGTTGCATATCATACATCATCCTTTTAAAATAAAAAAAAATCCCAAAAAATATTGCATTTGCATAGTGACATGCCTATTGAAACAAGGTCAAAATCTAAGAAGATGAGCAAACCAACATATCAAACTCACAATCTCAAACTAATCAAACAGTACAAATTGAAAGTTTGTCAAACACATCATTACCACCATATGGAATGGTTCAACTTGGACCACCTCCATTATATGAACCGGTGTTTGTACCCATGAAACCGGGATATGGGAGTGTTCCACCAACACCAAGAGGAAATTCACCTTTTGATTGGAATCAACCGAACCTGCAACATGAAATTCAAACATTACATGAGGAACAAACTCTTTCACAAGGATTTGGTTCAGATCAAGGCATTCAACAAGAAATAAATCTAAATATTTTACCAGATTCTTCATCAGATTCTGATGCTTCTGATGATGTTGATATGTTCCTTAAAGATCCTAAGTTGACAAAAAAGATGGATAAATTCTTGAACAAGGTCTTTAAGATGTTCCCACAAAATTATCTTGACATGATGAGTAATGTGACCTCCTCAAGTGAGCGAATCAATGTGCAAAAACAACAAGGCGATGAGCTGTTAAGTTTCTCTCCACATCCAAACGAAGAAAATGTGCAACAAGAAACTCAACACACCTTGATGAGTAAACATGCTTCAAAAATGTTGACAGTGACTATTCCACAAAAGTCACCATTTGAAACAATAAATAATCCGTTATTTAATACAACACCTTTTACACAAGATCAAATGAGGGCCACACAAACATTGACAGCTATCCCTCAACAAGAAATGATTCCTTGAATAATTACAAGTGGATCAAAATCTAAGATGCAAGAAAGCTTTATGACTTGAATGCCTAATCTCACCAATGTCCAGAACAATTCCACAATGCAACAAAGTTCCTATGTCCCATTAAGTTCAATACATTTGCCAAACACTCAAGTACCTGTTATGCAAAATATTGTGACAGATCCTTCGATAATGGCAACACAAAGAGCTACAAATAGCAGTTTGCACCAACAACAAATGTTGCAACAATTGAGTAATACATAAAAGGCACAATCGAATGTGCAAACAAGAAATGCACAACAACAACAATATCGCATTCAACAACATGTTGCGGTGTCTTCTGCACCATTACAAGTTAATTCAAACTTGCAACCACCACAGTGGATTGGACAAACAACACAACAAGTCAATGCAAGTGCCATACCCCATCTCAAGGAGAAACAACAAAAACCTCCCAAACAAAGTTTTTTGCAAATGATGGGATTTACATCAAGACAACAACAATTGGCACAAAGTTAGCAAATTCTGATTCGTCAACATCAAAAACAACATGTGCCTCCATATGTGCCAATACAAACAAGTTATCATACTTCACAACCACAAATGATCTCTATGCAATATCAACAACATCCTCAATTGCAATATCAACCTAGGCTACAAACAATGTTTCCACCACAAGAAGCACAACAACAAGGTCAATATCAAGGCATGACACAACCACCACAACAAGAGCTATACCAAGAACATTATATGCCGGAGACACCGAAGACAACAATTTCTGAGCATCAACAACTGATGGGAAACATGATGTATCGACAAAGAGTACCCACAAGGATCAATGATAAACCTCCAAAGTCTGCCACAATTGCACAAAATTGGGATGCTTGCAAATGATAAAGACCAAATGTGCAACATAGAAGAAATGTTAATGTGACGCAAAAACCCTAAAATAAGGCAATGCGCAAATGTTAAAGTATGACTCCGCAAGCGTTGACCATTTTTAGACGTCTACATTTTGCCCCTCTTTGAGACAATGTGTTTCTAAGCATTGTTTCAAAGAATAATAATGAAAATACCCCAGACAATAATAATGACATATGCATGCCCCCTCGAGGAATTGGTCAGAAAAATCCAGAAAAGAGGCCAATTGATCGATAAGAATGACAGAAGGTGATAGGTTTGAACGGACTGCCAAGACTGACAGAAGAAATGTTACTAAGCAGAAATTAGATAGAGGATAGTTAGAGATGAAGGAAAACTTGCTTTCACAAATGCACATAAGTAGGTGAGAACCTTTATTTAATGTAGCAAAGTGGATGCAGAGCATCATGGCATTGAAGGCTAGAGCTGGAATGCAACCCGTTGTGCAAAAGATAGACACATCACACACAAGGAATGATTGAAGCATCCTAGGGTGCATACATCAAGGGTCGAGGTCTGTGCGGCGTTCACAAAGCGACCGTACTTATCACAGACACCCAATGATATAGTTGCCCCAGTTTGTGACAAACATTCCACAAATAGCAAGCACAACAAAAAAGGAAAGGGACCATGAACCATCCCGGTTATGCTAAATCACTCAGTGACATCATCGAGCAACATAGGAACATGATCGGAGCCAAAGATAAACCAATAAAAAGATAAGACTCACAAATTCGACCAAGTCAAACAAACAGTCTGATTGTCATTGTCAAAGGTGGAAAACAGGAATGATCATGCTATCTGGTTTCAAGGAATGCGGTACCCTGTCTAAGATAGGACACAGTCTGGTTTCGAGTATACCACACTCTGTATAAGACCCATGATAGTAGTGACAAGGACAAATTATTTTGATGTTGATTGATATGACAATTTTGATCAATTTGAATGTCTGGTTTGATTGAAAAGTTCATCTGTTAATGCGTGATTTCATTAAAGCACAATGTTTGAAGCGAGTGTCGTTGGAGGTATGCTTAGTGATCTGTCTATGCACAAAGGGGATTATTTTTGTTTTGCTTTTTTGAGTTTTTACAATTTTTTTGTTCATTTTTTTTTTTAGGACCTTATTTGACTTTTTAGGGATTTTTTCAGGACATTATTTGATTTTTAGGGATTTTTTCAGGACATTATTTGATTTTTAGGGATTTGTTTAGGACATTATTTGATTTTTAGGGATTTATTTCAGGACATTATTCAATTTTTATGATTTTGCCCCTAGTGTTTAGCAAGGCAAGGAATATGACAGGTGAATAAATACGCTTTCTGAAATGATGGTGGATAGAGAGAAGACAAAGGCCTTTTATTATGGAGACAATACAGATGCAATTTTCAAGGGCTATGGCATGATGGGACAAGAGACTGGATATGACAATGTAAAGCAGTGACATGGCATGAGGGACATGTCAAGAGGTTTTTGAAACCATGTTTAAATTTTGCGTCCTTATGTCAGATCAAGATCAAGGAACATAAAAAAAGTGTATGGATAGTGATAAGATATGGATAGGATAAGCAAGACCAAGAATGGATAAGGGACATGGACTGAAGGTCGGGATAGGATACGGGATAGTGGTAGAAAGTTGAAATAGGCTAGGGAATATGGATGAAAGGTTATAATAAGCAAATGGATAAATACCAAAAGCTATGATAGACTAAAAGTTGCAAACAAGATGCATGATGCTCATGACGATCCTCAGCCTTGTCAAGATCAAATGTGGAAAAGGGGATATGTGCATGAGGGACAATAGGATATGAAGGGTAATAGGACATGATAAAATAATGAAGTGTAATAGGATATGACAGGATAATGAAGGGTAATAGGATATGACAGGATAATGAAGGGTAATAGGATATGACATGATAATGAAGGGTAATAGGACAAAAGGATATGATAGGATAAAACCTATCCCCAAGTACGATATGCAAGAAGTTCATAGATTACGCATGACGCCTGTTTGCCAGGTTTTCACCAGTGGATGAATTATTTTTGCTTTACTTTTTTTTTTTTGATTTTGACATTTTAGTTGTTCTTCCCTAGATATACCTGAAGAACAACAAGTGAACTTATTTATTCAAAATTTGGTCCCAAAAATGATGTATGAACTCAAATTGAAAAGTCCCAGTACCATTGAGAAACTCATTAAGAAAGGGATGAACATTGAAACTGCTCTTGTAGCTAAGGGAATCATTAAGCTCAACAAAGACAGTGACAACACAAACAATTTAGGGGACAGAAATATATTTTGGTACAAAAACAAGAATGTCACTAATGATGGAGTTGTTGATGCAAGAGCAGTGAATGCAAATCAACCTATGTTCACAATAAAGAAATTGAGTGCTCCTAATATGTCGGCTATGGAACAAAATCAAACACCAGCAAGCAATGTTACTCAACAGTCGCAATACCAACAATATACTCAACAACAAGGTTAGCAACAAAACCAACAATGAAAACCTTTCAGATCAAGGGATGGGCCTCCTCGACAGTTTACACCATTGGGAGAGCCTATTGAGTCAGTAATGAAATAATTAATACAAGAAAAGTTTATCAAGTTACCAGATATCAAGGCAGAACCATTGGTAAAACTGCATTGGTGGAATGATATTGCATATTGTGAATACCATCGGTCAAAAGGAAATAAAACTGCATCATGTTTTCAATTGAAACATATGATTCAAGACTTGTTAGATCAAGGAGTAATCGAGGTAGACCTGCCCAACACAACTTCTAACACTGATCATACAATTTTCAAAACTCCTTTGCTTGATCATGACAAGGGTAAAGCATCTTCTTCAAACTCTACCCAAACAGAAAATCTTAATTATACAAATAATGGTTATAACAATGTCATCAATTATTTTCGAGCATCAAATGAGTATGTTTCCACCATAAGAATAAAGGGACAAGATCCTTCTTGTGTAGTCACCACTCGTCGATCCAAAATAGTCCTGAAGGGAGCTCCTGCAATTCCTCCCAAATCAACTCGTACGAGTTAGTATAATCTCCTAGATCATCTGGGGAAGACACCTACACAAATATCAATTCTTGAGTTGTTGAAAATGTCCCCTATGCATCGCGCAGTCCTAGATAAAGCTTTAATTGAGTTCACTATCTCGACAGACATTGATGTTGACCAGTTTCAAGCCCGAATTGGACATCTAGCTGTTTCCCAACACGTCGCCTTTTCTGATAACGATATTTCTCCTGATAAGCTCCCTCATAATGATCCTTTACATCTCGAGGTCTTTATCCATAATTGCAAAATCTGACAAGTCTTGATAGATGATAGAGCAAGTCTTAACATCTGTACCTTGAGGGTAGTCATTGGTCTTAGTTATACAGAAAATGACATTGATTCTTCCAAAAGAATTACAATCAAAGCATATGATGATGCTGAGCATCCATCTAAAGGGGTAATTTCATTTCCTATCAGAGTTGGTCTAGTGACAGAAAATACTTTCCTGTAGGTCCTAGACCTCGATCTCCCTTACAATATGATTCTTGGTCGTCCATGGATCCATGCAAGGAAAGCGGTTCCATCTACTTATCATTAGTGTTTAAAATATCCTTACAATGGGACTGAGATAACAATTCTAGGATATCGTAATCCATTTCAATTTTGTGCTAATCTAAAGGATTCCCCGAAGCAACAAGTCCCAGTCAATAGGGAGGCCCACTCACATAATTATGTGGATCCTAATGAATTGTTAGATGCTGTCAAAGGAAAATTGAAGATATAGGACCAAGGATGCGGAGAGTATTCAATGGCTCAAACATTCCTCATTGGGAATTTACCAATATCTCCAAAATCACATGGCAAACCACATTTGTTGCAAAAGGAACCCAAGATAGTCATTCAATATCAGCCCCCCACTACATTTACAAGATGGGGTGAACTTGACAAGGAAACTTTGGATGATGATTTCATAGATTGGCTTTATAAGGATCCAACTGAGACACCACCTGTCAGGTTGCCAGTGGAGCGGTACGGCAAAGGGTTTACTATGCTGCAAAAAAAGGGATATGATGGCTGCAATGGCTTGGTCCCTAACAAGAAAGGAAGAATAGAACCTATTATACCCAAGATGCAACCTCCAACTTTAGGGTTAGGTTTTGTACCATTGTGAATTGGACCCTCTTCTACCAAAGTGACCACGTGTAGAAAGGGGCATGACTCTGATGATGAAACGACACCTAAGGATACTTGACCTGACACTGATTCCAATGAATGGGAGTGGAGTTCCTTTTCTTCTAGCTCCTATGCCCTTGACAATTTTTTCCTTGACCCTAATGATTTACTTATGGAAGACAAACGTGAAATAACTCCCCCTCCCAAAATATGTCCTAACGCTTGGATAGAGTCATTCTAGGACCCAAGCTCCAAATCAGATACGAGTAGTTCAGACAGTGATACCATGAACATTTACAAATTTACCATCTCGGCCCTCTCTCTCCTTAAAACCGATGTTGACATGCCCCTTGTCTATCCTCAGCTTATCCAACATGACCAACAAGCACCACTCACATTAGATTGTTTTCAAAATGACGAAGCAATTGCTGAATTTCTTGGACTCCGAGAAGGCATACCGTAAGGTGATCATAAAGTAGGATTTACTATTGATCTAGATTCCATAGCATATTTTTGGGGAGTCAACTCCATCTTCTAGTCATAAAAATGAAAAAGAAAAGGTAAAAAATCAAAAGAATAGGTCTTTGAGTGAAAACCGTAAGGCACTCTCTGATCATGAAAAAGTAAAAATAAAAGATGTACCTACGGGTGAAAACGTCTCTGAGGTGCCCAACAGTGGAAGATTGGACATACCCCTATCAAGTCAGGATAAATCAACATTGCTTGTGGAAATGACAGAAGATATAAATTTGGGGACACCCAACAACCCTAAGGTCATTCATTTCGTTGCTTTTCTATCAAAATAGGAAAAGATAGATTTTGTCAATTTCTTTCTTGAGAAGAAGATCAGTTTTGCATGGTCCTATGCAGATATGCCTGGCCTTGATCTAGAATTAGTCCTTCATCACTTACCATTAAAATCAGATGCCAAGCCCGTCAAACAAAAACTTAGAAAGATGCATCCCCAGGTGGCTCTCTTGGTCAAAGTAGAACTAAAAAAATTATTAGATGTGGGCTTTATCAGACCCATTGATTATGCAGACTGGATTTAATATTTGGTACCAATTAACAATGTAACTGGGGGCATCAGAATTTGTACGGATTTTAGAGATCTTAATAAAGCATGCCCTAAAGATGATTTTCCATTGCCAAATATAGACATCATAGTTGACATGACTATCGGATATGAGATGCTATCATTGATGGATGGTTTTTTTGGATATAATCAAATTCGTATTGCTCCTGAAGATCAACATAAGACTGCATTCACATGTGCTTGGGGTACCTACTGCTGGAATGTGATGCCTTTTGGTCTTAAAAATGTCAATGCAACATATCAAAGAGCTATGACGACAATTTTCCATGATTTTATGTATACTTTGATGGAAGACTATGTTGATGACCTATTATACAAATTTGTCACAAGAGATAGTCATCTAGCCATCCTTGGCCCCATCTTTGATCGAATGGAAACCTACAAGCTCAGACTCAACCCAAAGAAATGTGTCTTTGGTGTCACAGTTGGAAAATTATTGGGGTACATTGTTTCTCATAGAGGCATCGAAGTAGACCCTGAAAAGGTTAAAGCAATAAAGGATATGCCTCCTCCTTCAAATCTCCATCAACTAAGAAGTTTGCAAGGAAAGCTACAGTCAATCCGCCAGTTTATAGCTCAATTGGCAGACAAATGTCATCCCTTCCAGCATTTATTGCATAAAGGTGTCACTTTTAAATGGACTGAGCAATGTCAATCAGCATTTCAAACTCTCAAGGATTATCTATTGTTGCCACCTATTCTGATGCCTCCTATAGAAGGGAAGCCATTCATATTGTATATTTCTGCAACTAAAATGGCACTGGGAGTTCTCTTAGCCCAACAAGATGAGAAAGGCAAAGAACAAGCTATTTATTATATCAGTCAGACACTAGTAGGCTATGAGATAAATTATTCAACTATTGAATGGGAATGTTTAGCAGTGGTATTTGCAACACAGAAGCTTCGACACTATATGTTAAATCATCAGACATTGCTAGTTGCAAAAATTGATCCCTTGAAATACTTGCTTAGCAGGGCAGCTTTGATAGGTCGCCTTGCAAAGTGGGTTATGATCTTAAGTGAGTTTGATATTGAGTACATTGAGAGAAAGGAAATCAAAGGACAAATCATAGGGGATCAACTTGTAGAGGCACCTATTCATGATGATCATCCAATGTTGACAGATTTTCCAGATGAATCAGTCTTTGCTGTCACATCTTCTAATGAATGGAAATTATATTTTGATGGATCCCATACCAAATTTGGGTCCGAGGTAGGTATATTGTTTGTCACCCCTCAAGGTGATGCTATTCCCAAATCCTATAGAATAACTTTCCATTGCACCAATAATATTGCAGAATACGAAGCTCTAGTCACAGGACTCCGAGTAGCGATCCACTGAAACATCACACATTTGCAAGTCTATGGAGATTCCTAGTTAGTCATCCATCAAGTGAATGATGACTATGAAACGAAAGATGAAAAGATTATTCCCTACAAGCATATGGTGGATTTCTTCAAGACAAAATTTACGGCTATCCATTTTAGTCAAGTTCCAAGAATTCAAAACAAGTCAGCAGATGCTATGGCAACTATTGCTTCTATGTTAAATATGCCCCACAATATGGACAGATGTGAATTTTTGGTCGAATAGTTGCTTATCCCTTCTTTTGAAATTCCGACAGCAGATGTGATGTGTGTTCTTGTTGGTCCTAATTCTCTATGGTACAATGACATCTATCAATATTTGAAATCCCAAACCTTACCACCTAACCTTTCCTCTAACCAACACTAAGCCTTCATCCGCCAGATAGCCAAATATGTCATCATCGCAGACACCCTTTACCATCGTTCCTTTGACCACACCCTCCTCAGGTGTTTGGATTCTGACGAGACACAAACAACCTTACATAAAGTTCATGATGGTATATGTGGGGGCCATTTCAATGGTCTGAGTCTAGCTAAAAAGTTGACTCGTACTGGGTATTATTGGCCCACTATGGAAAAGGATGTTCATGATTTTGTCAAGAAATGCTACAAATGCCAAATCCATGGAAATTACATTCATGCGCTAGCTCAAGAACTTCACTCTGTCATATCTCCATGGCCCTTTTCTCAATGGGGATTGGATCTTATTGGCAAGATTCACTCGACATCTGCAAATGGACACAAATTCATCATCACGGCCACATAATACTTTACAAAATGGATCGAGGCTATCCCCATGACCTATATCACTAGTGTTCAAATTTCAAAGTTTCTACTAAACTATATCATATGTAGATATGGGGTTCCCCTTGCAATTGTCACATATAATGGTTGTCCATTTAAAACTAAAGATGTCAAGGAGCTCTATGAAAAGTTTTGCATCCAACACCGTTTCTCTAGTCCTTATTATCCACAAAGTAATGGTCAAGCTTAAGCATCAAATAAAACCATCATTAAGATCCTGAAAAAGGTCGTCAATGACGCTGGTCGAGATTGGCATGTATAGTTGAATCCAACACTATGGGCTTATCTTACTTCCATTCGCACACCTACTGGCGCAACACCTTATTCCTTGGTGTATGGTGCGGAAGCCATTTTACCCTTGGAAGTGGAAATTCCCTCTTTGCATGTTTCCCTACAAAATTTGATTGATGATGAGATGCACATAGTCTCTCGGTTGCATCAGCTTGAGATGTTAGATGAGAAACGTCAAATAGCCCTGACACATTTGCAGGCATATCAAAATCGTCTCTGTCACTCTTATAATAAGAAGGTCAAAGGGCGACACTTCGAAGTGGGAGATTTGGTTTTAAAGGCGAACCTGAAGAATGCACAATCTACTGACATCAACAAAGGAAAGTTTGAACCTAATTGGGTTGGGCCTTTCATAGTTACTGCAGCCTATGGCTCAGGGGCATATCAACTTGCAACCCTAGAAGGTGAACCTTTGTTAGATCCTGTAAATAGCATGCACCTTTGCAAGTACTGGGCATAGTTCCTTTGTCAGCAGTTCTTTAATATGATCTTGAAAAAATACAAAAAAATCAAAAAAAAAAAATTAAAAAAAAAAAAAAAAGTGAAAAAGAAAAAAAAAAAAAAAAGTAAAGAAAAATCATTCGCCCTCTAGTGAAAACCTATCAAACAGGCACTTTGGGCAAGTACCATGGTGAAAATCTGGCAAACAGGTGCCATGTGTAAAAGATTATTGCTTTGTCATCTATCATGACCCCTAGCTGTACTTTCCCTCCGCAGCTTTATCACGCTTATGCTTGTCCTGACCCAATGTTCTGCTCCAGGCCTATGGTTGGTCAACATCATTGTCTTGCATACTCAAGTTTCCAGTCCTTGTGCATATGTTTCAGTCCTGGTCACTGTATATGTCTTTCAAAATTTCATTAGGTGCACGCCCCTTGTCATGATCAATTACTGGAGCTTTCAAATTGCAAAATGTCCTGAAATAATTTAAAAAAAAAAAAAATCAAATAATGTCCAAAAAAAATCCCTAAAAATTGAATAATGTCCTGAAATAAATCCCTAAAAATCAAATAATGTCTTGAAAAAATCCCTAAAAATAAAATAATGTCCTGAAAAAATCCCTAAAAATCAAATAATATCCTGAAAAAATCCCTAAAAGGTCAAATAAAGTCCTGAAAAAAAAACAAACCAAAAAATTGTAAAAACTCAAAAAAGCAAAACAAAAATAATCCCCTTTGTGCATAGATAGATCGCTGAGTATATCTCCAATGACACTCGCTTCAAACATTGTGCTTTAATGAAATCACACATTAACAGATGAACTTTTCAATCAAACCAGACATTCAAACTGATCAAAATTGTCATATCAATCAACATCAAAATAATTTGTCCTTATCACTACTATCATGGGTCTTTTACAGGGTGTGGTATACTCGAAACTAGACTGTGTCCTATCTTAGACAGGGTACCGCATTCCTTGAAACCAGATAGCATGATCGTTCCTGTTTTCCACCTTTGACAATGACAATCAGACTGTTTGTTTGACTTGGTCGAATTTGTGAGTCTTATCTTTTTATTGGTTTATCTTTGGCTCCGATCATGTTCCTATGTTGCTCGATGATGTCACTGAGTGATTTAGCATAAACGGGATGGTTCATGGTCCCTTTCCTTTTTTGCTGTGTTTTTTGTTTGTGGAATGTTTGTCACAAACTGGGGCAACTATATCATTGGGTGTCTGTGATAAGTACGGTCACTTTGTGAATGCCACACAGACCTCGACCCTTGATGTATGCACCCTAGGATTCTTCACTCATTCCTTGTGTACGATGTGTCTGTCTTTTGCACAAGGGGTTGTGTTCCAGCTCTAGCCTTCAATGCCATGATGCTCTGCATCCGCTTTGCTACATTAAATAAAGGTTCTCACATACTTATGTGCATTTGTGAAAGCAAGTTTTCCTTCATCTCTAACTATCCTTTGTCTAATTTCTGCTTACTAACATTTCTTCTATCAGTCTTGGCAGTCCATTCGAACCTATCATCTTCTGTCATTCTTATCGATCAATTGGCCTCTTTTCTAGATTTTTCTGGCCAATTCCTCGAGGGGGCATGCATATGTCATTATTATTGTCTGGGGCATTTTGATTATTGTTCTTTGAAACAACGCTTAAAATCGCATTGTCTCAAAGAGGGGCAAAATGTAGATGTCTAAAAATGGTCAACGCTTGCAGAGTCATACTTTAACATTTGCGCATTGCCTTATTTTAGGGTTTTTGTGTCGCATTAAAATTTCTTCTATGTTGCGCATTTGGTCTTTATCATTTGCAAGCATCGAGTCCTTCTTCTACATTCCTCATTTTTCTCACTTTCGAATTTGGTCTTGTCGATAACAATCTTCAGTCATGATTTTGGTCAATCTTATCTTGTCGCATCAATGTGCGTGCTCATTTGTCATATTTTGGACATCGTCAATTCAATTTCATTTTGGACATCATCAATCCTAATCGATGATAGAATTAGGGTTTTGTCCTCTTTTTAATCTTGTGATCTTGTGATTGATTCGTCATCGATCCTCATCCTTGTCAATCTTGTCATTTTGCGATTGATTCGTCATTGATCCTCATCCTTGTTAATCTTGTCATTTTGTGATCGATTCATCATCGATCCTTGTCCTGACCAATCTTGTCATTTTGCGATCGATTTGTCATCGATCCTTGTCCTTTTCAATCATGTCAGTCATTGTTCCTCGTCAATTGGCGCCTATCAATCTGATCTCTTTGTCAATCTTGGTCAATTTGTCAACCAATCTCAATCATTTGTCAACATTGGTCCTTTGTCAGTCAGAATCATGATCAAATCAACCCTACATCAATTATCTTTTGTCAAGACCTAATTGTCATCCTTGCATTTCTAATTCATCTTCTAGGGTTTTATGATTTGTTCATTTAACCTTGTTTATCATTTTCCCTCTAGGTTAAATAATTTATTTACTTATCCAAAGTCTTCTTGTCATAATTAAATATTTATTTAACTGGCTAATTAATTCCCCCCCTTTTTGTGAATTAATTAATGAATGAACAATTATTAATTAATTCACCTAATTTTCTAGTTTTCTAATTTCCTGATTTCCAATTCATCATTTCTAGCCTAATTTTCTATTTTCTCCTATTTTTCTAATATTTCCTCTAAATTCATCCCCTAATTTTCTCCTATGTTTATGCTTCCATTTGTTGCAATCATGGAGGCTATTTTCTCTCTTCCCTAATTTCATGGGAATGACATAGCAATCTTGTCAATTTTGTCATAATTTGTCAATCAATCAATTTTGCATAGCAATCTTGTCAATTTTGTCATAATTTGTCGATCAATCAATCTTGCATAGAAAGTGTCAATTTTGTCATAATTTGTCATTCTTGATTTGAAATTTCCTTTCAAATCTCTTCATGATAATCTTGTCATCTCTCCAATTTGTCTATAAATTGGATGAGTTTGTTCAATCAAGGGATCATCTAATCACATTTTCAGAATCAATCACATTTTCAATCAATCTAATCACATTTTTCAGAGAATCAATCACACTTTTAGTATCCTTGTGCCACCATTTCATCTTAACAATCTTGATTTCATACTATGCCCTTGAATTTGTAGGTGAGATCCACAAACAAAGCAATTTGAAGGAGAAAGAAGGACAATGGAGAATTATGGAGGAGATATTCGCGTTTGTGATGGTTTGCATTTAGTTTGATTATCTTGTCTTCATATCTCTATTGAATGTTTTTAGGATTTCTTATCATTGCAATTTAGTTTTTGTGATTGAGCTAGTTTTATATCTATTTGCTTTGATGAATTCCAAATTCCTATCTATAGATAGTAATATTAATATAGAACATGGAGGAAACTATAGGCGATTACAACTTGGTCTATGCACACAATAATCACATCCAAGCTTTCGCCCTTTTTTTTGGTATGTATTTATGTTTAGCACTTTCATATACTATAACCCATGTATTAATCTCTATATATTATTGGTCCAATACTTTTGCAATAATAAGTTCTTACAATAATAAATATAATAATAACCTTTATATATACTGTAAAGCGGAAAATCGCGATCGAACCCTAGTTGCTCTCCCCTCTTCCAACTCCGAGGAGAGAGAAGGGAGATTCACTAGGGTTGATGGTTTTCACTTAAGGGAGAGAATTTACATTCAAAAGAGGGGTTGAAACCCACAAGATCCAATCCCACACAATGCAAGATTGGATGCTAAATGAGTTTCAAGGGTTATGACAGCAAGGCTACCCTCTTTCGTAAAGAATGTGCATAGAAGAATTAAGCTAGGAATGCATAGAAAGTGAGAAAGATTCGCTTGTAAACTGAGTTAGGGATATAGGATGAAGCTGCAGATCTGGAATTAGCAGTAAAATGTTGATATGGCGCTGTCCTACAAATTTGAGCAAAAGTTGTCAGGACGATGGCGCCCGAGCGCCACGGTCCTCCGAAAAAACTGTGAAACGAAGGGGGATCTGTTCGTCTCTGCACAAGGATTCCAGATCTTCAATTTCAGCCGCGTACCTGCAACCTACACACAGAAAAGCAAAGACGATTGGGGGGTTAGGGATTAGGGGTTTGCCTTTAGGTCAAACCCCGGTTTTGGAATTAACCAAGAAATGAGCAATGCTGTAAATGTAAATGTCTGTAATGTAAAACAAGTACTAATACCTTGTTGTAAGGATGTTTGTATCCTTATGTGCAAAGGTATAGATGTTGTTGTTTGTTGTATGTTGTAGTAGTATGTAGTAAGTGATCTCCTCTTCAATGGTTGAATCCTTGTCTTGAATGCAACACTTAGCCTTGAATGGAGACTTGAAATGATCAATTGCTTGAAGGAATGCTTGAATGCTTGAGTATAGTTTCCACACTTTTTCCCTCATGTATCTATATCTCCAAGTGAGAGAGGAAAATGTAGTTTATATACTTGCCAATTAGGGTTAAAAGACTGATTTTCCCGACCTTAGGCCGACTAGGAAAGTTAATTTTCCAATTTGCAAACAAAAAGACCCAAGACCCCTTAGGAGACCGGGCCCAAAATAGGCCCAGGGACCAGGGCGCTGGGCGCCATGGTCCTTGGGGACCAGGGTGCTGGGCGCCCTGGTCCTGAAGGACTAGGGTGCTGGGCGCTCTGGTCCCACCTCCTGGGACAGCAGGGTGCAAAGGAGGTTCAGGCCAGGGTGCAAGAAAATGCAGTTTTCAGTGTCATAATCAGGTTTCGGGGTCTCCATTCAGGTTGCGTGTTGCGTCGCCATCGTGAAGACCCAAATGCGGTCGAAATTGCAAGTGTCACAATTTTAGGACGCTACATTTAGCCCCCACTTTAGCAGGAGTATGTATGCTCATACTTCCGGTAAAGTACAAGGAACAATATTGAAAGACTTTCACCACGTCAAGGAGGCAAGATACACCAAGCCCCCAGTGGACTAAGGATCTTACGACTTCGATTGACAAAGAAAAAGGGAAGATCATGAGGGAGAACCATGACTGTCAGTAGTAAGGTTCCCTCACTATGAGTCATGCAAGAGAAATACCAAAAATTTTCAAGGCAAAGCTGAGTTCTCCAAGAAATTTTCATGTATCCTGAAGGGATAGATAGGGTGTATGCCCCCCTATGTTAAAGCGATCGCACACGCCTCAACGGGGGTGATTGTTTTAACGTAGTGATACACATAAGAAATGAGAAAGGAAAGGAGCACGTTATCGCAAGGATTTAGCCCCCAAGTGTGAGATAAACCCAAGGATAATAGACACAAAACACAAAGCACGAGGTGACTTCGCTTTCCTCGGGGTCAGTATGCTGTATGATAATTCATGTATATATATCATATGTATGTATGCATAATTGTTCTTCATTCCCTAATCAAGGAAGGTCACCTAGAAGAAGGGAACACATGTGTCTTTTGAGTCAACATGAGAGAGACCAAAAGAGATCTCAATGCTTTGCATCGTCCTCAAGTAGACAACACTAAGGACAACAAATAGAAGAATGAGAATAATGTATAGAAGAAGTAACACAAGAGAGGAGGAGAGAATCTGCTATGCTAATGTAACTAGTCTAGCATGTCATCTACCCCCCGATCTTGCTGATTAATGTTTCGGGAAGGCAGGGAACACGCTAGAGGAGGAACATCCAACACAGCAGATGGAGCTATCACAAGATCCAAACAAGGGCTATGTTCATGTTCCAAGCCACGTTGTTCTTGTCTAGGAGCTAGGATAAGTGCTTTAGAAAATTCGTTAGATAAATGGTTATCAACATCAACAAGTTCATATTCACTATCAGAAGCAAGAGGAGTAACATGTTCATCATGAATAACATTTTCATCGATATCATCATCAAGATTTATAAAAATAGGGTCTTTAATTCGCACAGGATCAAGACCATCATGCATCTTATGTTTAGGAGATTTTGGAGAAAATGGAATAATGCTTGTTGAAGGTGTTTTTGGAGATTGCAAAGTTTGAGAAGCAGCTGCTTGAGCTCTAAGACGATGCTTTCGTCGACGTTCGCGTGCAGAATGATTTTGTCTAGTCTTAGTAGGAAGTGAAGAAGATTGAGGAGGAGGAATGTTCTCATCCTTATCACTTGGGTGTTTAGGTTGTGGTCTCTTAGGCTGGATAATAGGAGAAGAAGAAGATCTCTTCTCTCTATAAAAAGAAGGAGGAGGGACTGCTCCATACAAAGGAGGAATATTTGGTTTAGGAAGAAGACCAAGTCCATCATGATGAGGAGGTATAGGTCTACTTTTAGAAGGTTTATTAGGCATAGACATAGTCACATCCATAGGAATGGGTTGGGAATCTTCTTGAGGAAAGACATTAGTTTTATCTTTCAAAGGAAGAACTTCCTTCTCAAGAATGATAGGAATGTCAAGTTTGGGTGTTCTAGGTTCACTTAGAGATAGGATCATATCCATTTTCCACTTTTGATAAGATTTGAAAAGATGATTGCTTCGCGGAGGAAGAGATTGGAATTGTTTACGCCAAAAGTAATCAATAGGAACACTAGAAGTTCTTTCAGCTGGTTTAAAGAGACTATGATTGACAGTAACAACTTCACCATTATGGGGAAATTTCAAACACTTATGTATAGGAGAAGCAATAGCTTTCATGGAAGATAGCCAAGGATAGCCAAGCTTCACACGAAATTGTTCGGAAGATGAAATAATAGCAAAGTTCACATCAAGGGATTTGTTATGGACTTCAATAGGCAATGTAATAGAACCAATTGCAGGAGAAGAAAATGCATCAAATAATTTCACAATCACATCTGTTTTGTCATAGATCACTTGATTCAATTGCAAAGTAAAAAGAAATTCTTCAGTAATAACATTAACCATGCACGAAGGATCAATAAGCACTCCACGGCAAGGTGTATTTTTTACTTTTGCAACTATGTATAAAGGACCATCAGGTGCCCTAATGGTTTCACTGGAATCAAATGTGATGGAAGGTTCTTTAGGGTTTTCTTGCTGCTCTACAAAGTTAATCACATTCGGAGTCATAGACACAAGACCATCAGATGAGAGATAGGAATCATTAGTCTCAATCACATTAGAGGTATGAGAAGGTAATGGATCAGTGAAAATCTGAAGATTTTGATTAGGAGGAGCTACAGATGTATTGCCTTTATCATTCACTCCAAAAACAAAAATAGTATTATTATCAATCAAATCTTGAATTTTACCCTTTAAAGAAAAACATTTTTTAGTATCATGCCCAAGCTGACGATGAAATTGACAAAAAGCTTTGTTATCAAAATAAGGTGAAGTAATCTTTGCAGGATCAATTTGCCTTATAGGAGGAAGAGTAAGCACATTTTGTTCCAATAACTTATTCATAATACTATGCAATGATTCATTCAAAGGAGTATACTTTCTTTCTTTCTTGAAAAATTTAAAAATAGGAGGCACACCTGATGCTGCATTCACATTGTTGTTGATGATGTTTTCATTGAATTTGATGGAATCTCTGTTCGGTTTAAACTTTCCAAATGGTTGTTGACTGCTATCACCCTTATCACTCGGAGCCATAGGATGTGATTGTTCCATTTGACTCACAGTCAGTTGATAATTGTGAAGAGTTGCACACAACTGTTGGAAAGAAGTAAACTCAGAAAATAGAAGTTTGTCTCGAATATCTTTTTGTAAATTAGAAATAAATATTCTTTGAATATCATTGTCAGGCACTGGAAAAGAAATTTGAGCATACAAATGCTTATATCTACCAATGAAATCAGTCACTTTTTCCTTAACACCTTGTTTACAATGCATTAAATCAATCAAAGTAACTTTAGGACTTATATTGTTTTGAAATTGTTGAATGAAAGCATTTGCAAGTTGTTCGAAAGAAGTAATAGAATAGGAAGGCAACGAGCAATACCATTGTAGGGCTTTGTCTCTTAATGTTCTAGTGAACAATTTTGCGAGCAACCTTTGGTCATAAGCAAAATCAGTACATATTGTTTGAAAAGTCTTAACATGTGTTAGAGGATCATCTTTACCATTATAAAGCTCCAAATGCGGGATTTCAACATGTTTAGGAAGGATAGCTCGAACAATGTCAAGAGAAAGTGGGCTCACAACATCAAATGTGGGCACACTAAACTTAGATTGATTCATAGAGGCAATTTGTTGTTGTAAAGAAGAGACAGTTTGTGCAAGATTGTTAATGGTCGCTTTAGTCGAAGAGTTCATATTAGATGTGTTGGAATGTGATGGAGGTGTTATGTTATTGAAAGAAGGTAAAGAGTAAGGTGGTGGGACCCTATGATAATTAGTCATAGGAGATGATTGGACAGGAGGAACACTACAAGGAGGAATGGAATGATTGAATGAATTGCCCCCTTGCATCATGTTCATTTGTGGAGATATAATAGGGACACTCATTGAAGGGGTGAATGAAGAAATCGGATTGAATGAAGGAAGAGGGTTAATTGAAGAGGAAGGATTGCCCCCATGACTGGTGATCACAAGAGGAATGTCTTGTGTAGAAGTAGCCATTATGTTTGATGTAAAGGTAGGTATGCTAGCAATAGAAGTCATCAAAGGAATAGAATGATTGACTTGAGTAGGAGGTTGTGTATAACCCAAATTTTCAGCACAACTCTTCATAGGCATCACATTTGAATCCACAATGTGTGCAATACCACGCAAAATATCAATTCCATTCTTATCACTTTGAAGCATATGTTTTAGACCCTCAATTAAAGGAAGAGCTTGACTATCGGGGTATTCTTGAGACATCCACTGTCGAAAATCATCAAATTGGTTATCCAATTTCGAAAGTTGTTCTTCAGAAACCTCATGGAGAGCTTCTTCATCATTAGGAGGATTAGAGGAATTACCCATGTCCTTGTTAAAAAGGCTATTCAAATTAGGTTCCATCTCCTCGGTAATTAAACCTCGGAAAGACTTAATTCTACGGCTTCATCTAACGGGAATAGTGTAAGTAGGGCTTATTGTTGTAAAACTCATGCACTAGAAAGGGAGAGAAGATTTTGAATTTAGAGGTAGCAATTTTCAGTAAAATCAGCCAATCTTCTGGATTTAAGCTGTTAAATGCAATCACGACAGTCTCCCGAAATTTTGAAAAAAATGTCCGGGACCGTGGCGCTCGGAGTGCAACACGGTCCTTGCAACTTTTTTCAAAATTTGCAGGGATGAAAGGTATGATGATTTTAGAGCTAATCTGAAAAAATTGAGTGATTTTACGATCTGTAAATAGGCCAAATTAAAGTTGTAAATTCAAAATTTAACCCTATCAAGATTGTCGAAAAATGCAAAATTTGAATTTTGAAAAAGAGAGGGAAACTGAAATTTTGAATTTTATGATTTTAGAGGGAATGCCAAAAGCAATGCAAGTTTTGAAATTCAAAAGTTGACTCAATTTCACACAAAACTCAATTTTGAAAGTGGAAATTAAAGTTGTTGTAATTAAGCACTTAATTTCAAAAGTCACAAATTGCAAGAATTTGAATAAAGCACTGAAATTTCGAATGAATGCAAACACACTTTTTAGATTTAGGACAGTAAGAACACAATTTTGACACAAAATTTCAATTTCAATGATTTTTGAATGATTAGAAGCGTTAATCCAAGCAATCCCTAGACCAACTTTGACTTTAATTTTGAAAGTGTTATAATTGATAAAATCAGCCAAAATTCTGGATTTTAGCAGGAAAATACAGTAAGATCTAGCTCCCGAAATTTTGGAAAAAATGTCGGGGATGATGGCGCTCGGAGTGCACACGGTCCTCGCAACTTTTTTCCAAATTTTCAGGGATGAAAGATATTGTGATTTTATTGCGGAATCCAAAGTTACAGCTGATTTGGAGATGTTTTGATCGGTCAAATTGTTGGACAAAGGTTGAATCAAGAGGGTTTCAAAAATTAGGGTTTTGACATTTAACCACTTAATTTTCAAAATTAAAGCACAAATATGAATTGATAATTTGTAATAGAAGAGCAGATCTAAAACAAGCATTAACATTTAGACATTTCACAAGTTCAATTACTAAAAAGAAAATTTAGGGTTTTTATGCAATCAACCTCTAAAATTTGCAAAAGATCAAACATGGAAATGTAATCAAGGAATCCAATTTTCAGATCTAACCATGAATAATCAGAAAGGATGTTCACGTTGGGTTCACCAAAATGTAAAGCGGAAAATCGCGATCGAACCCTAGTTGCTCTCCCCTCTTCCAACTCCGAGGAGAGAGAAGGGAGATTCACTAGGGTTGATGGTTTTCACTTAAGGGAGAGACTTTACATTCAAAAGAGGGGTTGAAACCCACAAGATCCAATCCCATGCAATGCGAGATTGGATGCTAAATGAGTTTCAAGGGTTATGACAGAAAGGCTACCCTCTTTCGTAAAGAATGTGCATAGAAGAATTAAGCTAGGAATGCATAGAAAGTGAGAAAGATTCACTTGTAAACTGAGTTAGGGATATAGGATGAAGCTGCCGACCTGGAATTAGCAGTAAAATGTCGATACGGTGCTATCCTACAAATTTGAGCAAAAGTTGTCAGGACGATGGCGCCCGAGCGCCATGGTTCTCTGAAAAATCCGCGAAACGAAGGGGGATCTGTTCGTCTCTGCACAAGGATTCCAGATCTTCAATTTCAGCCGCGTACCTGCAACCTACACACAGAAAAGAGAAGACGATTGGGGGTTAGGGATTAGGGGTTTGCCTTTAGGTCAAACCCCGGTTTTGGAATTAACCAAGAAATGAGCAATGCTGTAAATGTAAATGTCTGTAATGTAAAACAAGTACTAATACCTTGTTGTAAGGATGTTTGTATCCTTATGTGCAAAGGTATAGATGTTGTTGTTTGTTGTATGTTGTAGTAGTATGTAGTAAGTGATCTCCTCTTCAATGGTTGAATCCTTGTCTTGAATGCAACACTTAGCCTTGAATGGAGACTTGAAATGATCAATTGCTTGAAGGAATGTTTGAATGCTTGAATGCTTGAATGCTTGAATGCTTGAGTATAGTTTCCACACTTTTTCCCTCATGTATCTATATCTCCAAGTGAGAGAGGAAAATGTAGTTTATATACTTGCCAATTAGGGTTAAAAGACTGATTTTCCCGACCTTAGGCCGACCAGGAAAGTTAATTTTCCAATTTGCAAACAAAAAGACCCGAGACCCCTTAGGAGACCGGGCCCAAAATAGGCCCAGGGACCAGGGCGCTGGGCGCTTTGGTCCCACCTCCCGAGACAGCAGGGTGCAAAGGAGGTTCAGGCCAGGGTGCAAGAAAATGCAGTTTTCAGTGTCATAATCAGGTTTCGGGGTCTCCATTCAGGTTGTGTGTTGCGTCGCCATTGTGAAGACCCAAATGCGGTCGAAATTGCAAGTGTCACAATTTTAGGATGCTACATATACATATATATTAGAACGATCACTGATACTCAGTGGCCAATGTCACTTGAAGATAAAACTAGAAATAATCTGAAAATTACTAATTCTATGAAATTGTAAGTGTTGATGGATAAACTAGAATTTAATAACCATTCTAATTGTTGGTGTAGAGACCTGAAATGAATATTTAATTTATTAAGCACATCAACATAATTAATTGACTTAATTGTGTTATCCTTATTCTTCTCAGTGTTAATTAAATCTAATTTAATTAATCCTATCATTATTGTCCAATAATTAATTTACCAAATAAATTAATTATTCCCCTATTCTTCTAAAGTCCCCTCCAATAATTATTTCCTCTAAACTCACTCAGTTAATTAATTCTAATTAATTAACCTAGTCATGTGATTCCTAAAAATCACTTTTCCTAATCCCACTCAACCTAATTAATCCTTCTAAAGTCTCTCATAATCATGCTTACCATTATCCCTCAAATTTTAATTCCCACCCATGTCACATCAAGATTGAGTCTCTCAAAGAAATTCAAATTTCTTTGAATCCCTCAATGCATCCTTATTTTGGAATTTTTAATTCCTCATGTTTGAAATTCAAATTTCTCCCCCTTTTCCCAAGGAATTTTATATTCCTGTTTATTTTCCCAAGGCACCCTTGATCCATGCCTTCTATCTCAAATCAATCTTAACCCTTCATAATCAAATCAATCTTGGCCCTCCATTGGCCTTCTCCAATCTATAAATTGGAGCCTATTCTCCTCACAAATCATCCACTTCTCATGCATTGTCATGCTGTCTATTTCTCCTTGATCATCATCTTCTATGGCATTCTTATGCTGCTCTTTTCTCCTCTCATCCTCTTCTAATCATCCCTCTATCATGTCCTCATAATCCTCCATTATCAAATCCTTCTATCCATCATCCAAATCCAATCCAATCATCCATTAGTCTTTTTGAGCGAAGGAGAGAAACCACATCAAGCAATCTAGGAGCAAATCAACGTCACATTGGAGGCATTTGGGCGCACTTCAACTTCATCCAAGCTCCATTGAGGAAGAAGGTGAAAGCAAGGTATAATTGAGTTTTATTGCATTGTTTGTGTTTCATGATTTATTGCTTGTCTATCTACAATCTAACCATCTTATTATCCTTCCAAATCTTTTGCCCCTCTTCATTTTGGCATAGTTGGTGGGACCCACGTCCCAAATTTAACCAAAAAAAGAGTTTTTTGTGAGGGTTTCTCACAGGTTCATGCTTCAACACGAGCGCACGTGCATTGGCGTGACTATTTTCTAGATCAACATGAGCACCTTCTAATCAGCATGAGCATCTCAGTTTCGACGCGACCACATCAAATTTGAAAATTTTTCTGGTGCCTCACTGTGCTTCAGCGTGACTGCCACGACTTTAGCATGACCACCGTAAAAATACATCTCCTCTTCTTCATTCTTTCAATTCTTCTCACTTCTATCTCTGTTTTGTAAAATCTAATCAAAAAAATCCAAAAAAATACACTAGATTAGTTGTGTTTTTGTTTTCAATTGTCGCTTTAGTGTGACTGCTCTACGACTAGCGTGAGCTTTTTGTTGAAAATTTGAATTTGAATTTTTTGAGCGCTAACTCCTATTGTTTTGATGTGAGCACTTGTGCAATAGAGCGACCGCTTAGTTCAACATGACTGCATTTTTTTGTCTATTATCTATTTTATGCTAATACTCTGTCTGTTAGCACGACTGCTTGTGCATTAACACGACTGTCTTCTAATCAGCGCGGCCACAGGAATAATCAAAAAACCAAAAACAAATTATTCTATTTTTTTTGCCATATCTTCCTTGTCTTCACTATGTTTCCCTCCAAACTTCACTAGATCCCCCACAATTTCATTTTGTACATTTCCTTCCTTGAGGACCTTATCCCAAATTCTACTTATTGAAGCCCAAAATCCCACATTTCTCTATTTTTAGGGTTTGCCATAACTTCTTCTAGTTTTATCCAATCACCTCCAAATTTTTCAACATTCTTTATTTCCACTTTTTTCTCCTTTGTCCCTCTTGGACAATTTTTTCCATTCCTTCACCTCGCTTCTAAAATACCCATTTTATGTTTTCCTATGCCTTAGAAAATGTCAAAAACCTTGTCAAACCCCAATTACCTATCAAATTTTCCCCCAACTCCATATTTTTCTTTAGTAGAAAAGTTTTTATTCTTGTTTTTCTACTCATTCCCAAAAAAATATATATATTTTTTTTGTCATTTTTTTTTGTCTTTTGCAGGATGCTTGTCGAAGACTTCATTTTCAAACTACTAATCAAGTGGTTTTGCGGGTTGCCTAGGAGGTTCAAGCAAACATTGTGTTTTTTTTTATTAGGCACCTAGATGTAATTAGGGGGTAAAATAATCTTATGTTTTATTTGTCTTGAAGAGTCAAAGGGTAGGAGATTATGCTCTTGCCTATCTAAGAAATAAAAAATCTAGACCCCTTTGGTCTTTTCTAGGAATATTGCATGTTTACCCTTAGTAGGCCTGCCCTCCTGAGTTGCTCTTTGAGCCAGTGAGAGGGGAACAACCCAAGTGAGTACACCCAAACCTGGGGTTCCGAACTCATTATAATAAATAGGCCATGGAGATCAAAAGAATCAATGGTTGGGGCTATTTGAGAGTGCACTCTCACATTGAGTGCTTAGTAGGATCCTACAGATCTCAATCATGCTTGCATGACTACTAAGTTCTTGGTGCTTTGTTGGGCTCTAAGCCTCAATTGCACTTGCACAACTACGAAGGGTAGTTCCTAACGGGAAGCCATACTAAACACCTTGTGCATAGTGGCCAAAAACCTTCTAGTCATTGGTGCAAAAGGTCAGACCTCCGAAGCCACCCATATTTTTATGGCCCTTAGTAGAGACACAAAGTTAGCCATGAGGAGTTTTCATGGGAATTGATGCTTGGCTTCCCTGGAGAAGTGAGTGTCATGGAGGGGAGCCAATGTGGTCAAGCATTGAAGTATCCGCTCTGGGTAAGCATAGCTGGGAAACCAATTGGGATCCATTGACTATTGTCCTTGCTCCCCATAAGATATGTTGTGAAGGAGAATGAGTGTCTTTTGATTCCTAATCCCCAATCCACTCAAATAATCATCCTCCCTCAACCAATATTTTTGTCCAAATCATTCATCCGACTTTGGGTAGCCTCCCCCTTTATTCTTCCTATTATCTATCTGTTCTTCCATAATCATTCTCCCTCTAATTCAATCAAATCCATCCATCTTCTTTTACCGGTTATCCAATCCTCCATCAAGCAATCATCCAATCCTTTAATCCAATCAAATCCAATTCATCATCAATCCCCACATAATTCATAATCAAAAGGCTAAAGGTGTAATTCAATCTGATCCAATCAAGTCCTAATCCAAGGACCAATCCAATCAAATCAAGTCCTAATCCAAGGACCAATCCGATCAAATCAAGTCCTAACCCAAGAACTAATCCAATCAAATCAATTACAATTTAATTCAATCCAATCCAATCCAATCCAATCTAATCCAATCCAATCCAATCAAATAAAGTCCTAATCCAAGGACCATCAATCAAGTACTAATCTAAGGACCATTCCAATCCAAATCAAATCCAGTCCAAATCTAATCAAATATAATCCATCATCATTCCAAGCTAGGTCCTAATCCTCATCTTCATTTAACATCATCTTCATAACCTTTCTCCTCCAAAAAATATTCATCCAATACCAATCTAATCCTTCACTCTCAACATGACTACCCAAAATTTCAAAGCTTGGTATGAGAAGATGCTCATGGAAGTTCACGAACCTACCTACCAAGTCAATCTCATAATCTCTCATCCACCTATCATACCTTCATCCATCTCACCTCAACACCTTGCACCTAATCCCAATATATACCATATCTCTTATCCTTCCTCTACCTTCGACAAGGAAAATCCATTTTATTCCCCATCTGTATCTCCGTATTATCCCTCATTTACATATATATATTCATCTCCCCCCCATCTACATCCCAATCCCTATCCTTTTATAATGCATTCATTACCTCTACTCCCCATCCAAATCCTTTACTCCATATTCCTCCAAGCATTAATCCTAATTACCCAATCCATTATCCTAATCCTCCATCCAATCCTTATCCCCTATCTAATCCCAATTCTCCATTTACCCTAATCCTCCAAAATCCATATTTTCCACGTCCTCCAAATCCATCATCCATAATCTTATCCAATACAAACTAGCAAAGGAGACAAAATCCCCACCTCAAAGCAAAGTGGCCAAGTCTCCTCAAGTCCTCCATCCACCCCAATCACCTCCACCTCAAAACAAATCCCAATCCTTCGCACTTCATGATACCCCCATTTCCCAATCTACTCACATCAAAGCTTCCACATCTTCCTCCATCACACAATCCCCACAACTCCAAACATCCCAAAAGCTTGTTCCAAATCATGCTAGCATAGAATACTCTCCATCTCATGATGCATCTCCCTCTACTCCATCTAATGATGGCATTCCCTCCACTTCCTCTCATGATCATATGATTCCTCTATCCAACCCTCTCCCTCCATGGCATGATCCTCTTCCATCTCATGATCCAATCACCCCTCCCACTCTATTTCTTGATACCCTAACTAGTCAAGATCAAAGTATCCCTTCATTTCCATGTCATGATCCCAATCCATATAAAGGTCCTAATCTTCCTTCCACATCTCAACCCCCTCAAGGTGGACTCGCATCTTGTTTCTAAAATAATAAGGGTCCTCAAGCTAATGCTCACGATGTCGGTACATCCTCTATTCCTCCTAAATCCAAATTTCCTTCATACAAATCAAAATCTCGTCATCTCTCATCTTCCACATCCATTTTGGGACCCTATATTCCAAAGCTAAATCCTCCATTCCTTCCATCCATTTTGGGTCCTTACATCCCTCCATCCACCACCCTATCACCTCAAATAATTATAAAGCAAGATCAACAAAGGTACAGATCATTGAATGCCTCCCAACACACTCCTTCCATCATCCCACCATCCATAAAATCCTTAAGTCATTCATCCTCATGCACCCTACCCATTGCTATTGGAAGCAATTTGGATGCCCAATCTAAAAATAATAAAGCTCAAAATCCATAAAAATCAAAGGATCAACTTGTCCTCTCAAAATGACATTGCTCAAAAGAAAAATGTGATCCAAAAGAAAGAAAAATCAAAAAGGCCACAAAGGCCCCAAAAGAAAAAATCAAAAATTATGTGGATTCCTAAAGAAGTAAAATCAAAATTGGCACCCAAACTTACTAATCCAAAATCTCCATCCATTCATAAGTCCTCCAATCCCCCATCTAATATTCCTCCATCTTCAAAATCCATTTAGGGTCCTTATGTCCCAAAATCTACCATCCCAACTCCATCATCCCCCTCTTCTATTTTGGGTCCACATTTCCCAAAATCCACACTTTATCTTCCATCTAATCCAAAACACTCTCCCCCATTACTCCACCACCCTTCAAGGTGTGTGTCAATTTTGATCTTCCACAAATTCTTCAAAACCCCATCCATTATCCACCATCCATTTTTCACAATCCCATTCTGTTAGTCCAATCATTTGCAAATCCTTATCTTCTATCCCCTATCCATTTCATTGTTATTAGCATCTATGAGCATACCTTCAGTTCAAAGCAATACTAAGGGATACCATCTATGGAACTATATTCTTTATTCCTCCCTTCCTCCTTCATGCATCCACTATATTCCATATCCACTCATTCTCATCCCTATACATTTCCAAAAATTCAAAAAAAAAAAAAAAGTAAAGAAAAAATTATTTCATCCAATGGTGAAAACCACTCCTTGTGGCGCCTTGGTTAATTACCATGATGAAAACTTGGCAAACAAGTGTCATGTATAATCCACTCATCCCCTTGTACTCTACACTTGGGGGAAAGCTTCATCCATGCAATCCTTCCATCCATCTGCATCATATCTAAGTCAATTCTCCTTTCCTATCTTTGATCTTGACTATCCTATCCATATCCTCCATCTCATATCCCTCATCCTATCAAAATGAGTCCTCCATTCCTATTTTTTGTCCTAATCATATAGAGGCAAAATAAGGCATATGCATGCATGCATGCTTTGGAAAACACAAGCCTTAATAATCTACCATCCATATCCATTACACATTATCGTTCAAACTAATACATCTTTATCCACCATCCTTGCATCCTTAATTCCACTGCCTCTAGTGTGGGGCATTGTACTCCTTTCCAGCATAGTCCTTGGGTCTCCATCATCTTACCCTTCATCCTCTATTCCTCCATTTCCTATCCATATCCATCCGCTTGATCCATCTATCCAAACAATATCTCTATCCGTTCATCCATCCATTCTCTTACTAATCCTTGGTTCTCCCTTGTCATTGGTTCCAGTCTATCTATCCTATATTCACCAATCCACCCCATCCTATTCAGTTTCTAATCCAATCCTATCTCATCCAATCACATTCTCCATCTCTTCCAATTTAATTAATAATCCCATCCTCAATCCAATCCTACTCAATCATTCATCCTATCTAATCATTTATCCTTCTTCCAATCCCATCCAATCCATCAAACTAAGCTTTTCCCATCTACTTAAGCTCACACTAACTTGTGCCTAATCCAAGAACACATCCATACTTTGCTAATAAAATCCAAGTGTAAATCCTCTCATCTACAGACCTTGCACATCCAACTTGTCTTTTGTCATCCATTGCCCTACCCATTGGGATGTCTCCTTCCCTAGTCTGACAGTTTATCCAAATCCATGTCCTACTCTTGGCAAGAGATGTAAGTTGGTCATGTGCATATTGTTTGCATGCTTAATCTTTTCACTTTTTTTTCATCTTGTGTCCTAGGACTATACTTGTTCAGGATTGCCTTGATCATCCTATATCTTGGTATGTCTTGGCTGGTGTATAATGGGGCATAGTTTTCATGACATAGTGTGTTTGAAGGTCTTCCTTGTACAAATAAACAACCCTACATTAGTGTTTATCAACACTTGCATGATTGTGTGCAAGGCATTCCTGTTTGACTGAGCTACTTTCTTAACAAGAAATCCAATCCATTTATCATTTCTTTGTCTCATTTCATTCACAACACTCCAACCCATCCTAGTTCCCTCTTTCATTATATTCATCCTTTCATCACTTATCCTTCTAATTCCTTTCGAGAGAAAACCTGTGTTCTTCAAACTTGCATGCCCTCTCAAGGGAGCATACCACTACTTCCCCATCATCCTTCCTCCTCATCTCATGACCGGGGCATCATTCTACTATTCCTTATTCTTTTCTTCCACTATGTTTCATTCTTCTTTGATATAACATCATTTCACGATGCTATATCAAAGGGGTGGCAAAATGTAGACATCTAGAATTAATATTTAATAAATTTAAGCATGTCAACATAATTAATTGACTTAATTGTGTTATCCTTATTCTTCTTAGTGTTAATTAAATATAATTTAATTAATCATATCACTATTGTCCAATAATTAATTTATCAAATAAATTAATTATTCCCCTATTCTTCTAAAGTCCCCTCCAATAATTATTTCCTCTAAACCCACTCAATTAATTAATTCTAATTAATTAACCTAGTCATGTGATTCCTACATATCACTTTTCCTAATCTCACTCAACCTAATTAATCCTTCTAGAATCTCTCATAATCATTATTATCATTATCCCTCAATTTTTAATTCCCACTCATGTCACATCAAGATTGAGTCTCTCAAAGAAATTCAAATTTCTTTGAATCCCTCAATGCATCCTTATTTTGAAATTTTTAATTCCTCATGTTTGGAATTCAAATTTCTCCCCCATTTTTCCAAGGAATTTTATATTCTTGTTTATTTTCCCAAGGCACCCTTGATCCATTCCTTCTATCTCAAATCAATCTTGGACCTCCATTGGCCTTCTCCAATTTATAAATTGGAGCCTATTCTCCTCACAAATCATCCACTTCTCATGCATTGTCATGCTGCCTATTTCTCCTTGATCATCATCTTCTATGGCATTCTTATGCTGCTCTTTTCTCCTATCATCCTCTTCTAATCATCCCTCTATCATGTCCTCATAGTCCTCCATTATCAAATCCTTCTATCCACCATCCAAATCCAATCCAATAATCCATTAGTCTTGTTGAGCAAAGGAGAGAAAACACATCAAGCAATCTAGGAGCAAATCAATATCACACTGGAGGCATTTGGGTGCACTTCAAATTCATCCAAGCTCCATTGAGGAAGAAGGTGAAATCAAGGTATAATTGGGTTTTATTGCATTGTTTGTGTTTCATGCTTTATTGCTTGTCTATTTGCAATCTAACCATCTTATTATCCTTCCAAAGCATTTTCCCCTCTTGATTTGGTAATAGATTAGATAGCTGATGATATTTTGAGCACTGGTAACAAAGTAAATAGCTAGTAATAATATCAATGTTGACAATAATTTCAACAACTAATAATAATTCAAACAACTGATAATAAATTTGAATGTTGGTTATGATTTAAATATCGATAATCTGAATAAACTAAATCAATTCATATGGATTAGGGAGAACTGCTAAAGGGAATCCTACCTAATAATATGGGTAGGGAGAACTACTAAAGGGCACCCTATAGAATCATTAAGTGGGGAGAACTGTTGAAGGGCACCCTACCTGATAAAAGGGTAGGGAGAACTTCTATAGGGCACCCTACATGATCATTAAGTGGGGAGAACTACTGAAGGGCACCCTACCTAATAAATGGTCAGGGAGAATTGCTATAGGGAACCCTATAGGATCATTGGGTAGGGAGGACTGCTATAGGGAACCCTACATGACAATATTGGGTACGGAGAACTATTGTGTAAGGCACCCTACATGATTCTATTAGATAAGGGGAAATGGTCAATCAAGACACCCCACCAAATCCTGCATCACAACTCACTAACATAACTTATGATTATATCTATGAAATTATTACAAGGACCCCTCTTTATGTTATATGCAGTTAATTCTAAATATAGTCATTTATATGACCATTCCTTAATGAAATTTGTAGCACCTTCTGAGTTTATTTTTATGGGGTTTTTACTACAGCAGAGGCTAAGGTATTTCTCTTAACCCCTACACTAAGAACTGAGATCCATAACTGGGATATTTAAAGGCATTTTATTAGGGGACATTAAAAAATCATACTTATAATAAAGTAACCTTTTATTTAAAGCATTCATTTACAAGCAAGCAATTCAAAGTTTTTAGTAATTATTTAATTCATGTGACAATCTCAAGAATCATTTTCCCTCTAATGCACAAAAACCTTTGAAACATTCAATTCCAATCAAGCATACTTGACAACAATGGGATTAATCTTGTGGGCTGGGAATTGTGGGCTTGAGAAGAAAAATTTTGCAGCTTCATGGTGGTCAGGGGCCTCTTACCTACATTATATGGTTAAGAAATCTCTGGACTCTTCTAATGCCTCGTTGGATGTTGGGGTTTCAATGGCTGGTACAGACTCCTTATTGGTGAAGAATGTTTCTTTGGATTCCACTGAGGATGACTCGATGATTAAAAATGCTGGATTACATAATGATGTTGTCTCTTCTGCTGAAAAAGGTTTGTTGTCTCTTACCCCGCGATTAGCTTCATAGGGTGATGTTACTTCTCCTGCCCCATCTACTCATGGTGGCCATGTACCTGCTATGGTCATAGCTCCCTCTCCTCTCGCTCCTTCCTCCAATATGGATAGATCAGTGTTGGGCTCTTGGGAGTGGTCTGCGGTGACTGCTAGAGTTGAAGAGGGTTGGATTACTGTTAAGGGGAAATATTCAAGGACATCCAAGCCTTCCTTCAAAATGACTCTTCATTCCCACAAGGCTAGTTGTAAATCTTGAGGGCCCTCATTGTGGGCTATTTGGGCTGGTTTTTCTTGCCCTGTCTTAGGTTGGGTTACCTGTTGTCTTTCAAGGTATTCTCTGGTTTTTGGTTGTGGCTCTCTCTTATTTGTTGAGAAGTCAAGTTTTATCCCTAGTTTTATTTTTATGGGTTACCTCTTGTCTTGTGATGTAGTCCCTATTTCTTTTGGTTGTTCTATCTTTTTGGGCTTTCAATACTATATCTATTTTATATTCTGATGTAAAGTGTTTCAGGGGCCCTTCAAAACCTATTTTCCCTTAATTAAAAACAATGGGATTAATATCCATCAAAAGTCTCTTCTCAATCTTCAAAACACCCTTACAAGACAACAACTTAATAGACACCAACCATACTTTGAGGAAGACAAACATGACAAAGGATTCCCTTACCTTGTAATGAAGCCAATCACTCTGGTTAGTCTCTTGATATCATTGTTGTAGACTTTTCCTCCAATTTATAGAAATATCCAATGGTTCAAATGAAAGTTATGATAATTCTTCCAAAACTTCTACAAGATACAAGAAAGACAATATTAAGATAAACTATACAAGATACACATTATGAAGAAAACTAGTCAAAATTCTTGAATAAAATATAGTTTTTAATTAGATTCTACTTTCTTTTAAATTTCTATACAATACGCAGATTTCTATTAACCCATAACAAAATACACAACTAACAAATAAAATGAGATAAATTATTCATATTTCAAGCCTCCAGCTCAAAATGATTTTGCATGATAGAACCAATATCCATTAGGACTCGTTTCACCTTGTGTTTTATTATGATGAATTCAATGTGTAGGGAAACATTTATGGGTTGGATCACTCGATAGCATATCATTTTGATTTAAGGCTAGTTGATAAGAGGATGATATATGGTATACTGGTGCTTGGAATTGGGTAGAATGAATGTTAGTAGGCACATGGGCATATTTTAACACTTTAGTAAGGATCTCTTGATGGATAGATGATAATTTTAAAATATCAAAAATAGATCAATAAATCCTTCTAGGAGAAGAACATCTATAGTAGGGATTGTGAGGCATGTTGTGGCTCTTGGTCGGTATCTTGTGAATCCATTGGCCATGGTTGCAATATTATGTGGTCTTGACAAAGAGATATTATCATTGAAGCTTCATTCACTAGAACATTTCCTTAGTCTAGATGACAAGTATGAAGTTGTCGAATAGGTAATGGTTACAGTAACCAACCAAGTTGGTGCTGACATAAACCTAGTAGCATCACATGAATGAATGTTTTCTCCTTTGCAATTTGTAGCTAGCCTTGGACCTAGAAAAGATGCTTCTATACAAATGGCTATTTTGAGGGCTAGAAGGGTTTACAGTCGCAGAGAATTGTTGACCCCTCTAGAAGCTATGAAGCGACTTATCTTAATAAATGCTATTGGTTTTTTAAGGGTTAGAGGGATTGGGCAAGCATCTTTTGGGAACCATGTTATGGATCCATTGGATGATACTAGAATTCATACAGAGTCATATGAACTAGCCAAGAAAATGGTTGAGGATGTATACTATGATGATACAGGACATGATATAGATGATATGGATGAAGAAACACAAGAAATGGCAGTTGAACATGTCAACAAATATCCCCATGTGTAAAGGCCCTTGATATTGATGAATATTCTAGAAGTGTGGAACAACGAACGTCCAATAAAAAGTGGGAAACTCTTGCTGACATGAAGATTGAATTAGTACATGGATTTAAGGATTGGCGAACACCATATAAAGAGCCATCCCAGGTTGAGGAATTTTATCTGCTAACTGGAGAAAATGAAGAGACCCTTTCAGTGGGGAAAATTGTACAAGAAACTACCCATAGAGTCCTAAATAATCATATAAAATTTGCTTCCATACAAAGGGCTATTTTGAGGGCTAGAAGGGTTTACAGTTGCATAGAATTGTTGACCCCTCTATAAGCTATGAAGTGACTTGTCTTTATAAATGTTGCTGGTTTTTTAAGGGTTAGAGGGACCACGAAAGCAGCTTCTGGGAACCATGTTATGGATCCATTAGATGATACTAGAATTCATCTAGAGTCATATGAACTAGCCAAGAAAATGGCTGAGGATGTATACTGTGAAGATACAGGATAGGATATAGATGATATGGATAAGGAAACACAAGGAATGGTAGTTGAACATGTCAAAAAATATCCAGATGTGTTAAAGGTCCTTGATATTGATGAATATGTTAGAAGTGTGGAACAACGGACATCCAATAAAAAGTAGGAAACTCTTGCTAACATAAAGATTGAATTGGTACATGGATTTAAGGATTGGTGATCACCATATAAAGAGCCATCCCAAGATGAGGAATTTTATCTGCTAACTAGAGAAAATGAAGAGACCATTTTAGTGGGGAAAATTGTACAAGCAACTACCCATAGAGTCCTAAATAATCATATAAAAGTTGCTTCCATACAAACGGCTATTTTGAGGGCTAGAAGGGTTTACAGCCGCAGAGAATTGTTGACCCGTCTAGAAGCTATGAAGCGACTTGTCTTTATAACTAACAGTCACAGAATGGAGAGGCTAAGGAGGTTGAGGATCCATATTTTGCCAAAGTGGATACCATTAAACAAAGTGAACAAGAGAATGCAAGGAAAGCAAAGCAAGTTGTAAAAAAATCTTGATGATAAGAATGAAAGGACCCACCTCTTGTACAGTTATTGTCGAGCATCTATCTGTAGCAATTGTGCCCACTTCCTCCCAATTTTTGCACCCTAAGCCCGCATACAATGATGGTGCATAATTACTTTTTTTTTTAAATACCACGTGTTCGTCAGAATTCCGATGTGAAATATGAAATCTGCACTATCGGCAAAAGTCAACCCGATGGTAACACACAAGTAGAAGCATGTGATCAGGATAGAATACACTGATGAAGTCCATTGGAAAAATGCACACTAGCGGCAATGGAGAAATATTATATTGTCGATAGTCGATGATGCTATTGGTAAGACATCCCCACTAGACACTGGCAAAAGTAAAAATCATTGATAAAGGTTACGAAGATAAAGGGTCAAAGCTTATGTTGAGGAGACATAACGTATGAGGAGGAGCTACACCGAGGGAAAAGACATCGAGGAAATTATTCCCATCGCCTGAACATATTTTAAGCTATCTCGATGCCCGATGAGACTAGCAGGATAACTCGCACCGATCAGTAGGAAGAGAGGTCATCGGCTTATGTTATCCCGATGAATAAGAAGAAATCAAATGGCTGTGAAAATCATTGGACCAATATATGCCGATCAACAAGTAAAATATGTGTTCATCGGGATGCCAACTCTGAAATTTCAACACATCTGAATTCTGATGAACATGAGGTATACTTTGAAAAAAATAATAATCTGACAAAGCAAAAGAAATCCCATAGCAAATCAGAAATGTTCATTGGTTTTTCATTCGAATTCCGACGTGAAATTTTAACACATCAGAATTCCGATGAACATGAGATAATTTTTTAAAATAAAACAAATTAATCCGACAAAACAAAAGAAATCCCATAGCTCATCGAAAAACCACTCCAAATGTACTAGTGTGCAACCTCACCAAGACATTTTCTTCTTGGCGTAACATAAATATAAATGTAGACATATAAAAATGACCGCTTTCCTATATGAATATTTAATGTTCAATTTATTCGCATTCCTCTATTTAATTAAATCTAATTTAATTAAATCATCCACATTCCTCTATTTGATTAAATAAATTATTCAATTTATTTAATTAAATTCACCAAAGCCTTCATTTTATTCTCATTCCTCTATTTAATTAAATCATCCACATTCCTCTATTTGATTAAATAAATTATTTAATTTACTTAATTAAATTCACCTAAGCATTTCATATCATTTAATTGAATAAATCATTTTATTTAATTAGCTCCCCTTTTTCTCCCTTTTAATTAAATTTACATTTAATTAAATTATTCATTTCAAATAAATAAATCTAATTTATTTAAATCCTCCACTTGCATCTATTTTGTTGAAATAAAGCAATTTATTTTAATTAAAATTACTCTTCATCCACTTGCATTCTCCTACATCTCCCACTTGCCTCCTAACCCTCATTCTAAATTCTTCTAGAACCCATCTAATCCTAATCAATTAGCCTAAAACCTTCAATTGTCCCCTTTCCTTAAATTTGAGGATGTCACTTCTCAAATTTGGAGGAAAGTCTTCCAAAAGCATTAAAGCCTTTAAGTCTTCAACAAGCTAACTTGTTGAGTTCCCCCAAATTTGGAAGGACTCTTACAAATTTGTCCCCAAAGTCTTCCAAACCACTAGTGGTTAACTAACCCTTTTGGCATGGTTAGAGACTTTTTGCCTAACTCAACCTTCATCTAACCTAGGGGTCTCATCAAGCACTCATGGCTTTACCCTTGGTTATCTCTTTAACCCTTCCACAAGAGTTTATAGTTTGGGTAAAAGCTTTATCCAATGGGTTTTCTTAACCTAACCTTAACCCTTACCTTCTAAGGTAACCATGAGGTCTTCTCAAGCATTTAATGGTTCTTGCATCTCCTCTCAAACAGTCTTATGTTGACAATTGTCACCATTTCATTGGTGAGAATTGTAAACATGGATTGATAACTTTCAATCCTGGCCCTTGATAGGATCATCCAATCTTGACCCTTCATTGCCTTGTTTTTCCTATAAATAGAGCCCTTCTTCTATCATTTTGGATCTAAGTCTTTAGCATCAAACTTATAGACATTCTACTAAGCATCTAATTTAAATCATCTTTATCTAGCATTTATCCTCTCTTTCATAGAAATAATCTTCATAACATCTTTAATAGACATTTGCATTGTTATCACACTAATCATGATAGACTAGTATAACATGCCAGGATAGTCTTGTTACTAATCCTTTCAACTTATCATCATATGCATGCTAGTTTAGTTCATCTTTTATTAATATCATGTATATTTAAGGATTGCATTCATGTTAGATTGATCAAAACATCCCTCATTCTCATGATTGTCATCCCTAAGTCACTTTGCTCAGTGATCTGAGAGCAAAGGTATTGGCTTAAGGGGTCTTGTGAGATAGAGAATAATGGAACATCCTTTGGGAAGTTGAGCTATTCCATATAGCTCCATAACTTGCACCAAGAGTCCCATTGGTGTGTGGACTAGTCATGATTTCATAATTTTCGTTTCATTGCACCACTTTTCCCACATACATTTCTCTTCCCTATAGTCCTAATCTATGCATACATTTAATCTCTTCCTTGAAGAGAAGCAGAAAATAGAATTAACACCAGGCTTACTAGGACAAAACATACAATCCTTGATTATCTATTTTATAAATAACATTGTTACATGTGGGAGATACCAGTAAGAGAAACCAATATTTTGTTTTTACATATGTGATTACAACTACTAAAAATGCAAGGCATATACAAGCTGGAAATATCACTGACTATCATTAGAAACTTTCACCCTATACATGGAAGCCTTGCTTCCATAATGAAAATCATTCAGAATCAACCCCTTCACAGTGGCCCTGAATTCTATTTTATAGACACAAGGGAGAAAAACAAGCTTCAGGTCAGGTGAGATACAAATGTCAAAATTTGATTGCATGATAAAGATAGACCGTGATGTGTCCAATCTCCTGCTCTGCACACAATCCATCTGGAAACAATCAATGCAAACAGGCAAGAAGATAGCCTCAGGGAACTGGGACCACAAATCACAAGGACAACAGTAGGGGATGGTATCTTGAGCCACACAAAAATTTTCCTTAAGTTCATCCTCTGTCTCATCCTGAACGATCTTTGAATCTGGATTACCACACTTAGTAATCTACCTGATCTGTGTCCTTTCAACTTCTTGGTCACTGACCCTCTGGCATGCTCAGGGCCACGAAATACTACTGACATAGGTCATCAGATCCTATGAAGCCCCTCAACCATTCCTCTGTCCAATCTTCATTTAATGTGAGCTCCCTCTTGACACCATTGCATAAATCTGCTCTGATTTGGTTGGAAAAATATACCTGCAGTGTGTCAGCACAACAATCTCTATCAACATTGTCCTCCTTTTCTACAAGTGGAATCAGGCCAATCCTCAAGTGCCACGCCTTTAAAATCCTCTCATTTGTCCTTTGGTCAACCTTCGTCAACCCTCCACATGGACAATTTGACCATCGCATTGCATGGTGGCATTTTCTATGAATCACATAACTTGTGTGTTATGTGTGCTATGATTCCATCTCATGACCTTAGGCATCGCGAGATAACAAGTTACACCATTCTCCTTTTTCTTACTAACCCTATGAGCCTCTCATTCTATCGCTTTCACATTGTGAGACAATGGGGAGCTTTATCTCCCTCTGTGGCTTTGACCTTTTCCTTATCCTCATGGGGATGCATGGGATAAGGAAGTTCATCTATTTGTTCCTTTTCTTTCTTATCCCGCAAGCCATGGGGACACTCTTATTTCCTTCATGGGATAAGCCCCTTCTCCATCACCTTTGTGTTTCCTTATCCCATGGCCTTTGGAAACACCCCTTTTACCTCTGTAGGATAATCCTTGGCTTCCATCGGCCTTACCTCTTTATGCACTCGATCGTGGGTCACCATTGCTACACAGGATAAGCAGAGATTACTTTAGTGGCAAATATTTGCCAATGGCGAATATTTTGTACCGACTGGGGATGACCATGTCACCAAAACATTATCAATTTCCATCAAATTCACAGCCTGGTAGCCATATTGTAGCGTCCTAAAATTGTGACACTTGCAATTTCGACCGCATTTGGGTCTTCACGATGGCGATGCAACACGCAACCTGAATGGAGACCCCGAAACCTGATTATGACACTGAAAACTGCATTTTCTTGCACCTTGGCCTGAACCTCCTTTGCACCCTGTTGTCCCAGGAGGTGGGACTAGAGCGCCCAGCGCCCTGGTCCCCCAGGACCATGGTGCCCAGCGCCCTAGTCCCTGGGTCCTATTTTGGGCCCGATCTCTTTTGGACTTCGGGTCTTTATGTTTGCAAATTGGAAAATTATCTTTCCTGGTCGGCCTAAGGTCGGGAAAATCAGTCTATCAGCCCTAATTGACAAGTATATAAACTACATTTTCCTCTTTCATTCGACATGATGGAAAAAGCGTGGAAACTATACTCAAGCATTCAAGCATTCAAGCATTCTTTCAAGCAATTGATCATTCTAAGTCTCCATTCAAGGCTAAGTGTTGCATTCAAGACAAGGATTCAACCATTGAAGAGGAGATCACATACTACATGCTACATACAACATACAACAATACAACAAACAACAACATCTATACCTTCGCACATAAGGATACAAACATCCTTACAACAAGGTATTAGTACTTGTTTTACATTACATTTACAAGCATTTCTCATTTCTTGGTTAATTCCAAAACCGGGGTTTGACCTAAGGGCAAACCCCTAATCCCTAACCCCCCAATCGTCTTCGCTTTTCTGTGTGTAGGTTGTAGGTACGCGGCTGAAATTGAAGATCTAGAATCCTTGTGCAGAGACGAATAGATCCCCCTTCGTTTCGCGGATTTTTCGGAGGACCGTGTGCACGCCGGGCGCCATCGTCCCGTCAACTTTTGCTCAAATTTGCAGGACAGCACCGTATCGACATTTTACTGCTAATTCCAGGTCTGCAGCTTCATACTGTATTCCTATCTCAGTTTATAAGTGAATCTTTCTCACTTTCTATGCATGCCTAGCTTAATTCTTCTATGCACATTCTTTACAAAAGAGGGTAGCCTTGCTGTCATAACCCTTGAAACTCATTTAGCATCCAATCTTGCATTGCGTGGGATTGGATCTTGTGGGTTTCAACCCCTCTTTTGAATGTAAAGTCTCCCAAGTGAAAACCGTCAACCCTAGCGACCTCCCTTCTCTCTCCTTGGAGTTGGAAGAGGGGAGAGCAACTAGGGTTCGATCGCCATTTTCCGCTTTACATTTTGGTGAACCCGATGTGAACATCCTTTCTGATTATTCATAGTTAGATCTAAAAATTGGATTCCTTGATTACATTTCCATGTTTGATCTTTTGCAAAATTTTAGAGGTTAATTGCATAAAAACCCTAAATTTTCTTTTTAAGTAATTGAGCTTGTGAAATGTTTAATTGTTAATGCTTGTTTCAGATCTGCCCTTCTATTACAAATTATCAATTCATATTTGTGCTTTAATTCTAAAAATTAAGTGGTTAAGTGTCAAAACCCTAATTTTTGAAACCCTCTTGATTCAACCTTTGTCCAACAATTTCACTAATCAAAACATCTCCAAATCAGCTGTAACTTTGGATTCCGCAATAAAATCACAATATCTTTCATCCCTGAAAATTTGGAAAAAAGTTGTGAGGACCGTGTGCACTCCGAGCGCCATCGTCCCCGACATTTTTTCCGAAATTTCAGGAGCGAGATCTTACTATATTTTCCTGCTAAAATCCAGAATTTTGGCTGATTTTATCAATTTTAACACCTTCAAAATTACAGTCAAAGTTGGTTTAGTGATTGCTTGGATTGAGGCTTCTAATCATTCAAAAATTGTTGAAATTGAAATTTGTGTCAAAATTGTGTTTCTTACTATCCTAAATCTGAAAAGTGTGTTGGCATTCATTCGAAATTTCAGTGATTTATTCAAATTTTTGCAATTTGTGACTTTTGAAATTAAGTGCTTAATTACAACAACTTTGATTTCCGCTTTCAAAATTGAATTTTGCGTGAAATTGAGTCAATTTTCAAATTTCAAAACTTGCATTGCTCTTAACATTCCCTCTAAAATCATAAAATTCAAAATTTCAGTTTCCCTCTCTTTTTCAAAATTCAAATTTTGCATTTTTCGACAATCTTGGTAGGGTTCAATTTTGAGATTGCAACTTTAATTTGGCCTATCTACAGATCATAAAATCACTCAATTTTTTCAGGTTAGCTATAAAATCATCATAACTTTCATCCCTGCAAATTTTGAAAAAAGTTGCGAGGACCGTGTGCACTCCGAGCGCCATGGTCCCGAACATTTTTTCTGAAATTTCGGGAGATTGTCCTGATTGTATTTAACAGCTTAAATCTGGAAGATTGGCTGGTTTTACTGAAATTTGCTACCTCTAAAATTCAAAATCTTCTCTCTCTCTAGTGCATGAGTTTTACAACAATAAGTCCTACTTACACTATTCCTGTTAGACGAAGCCTGAGAATTAAGTCTTTCCAAGGTTTAATTACTGAGGAGATGGAACCTAATTTGAATGGTCTTTTTAACGAGGACATGGGTAATTCCTCTAATCCTCTTAATGATGAAGAAGCTCTCCATGAGGTTTCTGTAGAACAACTTTCAAAATTGGATAACCAATTTGACGATTTTCGACAATGGACGTCTCAAGAATACCCTGATAGTCAAGCTCTTCCTTTAATTGAGGGTCTAAAATGTATGCTTCAAAGTGATAAGAATGGAATTGATATTTTGCGTGGTATTGTACACATTGTGGATTCAAATGTGATGCCTATGAAAAGTTGTGCCGAAACCTTAGGTTATACACAACCTCCTACTCAAGACAATCATTCTATTCCTTTGACGACTCCTATTGCTAGTATACCTACTTTTACATCAAACATAATGACTACTTCAATACAAGACATTCCTCCTATGATCACCAGTCATGGGGGCAATCCCTCTTCTTCAATTAACCCTCTTCCTTCATTCAATCCAACTTCTTCATTCATTCCTTCAATGAGTGTTCCTATTACATCTCCGCAAATGAACATGACACAAGGGGGCAATTCATTTTCCATTCCTCCTTGTAGTGTTCCTCCTGTCCAATCATCTCCTATGACTAACTATCATAGTGTCCCACCACCTTACTCTCTACCTTCTTTCAATAACATAACACCTCCATCACAATCTAACACGTCTAATATGAACTCTTCGACTGAAGCGACCATTAACAATCTTGCACAAACTGTCTCTTCTTTACAGCAACAAATTGCCTCTATGAATCAATCTGAGTTTAGTGTGCCCACATTTGATGTTGCGAGCCCACTTTCTCTTGACATTGTTCGAGTTATTCCCCCTAAACATGTTGAAATTCCACATTTGGAGCTTTATAATGGTAAGGGTGATCCTCTAACACATGTTAAGACCTTTCAAACAATATGTACTGATTTTGCTTATGACCAAAGGTTGCTTGCAAAATTGTTTACTAGAACATTAAGAGACAAAGCCCTACAATGGTATTGTTCGTTGCCTTCCTATTCTATTTCTTCTTTCGAACAACTTGCAAATGATTTCATTCAACAATTTCAAAACAATATAAGTCCTAAAGTTACTTTGATTGATTTAATGCATTGTAAACAAGGTGTTAAAGAAAAAGTGACTGATTTCATTGGTAGATATAAGCATTTGTATGCTCAAATTTCTTTTCCAGTGCCTGACAATGATATTCAAAGAATCTTTATTTCTAATTTACAAAAAGATATTCGAGACAAACTCCTGTTTTCTGAGTTTACTTCTTTCCAACAGTTGTGCGCAACTCTTCACAATTATCAACTGACTGTGAGTCAAATGGAACAATCACATCCTATGACTCCGAGTGATAAGGGTGATAGTAGTCAACAACCATTTGGGAAGTTTAAACTGAACAGAGAGTCCATTAAATTCAATGAAAACATCATCAACAACAATGTGAATGCAGCATCAGGTGTGCCTCTTATTTCTAAATTTTTCAAGAAAGAAAGAAAGTATACTCCTTTGAATGAATCATTGCATAATATTATGAATAAGTTATTGCAACAAAATGTGCTTACTCTTCCTCCTATAAGGCAAATTGATCCTGCAAAGATTACTTCACCTTATTTTGATAACAAAGCTTTTTGTCAATTTCATCGTCAGCCTGGGCATGATACTGAAAAATGTTTTGCTTTAAAGGGGAAAATTCAAGATTTGATTGATAATAATACTATCTCTGTTTCTGGTGTGAATGATAAAGGTAATAAATCTGTAGCTCCTCCTAACCAAAATCTTCAGATTTTCACTGATCCATTGCCTTCTCATACCTCTAATGCGATTGATACTAATGATTCCTCTGTCTCACCTAATGATCTTGTGTCTATGACTCCGAATGTGATTAACTTTGTGGAGCAATAGAAAATCCATAAAGAACCTTCCATCACATTTGATTCTAGTGAAACTATCAGGGCACCTGATGGTCCTTTATATATAGTTGCAAAAGCCAAGAATACACCTTGTCGTGGAGTGCTTATTGATCCTTCTTGTATGGTTAATATCATTACTGAAGAATTTCTTTTTACTTTGCAATTGAATCAAGTGATCTATGATGAAACAAATGTGGTTGTGAAACTATTTGATGCATTTTCTTCTCCTGCAATTGGTTCTATTACATTACCTATTGAGGTCCATAACAAATCCCTTGATGTGGACTTTGTTATTATTCCATCTTCCGAACAATTTCATGTGAAGCTTGGCTATCCTTGGCTATCTTCCATGAAAGCTATTGCTTCTCCTATTCACAAGTATTTGAAATTTCCCCATAATGGTGAAGTTGTTACTATCAATCATAGTCTCTTTAAACCAGCTGAAAGAACTTCTAGCGTTCCTCTTGATTACTTTTGGCCTAAACAATTCCAATCTCTTCCTCCGTGAAGTGATCATCTTTTCAAATCTTATCAAAAGTGGAAAACAGATATGATCCTATCTCTAAGTGAACCTAGAACACCCAAACTTGACATTCCTATCATTCTTGAGAAGGAAGTTCTTCCTTTGAAAGATAAAACTAATGTCTTCCCTCAAGAAGATTCCCAACCCATCCCTATGGATGTGACTATGTCTATGTCTGATAAAATTCCTAAAAGTAGACCTATCCCTCCTTGTTATGATGGACTTGGTCTCCTTCCTAAACCAAATATTCCTCCCTTATATGGAGCAGTTCCTCCTCCTTCCTCTTATGGAGAGAAGAGACCTTCCTCTTCTCCTATTATTCAACCTAAGAGACCACAACCTAAACACCTAAGTGATAAGGATGAGAACATTCCTCCTCCTCAATCTTCTCAACTTCCTACTAAGACTAGACGAAATCGTTCTGCACATGAACGCCGGCGAAAGCATCGTCTTAGAGCTCAAACTTTGCAATCCCCAAAAACACCTTCAACAAGCATTATTCCATTTTCTCCTCAGCCGACAATTGAGCCAAAATCTCCTAAACATAAGATGCATGATGGTCTTGATCCTGTGCGAGTTAAAGATCCTATTTTTATAAATCTTGATGATGCTATAGATGAAAATGTTATTCATGATGAAAATGTTACTTCTCTTGCTTCTGATAGTGAATATGAACTTGTTGATATTGATAACCATTTATCTAATGAATTTTCTAAAGCACTTATCCTAGCTCCTAGACAAGAACACCGCGGCTTGGGATATGAACATAGCCCTTGTTTGGATCTTGTGATAGCTCCATCTGCTGTGTTGGATGTTCCTCTTCTAGCGTGTTCCGTGCCTTCCCAAAACATTGATCAGCAAGATCGGGGGGTAGATGACGTGCTAGACTAGTTTCATTAGCATAGCAGATTCTCTCCTCCTCTCTTTCGTTACTTCTTCTATATGTTATTCTCATTCTTCTATTTGTTGTCCTTAGTGTTGTCTACTTGAGGACGATGCAAAGCATTGAGATCTCTCGATCTCTCTCATGTTGACTCAAAAGACATATGTGTTCCCTTCTTCTAGGTGACCTTCCTTGATTGGGGAATGAAGAACAATTATGCATACATACATATGATACACATGAATTATCATACAGCATACTGACCTCGAGGAAAGCGAAGTCACCTCGTGCTTTGTGTTTTGTGTCTATTATCCTTGGGCTTATCTCACACTTGGGGGCTAAATCTTTGCGATAACGTGCTCCTTTCTCATTTCTTATATGTATCACTACCTTAAAGCAATCACCCCCAGTGAGGCGTGTGCGATTGCTTTAACGCAAGGGGGCATACATCCCGTTCATATCTTTTCAAGATACTTGAAAATTTCTTGACAAATTTAGCTTTGCCTTGAAAAGTTTTGATATCTTTCTCGCATGACTCATAGTGAGGGAACCTTACTACTGACAGTCATGGTTCTCCCTCGTGATCTTCCCTTTTACTTTGTCAATCGAAGTTGTAAGATCCTTAGTCCACTGGGGGCTTGGTGTATCTTGCCTCCTTGACGTGGTGAAAGTCTTTCAATGTTGTTTCCTCGTACTTTACCAGAAGTATGAGTGTACGCTTATACTCCTGCTAAAGTGGGGGCTAAATGTAGCATCCTAAAATTGTGACACTTGCAATTTTGACCGCATTTGGGTCTTCACGATGGCGACGCAACATGCAACCTGAATGGAGACCCCGAAACCTGATTATGACACTGAAAACTGCATTTTCTTGCACCCTGGCCTAAACCTCCTTTGCACCCTACTGTCCCGGAGGTGGGACCAGAGCGCCCAGCAACTTGGTCCTTCAGGACCAGGGTGCCTAGCGCCCTGGTCCCCCAGGACCATGGCACCCAGTGCCCTGGTCCCTGGGTCCTATTTTGGGCCCGGTCTCTTTTGGACTTCGGGTCTTTATGTTTGCAAATTGGAAAATTATCTTTCCTGGTCGGCCTAAGGTCGGGAAAATCAGTCTATCAGCCCTAATTGACAAGTATATAAACTACATTTTCCTCTTTCATTTGACATGATGGAAAAAGCGTGGAAACTATACTCAAGCATTCAAGCATTCAAGCATTCTTTCAAGCAATTGATCATTCTAAGTCTCCATTCAAGGCTAAGTGTTGCATTCAAGACAAGGATTCAACCATTGAAGAGGAGATCACATACTACATGCTACATACAACATACAACAATATAACAAACAACAACATCTATACCTTCGCACATAAGGATACAAACATCCTTAAAACAAGGTATTAGTACTTGTTTTACATTACATTTACAAGCATTTCTCATTTCTTCGTTAATTCCAAAACCAGGGTTTGACCTAAGGGCAAACCCCTAATCCCTAACCCCCCAATCATCTTTGCTTTTCTGTGTGTAGGTTGCAGGTACGTAGCTGAAATTGAAGATTTGGAATCCTTGTGCAGAGACGAACAGATCCCCCTTCGTTTCGCGGATTTTTCGGAGGACCGTGTGCACGCCGGGCGCCATCGTCCCGTCAACTTTTGCTCAAATTTGTAGGACAGCATCGTATCGACATTTTATTGCTAATTCCAGGTCCGCAACTTCATACTGTATTCCTATCTCAGTTTATAAGCGAATCTTTCTCACTTTCTATGCATGCCTAGCTTAATTCTTCTATGCACATTCTTTACAAAAGAGGGTAGCCTTGCTGTCATAACCCTTGAAACTCATTTAGCATCCAATCTTGCATTGCGTGGGATTGGATCTTGTGGGTTTCAACCCCTCTTTTGAATGTAAAGTCTCCCAAGTGAAAACCATCAACCCTAGCGACCTCCCTTCTCTCTCCTTGGAGTTGGAAGAGGGGAGAGCAACTAGGGTTCGATCGCGATTTTCCGCTTTACACATATGTTTTATGCAATTAAATGTTTCTATGCGATGATTTTGCCAATACAATATATGGTGGACACATGGTAAATTTAATTTTTTTTCCTGCACTCTACGAGGTTGCCTTAATAGATGACTTTAATTTGCCTATAGGCATGTGAATATTTGTTAGCCAGGAGGACCCAATTCGCCCGAAACCTTGCCAACACATGTCTCCATTCACCCCAACTTTCGCCAACTATATTGTATTCACCAATTATTTGGATGACCTATAATTGCCTTGAAAATTACATAAGTTGTATTTGGATGACCTATAATCGCCTTGAAAATTACATAAGCCATGTTATAGTTATGGAGGATTCACCAAATATTTGTATACCATATAAAATTCCCACGGAATTCGCCATATAAGGATTCGTATAAATACATGCAAAGATCATATCTATCTCAACACAATCTGGTGGGTTCTAGGCTCTGAATTCTAATCAATAGCGAAGTTTCAGACCAAGGAAAATCATTGTTGTTAGCTACATTGGCGACTGCTAGTGACCTAAAGGTGAGCGATCATATTTTTAGAGTGTTATAATATTATTTTAAATTTATCTATATTTGTTTGCATTGTTGAGTTAATTTTTATTCAGTGGCAACCCATTAGGGCCAAGTAGTCAGGACTCAGGGGGGACATTTAGACCCCAGACATCTAGATTGTAGGTCGTAGGGCCAATGAAACATATATTATACATTATAGTCTATTATTGCTTATTCAACAAATTCATATTTTTTTGGCAGCCTTTATTTCATTGGAGATGTCGAACATGAAGAGGGGTAGGAAACCTGAATGTGGGGAAGGCCATGAGAGGCCAACAAAAAGAAGAACGTTGTCTTTGTACTTTGGCATTGGAAAAGATTGTGGTGAAAATAAGGAAGGTACATCATCACAAGTACAAGTACAAATTTGCCACCTACACCGCATGTTGAAGACGGCGGCAAACCTGATATCGTAGATTAGGATGATCTTGAAGAAGATTATCTGGTAGATGCCCAAGTTAACCGGAATGATATAATCATCTTGGGTGATAATTCCATTGATGATAATGGATGGAAGGGGAAAAGAAAAGCCATATCAAAAAAGGGTGAACCACAATCAAAAAAGGATCGGGAGTGGGATATGTCAGTGAGGAATTTTCAAATTAATTGGGCATCAAAGTATCCATTCATTGAACTAGTGGAGAATCCAATTGAAGGCGAGCCTCCAATAGAATGTAGGTGTAAGATTTGCACTTGGAAACATATCAAGGAAATTAGGTTGCAGCTAAAATTTGACACCACAGAAAAGCATATGGGTAAAGTTTATGAAAAACAAATGATAGATGGGGTTGAAAAATTAGTGATAAGATGGAAAACAAAGGAGGAATGTAAGCATGTGAGGAATGTCAAAGAGTATTATTTTCATGAGCAAATATAGACGAAGCCTATTGAAGTTAAAGTTTCTATTGAAGCTAGTTTTGGAAAAGCAATGCAAATAGAACAACTAGGAAAAGTTATTCAGTTAACCATTGTTTTTTATATTTTGAGTAGAGGGCGTGCTATGATAGATTTCCCATCAATTCATGGTTTATTACACTTTTTGAAAGTTCCTAACTATCCTAATAGACACTGGTCAGTAAACAGTGGATGAGAATGGGAAAGTTGTCTTGTTGAGGTTGAAAAAGAAAATGTAAAGGAAAAAATAAGAGTCAAACTTTATTGCATTTTCTTTAGACGAAGTTACGGCAGTAGACAATACTTCATGGGTATGCATGCATGTTTATACTGTAGAGAATCATACCCACCAACCTCATCTACTATCTGTTGCTAAAATGAAGGAGAGTGCGACAACAGAAAATTTATTTCAACTAGTAAAGAGAGGTTTAATTGAATATGGAGGTATGGATGACATGACGATAGTCAAAAAATTGGTTTGTGTTGGAGCAGATCGAGCTTCAGTAATGCAAGGTCATAGGAATGATCTTTGTACAAAGATTGAAACTTCATTTGCACCGTACATTACTTCAATTCAGTTCATGGCTCATAGAATGAATCTAGCTTTTAGAATTGTGAGCAAGTTTGCTTCGGTTAAAAAAATTGAAATTTTAATCAGAGAGCTCTACTCACACTTCTGTCAAAGTCCCAAGTGATTTATGGAATTTCAACACTTTGCTGATGGAATAACTGATGGGAACAAGCTTCTCAAGGATAATGATACCAGATGGATCTCTTTGGATGGTCCAGTGCATCGAGTGTTTTCAAAATATCCATCCTTGATTGGACTATTTCACACAACTCGCAACGAATTAGATCAACCAAAATTTCCTGACCTTCTTCGAAAGTTAAGTAATTTAGAGACACTCTCAACTTTAGTAGCTCTTCTGCCCATGCTAGAGGAAATGAGGAATATTATGAAGGCATCCCAAAAAAGAGCTCCGTATATTGTAGAATATTCTATGCTGCGTAAGATGACATGCATGACCCTCGACAATCTCTATTGAAATCAACCAACACTATCTAACGAAAAAATTGTTAAGTGGTGAACACTCACAGATTTGAACAATCCTGATAACTTTTTACAAATTGGTGCAGACAGGGAGGTATGTGCCAATGCATGGGGAGTTGAGATACCAATGCACTTCTATGCCACGGTCGACCCCGAGGAACCAGGAAAGTGCCCCAGGAAGCAACTATCAAGACTTACAAGGGAAGATTTCGACAAGATTGTTGAAACTATAACTACTTCTTTGAAGAAAATTGCGTATGATATTTCCTCACAAATTAGAAGAAGATTCCCTCATGACAACCTTCTTGAAGCCATGTCTATTGTGTTTCCTCATTATTGGAGCCTCAACATTGCATCTGATTTTCAAAGTAAGCTACTGATTTTGATAAAACAATTTTGCATATCCAGAGAATTAAATAGAGTAACTATAAATGGAATATTAGAATAAACTCATCTTCAAGAGAAATCATCTCATTTTTCATACATTGTGAAAGAAAAATATGACAAAATGGAGAACCCCCATGAAGAGGGATCAGTAACAAGGCTTTGGAAAACTATAGCTGAGAACTCAACATTGCATGATTCAATGCTAGAATATTTGAATCTTGTTGATTTATGTCTTACCATGATATTGGGTTCGATGGAAGATGAGAGAGTTTTCAGTGATTTGGGGTTCCTAAAATCAAAGCTAAGAAACAAACTAGACAAAAATTTGGACAATTGCTTGGGGCTCTATACATCTAGGTATGATGTCCACACTTTTCCTTATGATAGGGCACTGCAAATCTGGAGGTCCAAATGTGAAAGAAGAGGTTTGGGAAACACTTCAAACCAAAGTGCTAGTGGGACTATTGACTCATGTACTAGACCTACTGGTAGCATTGAGATGTAGTTCAGCGAAGGTATGCAGACTCAGAGTGAAGAAACCATAGACAAGAATCAAGAAAGCTCTGAATTTGATGAGGATGAATGGCAACTGTAAGAGATTGGTATTTATTAATCTTATTATTGTATCTCATCATTCATATTACAAATGCATATTACTTTTTGCAATTAGAATTTAATATTGATTTGTAATTGTATTTTTCAACTTTCTATTTCCAGATTTAAAATAGCATAATAAAAAAATACCATAATGTGTTTATTGATACAGAGATGTTTATTGTTTATTTAGAAATGTTTGTTAGGTCCCAGAGACAACTGAGAGGGAGGGGGGTGAATTAGTTGTCCAATAAATTCAACCAAAATTAACTTAACCAAAAACTTAATGCTTAATGCCAATAAACCAAACTTTATGTCGGTAGACAGTTTTATCAGTTAATTGCAGTACTGGTAAAGATTAATGCATGAAACAGAAAGACAATAACATCCACAATACATAACACAAATATTTGTATGTGGAAACCCTATAAGGGGAAAAACCACGGTGGGAAGCCTTACCCACAGTCAAATGATACTACTACAGATAGTATGTGTGTACAATATGGAGTGTGCACATGTAGAAAGGCCAGCTTCCTAGAGCTCACTGCTCAATCACAAAATGGGAGTCACGCTGACTACAATTGGATGGTTTAATCCAATGATAATGTACTGCTTAAAATAGCATCTTCATATGCTGGATTCAGTACTTGTTAAGCTCTGATTATCTTCTCAAAACCTTCCTTCAATCTTCAAATGATGTCTGCGTGTATAGCTCTACTTATTTTCGCATATACCTTATTACAATCCCTTTTTCAATCGTATATCAATCTCACAAATGAGATCTTACATTTATACCATAACCTAAGACCAATTGAATAGGTCAGCTCATAAAGAATATTACAATAAAATCAATTACAAGTAAATCAATATGCGATGCATCATGTCGGCTCAATGCGTTTACAATAATATTAAATCATCTCCATAACGTGATGTGCTGATCTGGAATAGATACGCTTGTCGGTGCATAACCTGGACCTATTTGCTAGTAACAGCAAATATGCAAACCTGAATAGACTAATAACCAAATTGCCAAAACCAAGTGATCAAATAATGTCTTCAACATAACCAGGTAGTCTCCAAGTCATTCCAAGTGCCGATGAACAATATAACCTGTCAATGAACCAAATACCGGTGACTGTGCATAAGTCACTGGCCTGCCGGTGAACATAACCAAAGATCTCCAAGTGCTGATAAGTGTTGACAAGTGTTGAGAAGTGTTGACATCAATGAAAAAACCATATCAACATATCCAAAATACCAACAATGTTTGAGTCTCAAATCTATGTGATACATTTCAAAACCATATGATACAATTCATTCAATAGTAATACACATGTTGAGAACTTAGATTTTCATTAATTCTTTCAAAATATAGTCATATGATATAATTAATTCAATAGTAATACACCAATCTGTGTGATTCTCCATGCAAATTGCAAAAGTGAATACAAAGTTTCAAAACCCTTTGCAAATGACTCTGAATTCCTTTTTATAGAAACAAGAGAGAAACAATAGCTCCTATGTGATTCTCCAATGTCCATGCAAAAGTGAATAGAAAGTTTCAGAACCCTTTGCCAATGGCCCTGAATTCCCTTTTATAGAAACAAGGGAGCAAAAATAGCTTCAGGTCGAATTGCAAGTTTGCAACATGTGAAGACCCAACATCAAAATCATAAACTCGGCACAGATTTATATGGCCATCACAGGTCGTATTAGCAATTTAACATCTGCTACATGTCTGATGTCTCCTATTCAAAAAATAGAGTTCAAAATTAAATATTAATTCATGCCATAACAAATTAAATATAGATAATAACAGTTCCTAAAACCTAGTAATCAGAAATAGAGAAATGCATAAATGTTAAAGTAAGGGAGAATTTGAGAATACAAATTTACTGGCTGAAGTTTTGCACTGTGCATCATAGATTCATAGGCTGGATTAGCAAAATAGCAAATAGAAAAAACATAAAACCTTGAAATTAAGAGTAAAAGAAGAAAATTGTGCAATACATACTATGATTCTTAAGATTTATGTGCCAGTTTTTGTAGGGTGCTCCACTCTTCGTCTGATGGAAGGTCAATATTCTATAAACTATGGAAAGTCAACTGCAACTTCATCAACATTCCATATTTAGAAGATTGACTTGACATCACTGTTTCATCCAATACCATTTTTAGAGTTGTAAATGGTTGGATGAGTTCCAGAAAGCTTTGGGGAGTTGTGTCCTTAGGAAGTAAGTCTAAATCAGACTTCATTTTTATCTCCATGCTTTTTTTGTAAGCTTCTTTTCTAATGAATTTATTTGATGGGTCAACAGTCTTAGGCAAACCAAGTTTAATCAGATTATTTTTCTTTTCTTGTAGCTTTAATATCTTTTTTCCATAATTTTCCATAACTTATGATGCTTCCCTTAGTTTCTGGCATTTTTGAATGATAGATGATGTCTTAACTGTGGCATCAATGTGGCTCTTAATTCCCTTGGATGCCAAGTAGCTGTCACTAGAACTGTAGACTACTTACAGAATCTTTTTTGCCATATCCTCTTTTGAATAAACATGTATGCTCTTCTCAAAGTGCCCTTTGATTTTCATATAAATTACTCTCAGACTTTCATTCAATTCAAACCATTCACACAACTTGTCACTCCTCTACATTATTTGCCACCAAATATTTTCTTGTATATAATTCATTGTATTTTGCATATTTTCTTTCAATCTATCCTCCAAAGTTTTTATTTTATCATTTGCATTATGCAAGTCTTCTTTCATTTCTTCACATTTTTTTCTTTCTTCCTCTACTTCCTCTTGCAAATGTTTTTCTTTTTCCTTCCCATGATCCAATAGGTCCTATAATTTTCTCATTTCGGCAGCAACAAACTCATAACTTTTGTATAATTTTTGAAAACTGGCTCTTACCTCATCAAATTTTTTACTACTTTTAGCTAGTTTTTCTGTCAGGTCCTTCAATTCTGCATCCATCTTCTCCTTCTCTGCAATTTCTACTACAGAGCCCGAATTTTTTATCATTTTTTGTAAATCATTGCACTTGCTATCTGCTGCTTTCCTCCTTAATTTTTTCATTTGCTAGGTCTGCCTATAACTTTTCTATTTGTTTCTCCAGTTTATTTTTTTCTCTCTCCACCTTTAGCAGTGAAGTGTACACCACTTCGTTAGTCCTATTTACACACTAATTTTTTCCACATTATGTACTTTGGAAAAATCCATTTGGAGGGTGCCAACTTGAAATTTAGAGGGATCTATCTGACTATGTGGTGGATTTTTATCTTTAGTTGGGGTCGGGGACATAACAACCATAAACTCCATCATATCTTTCTATGGGTCATATGTTGGAAATACCATGTTCCTTGCAGGCTGTTCATTTAAAAATTCAGTCAAGGAAACCCTATGAAATGCTTTCTTTTTTTCTTTATTTGCTTTTGTTGTGTGTTCATATTTTTCATAGTAATCATGAAATTGAAAATCTAGGCTTGTTGAAGCAATTGAATGTTTGAAAGGTGACATAGGAATACCAGAGGCTCCAGTTCCACTTATTCCTATGGTTTTAACTAATGCTTGACTAGGATTACCAACAACAGTTCCTGATCATGTCCCACTCCCACTGACACTTTCATGTGTAGTTTTCATAATCTTTTTAGGTGTGTGATCTGAAGTTGCAAATGATTGTTTTGTAGTTTCAGTGGCTTGATAGGGGATTCTGAAAAGTATTAGTATCTACCACCAACAACAAGACAACTAGTAACAGTAGTACTAGTAGTACCCATTCCAACCCCACCAATCACAACATCACTTGACTGAACAATAATGGGAATACTATCCCCATATTTCCCACCTGTGGTAGTGGCACTTGATTCACCACCAGTGGGAATACCATGATGTGGTGGTGGTTGTGGATTTGAACCTGAAACAAATGTAGGTGGACCCTCAGGGTAATGAGTAGTACCTATCCGTGATGAATCTAAAGAATCAAGTCCAATGACTGGTTTAACATGATCTTTTGTTTTTGACTCTGATGGAAGTTGTACCTGAAGTGGATACCAAATGCCCTCTCCTCTAGCACCTAGACCACCACCTTCAAAACCCATTTTTTCCACAATGCTTGCCCCTTTGCTATATTTTTCTTTCATGGACTCATTGACTCCACCTAATATTTTAGGGACTGTAGTAGTTGTTAGAGGGGGATCAACCTCATACTCATCATCATCTTCACTCTTGTCATATGTTGTTGTGGGATGCTCCATATTCCATAATTTGCTAAACTCTCCAACCTCATCAATGGTCTCAAATTCTGCAATTGTCTTTGGTTCACCGAGATTCTTCCTCATAGTCCAAAAACTCTCTTTACATTCTTGCAGAATTGATTTGGGAATAGATTTCTTAGATGGATTAGCAAATTTTAGGTAGAAATTGTAGGACCTCCTATTTTGGATGCCCTGGCCCTCCTCTGTGTGTGCAATGCCATAATTTGTGATGAAATTTCTTTTGTTGAAATGTTATTGTCAGCTGCAATTTTCTCCCTCTTTTTTAACCTCATCCCAGGAGTCCATGTTTCTAAACTTTTCTAGCAATGGTTTACTTTCATGTTGACATAACATTGAAGAGTTCCCATTTTTCTTAAGCCTTGCTTGAACTACACCGATTGGATCATACTGCCAGAGACCCTCATCAACAAAGTTAAAAACTGTCAAAAAATCATGTGCCACATTGAATGCTTTTCTCTCAAATGTGAACCCTCCACATGAGAAAGGCAAGGAAGGAAATATGCTCTTCTTTTGCTGACCATAGAAGTGCCTATCTATGCTCTCCAATTGTCGTACATACTCCAATGCAAATACCTTCTCTGTCACGTGTATTGGAAGTCTATATGGTTTTACTGCCAATCTGTAAAACCTTAACACAGTGAATTCTTCCATGAAGAACCAGTCAACCAATTCTATTTGACTTCTGAGTTGAATGCAATCTCTACAAGACACAGGCAACCTAGGCATTGGAGTGCTTGTAATTTCATTATACATTGATGCCAAAAAGAAGTCTACAAAATGGTTGTAGTTATTTCTGTTATCATGTATTCTTATCTTTGGTGTGCATTCATATATTGGACACTCTGTTCTCTTCCTAGTCTTCTCATCAATCTTATAGTTTTCAATTTGAAGCTTGTTGGTCTTGAATATTGCACGATACTTGGATAGAAGGAGATAGCACAAGTAGGATGAGAACCTAAATCTCTTACAGGAACCTTTTTTTATCATTTGTAATTGTTTTTGCATGGATTGAACAATGTGCTTAATAAAATTATATCTTACTAGCTGACCTACAGAATGGATATTATAAATCATTTCAAGAAGGCTTGCACCCACTTCCCTATCATTTTCCAATCTTAGGCAAAACGACAGCAAGGAAATAGTATCCCCAACCCATGGAACAAAAATGTTAGAATCATAACAAGGCTTATGATTCTTATCCAACACAATACCTCTACCACTCTTTATTAGAGCTTTGATAAATGAATCTCTGTGACTTGGATCGAGTCTCTCATAATTCCCTTCCAGCTTTTCAAGGTCAATTTGGATGTTTGATTTTTGGGCTTCAAATCCTAGGTTCAACAAACAAGCAAATTCTCCCTTGTTTATGGATAGAATTTCCTCTTTTGTATTTTTATTAACAATTGCTTTTTTATCTTCATCCTAATTTTTGGTGCAAACCATGACAAAAACAAGGCAAAGGAATACTTAAAGTAACACCATGCTTCCCAATCCAGCATCCCATGATGCGATTTTATATGTTCTTTCTTTTAACATTGGGTTGAAAACAGTAAATTTTGCCCTACATGCATCTCCTTCCTTACTAGACAATGCATATCTAATATCTATGATACGCTATTCACCATGGATAGCAGGGTCATAAATATCATGGTATTCATCAGTGAAACCTAGTGTTTTAACCAGTTTGGTTAGGTACATTTTCTTTTTCACTTGGCTTCTTGTTGAACTATTGCTTGTTAGTGTAGGTTTTTTATTTTCCTTATGTTAGGGGGTATTTATTTTTCCTACACATATATTATTAAGCTTGCTTAGGTTATTAGGTGTGGTTAATATGAGGACACATGGCGAAATACATTAGCTACATGTGTAACTCTCCACCTCACATGGGTAGTTGAGTTACACACCCTCTTTTGGCTTGTTGTGCCACCTCTCATAACCACTATTTTGTCATTTCCTAAGTAGGTTATGGGGTAGTTGGGTTTCTCACCCTCTTTTGGCCTTATGTGCCACCTCTTATAACTCCTTTTTTGTTTTCATGTAAGGAGGTTATGCCACATGTTTTGGCATTTACCAAGTAGGTAAAAACCTCCCACCTTTTATGGGGTAGTAGGTAAAACCTCCCACCTTTTATGGAGGTGGGAGTTAATGCACCTCTTGGTTGTATATGCTATTATTTTTCTATATAATAAGAAATATACTCTCACCTTCACAAGGGAAGTGATAGCTCGGTGAGAGTCTTCTCTAAATTCTCTTCTTTATCTCTATTTTTCTCTCATATCAGATTTATCTTCATTTAGCTATTTTGATCTTCGATCATCCGTTGGTTGGAGTTGCATGTGATCTATGACCGACATCAGATCCTGGCTCAATTCTTGCTTCTCACAGAATTTAACATTGCTTCCTATTTTCCCCATCGCTGATATTGTTAATAATTCAAAATAATGCTAGATAAAAACCTCAAAATGCTAACCCTCAAATTGGACCACAAGGTTAAAAAAAGCAAAAAAGGCGGGATGTAGGTGTTCTAGATTTTACCCGGAATTTCTATTTCACTAGATTGGTGCAAACCGTCTCTGTTGCAACTTGCATTCCTCAATCTAGTAGTTGTTTCTAAATCTCCCTCGATTTACAGGTTTGTCCATGAAATGAAATACAATTATGATTTACGAGTCTCTTATTTTGAAAACTCTAAAAAGTACAAAAGTAATACCTAAAGTGCAAAATATCTAGAATCATGTTGTAATTTTATTAATTACTATTAATAACTATTTGATGCCAAAGGACAAAACATTCATTACTTCAGTATAAATTCTGAGGACATTAAGAATCATGTTGTAATTTTATTAATTATTATTAATAAGTATTTGATTTCGAAGGACAAAACATTCATTACTTCAATATAAATTCTGAGGACATTAAATGTAAAACGTTCAATTCCAGGCGAAGTTCTCACAAATGTGTTCAGTTCCCACATTTGGGCCGAAATCCACCCTAAGTCGTTGATCTTTTCTCATCCAATGGACGAGGGTACTTGTTGTCATATGTCATGGGTCCCATGACTTCTGCCATTTTTCAGGCACATCACCATACTCGTGTGACTTTACGGGTCTATTTTTTAAGTCTGTTTAATAATTTAAACTTTCACCCGAAAAAGAGCTTTATAGACTTAATTATATTTAATTAAATTTTAAATGTCTCAATTCCGGGCAAAGTTCTCACAAATGTGTTCACTTCCCACATTCGGGCCGAAATCCACCCTAAGTCGTTGATCTTTGCTCATCCAACGAACAATGGTACTTGTTGTCTATTATCGTGGGTCCCATGACTTTTGCCAGTTTTTGGGCACATCACCATACTTGTGTCACTTTTCGAGTCTGTTTAATCATTTTAAACTTCCACCCAAAAAAAAGCTTTATACTTATAGACTTAATTATATTTAATTAAATTTAAATTGTTCAATTCTGGGTGAAGTTCTCACAAATGTGTTCACTTCCCACATTCAGGCCAAAATCTACCCTAAGTTGTTGATCTTTGTTCATCCAACAGGCAATGGTACCTATTTTCAAATGTCGTGGGTCCCATGACTTGAGACTTCTGCCATTTTTCTGGCACGTCACCATACTCGTGTCACTTTTTGGGTCTATTTTTTAAGTCTGTTTGATCATTTTAAACTTCTGCCCGAAAAAGAGCTTTATAGACTTAATTATATTTAATTAAATTTAAAATGTTTAATTTTGGGTGAAGTTCTGACAAATGTGTTCACTTCCCACATTTGGGCCGAAATCCACCCTAAGCCGTTGATCTTTGTTCATCCAACAGACGATGCTACCTATTTTCAGATGTAGTGAGTCCCATGACTTCTGCCATTTTTCTAGCACGTCACCATACTCATGTCACTTTTTGGGTCTGTTTTTAAAGTCTATTTAATCATTTTAAACTTCCGCCCAAAAAAGAGCTTTATAGACTTAATTATATTTAATTAAATTTAAAATATTCAATTTTGGGTGAAGTTCTCACAAATGTATTCACTTCTCACATTTGGGTCGAAATCCACCCTAAGTCGTTGATCTTTGCTCATCCCACGAACGATGATACCTGTTGAGTGTTGTCAAATGTCGTCAGTCCCATAATAAGAGACATTTAAATTTTAAAGATGTGCAATAGTTTGAGAGAACTATTTATCAGGATTCCCATAGATACTGAGAGGGGGAGGTGAATTAGTATCTAATCAGTTATAAGATTTTCTTAACTTAAATATGTAAAGCATATCAATACTGTATACCGATAAACAGAAAATAATGCAATAAATAGAGATAACAACAACCACATGAAAAACTCACCATAACACAGTAGTTTAATGAGGAAACTCGGTGTGGGAAAAACCTCGGTGGGATTTGTGACCCACAATATTCACTTACTGGCCAATAAGAGAATATTACTGCTACAAGAGGGGCCTGCACATGCAGGAAGGCCAAGTGCCTAGAGCTCACTACTCAATTACAAAATGGATTATATAAATCCAATGTCTTATACTGCTTCAAAATAGCATCTACTATGCCAGATCAAGTACCGGTTTATAGCTCTACTTCATACATAAACCCTTAACCTATAATTCGCATTATTGGTCTGCCTTATTTTGCCTATATATTTTCTTCCATCTATTTACAAATGTTCTACAATGATCTCTTATATATATGAGTCATTTTACAACTTTCCAAGTTGGCTTACAATGATTTTACAATAATTAACAAAACATATTACAAACAAAATTCCTGTCGGCTTCTATGCTGGTATGCTTCCTTTTACTGCCCGTGGTCTCTATGCCAGTGCAGAGTCTATCTTTGCTAGTGCCAGTAAATTGTCTTGCCCGTGTCATAGGATTGGAAGGTTTCCATCAATGACAAAACCTTCAATCACCTACAATATCTCATTGGAGTGTGCATTTTCCAACAATCTCCCCCTTTGGCATTGATGGCAACACTCATGAGAAAAATCCAAAAATTGTCATCCAAAGAGTTTCTGCAAGAATTGTCTTACCAAAAATTTGTGTACCAAAAGAATATGTGCTCCCCCTGAGCTGATGAGTCATTTTCTGGTTATTTTTCTTATTCCACTACTCCCCCTTTGGCATCAATGACAAAGCTTGTCAAAGTGTCAATGAGTGTGGTTTCCTGTTTCATCCTTGTAACTAGTTGGTTACAATCTGAAAAAGATCTGCCAAAACCAAAATCAGGCTCTCAATGAACTTTTTGTTGTCTTTTATTGCGGCCTCACTCCTCTGAACTATACCAGTGAGGTGTTGTATTTGCTCTGCCGGTGTTTTCTGTCCTTGAATCAAAGCATCAGATATTTATTTTCTTAAGGAGGCGAGGTAGTCCAATTTTGGACTAAGTCTCCATTTTAGATCTTTAGACTTTCCTTTTATTCTTTCCTTCTCTCTTTCCAACTTTAGTAGTTCTTCCTCAAAACCTATTATTTTCTACTCAAAAACTGATAATGAATCAGATGAATTAATGAAGTTATCAGCTAGTTGATTTGTTTCCTCCTGTACCTTGCTGATTTTCTTGTCTATATCTACTGTCAAAAAGTTAGTTTTACATGTATCCTTGTACAAAGTTTTAAATTCCTTCAGTGCACTACACAGTTCTGGTAAAAGAGTGCCAAATTGTCTTGTACACTTCTTTATTTCCTCCTCAAAGAATTTGTGTTTTTCTTTCTCTAGTCTCTCCTTGAATGCTTCCTCTTTTATTTGTTCAACTGTCACAGTGTTGTTAGTAATATACTTAGACAAAGTGTCAAGTTGACCTAAAGAATCTTTATTATCTATACACTTAGGTGCTATCATTTTCAAAATTGGAATTGTATCATCAATTGCCTTGTATGCTTGTGAGCTACACTCTGTTATCTTCTTGATAGAATCCAAAAGAACTTCTGTCACATTAGTTGGTTTGAATTCTACATTTGATGAACCAACAATTTGTATTCCACCGATGGGAGAAATTTCCTTGCTTATGGTGACCTCTAGTAGGTCAGTTTGTGTTTCCATTTCTTTAAGAAAAGGTTTGGATTGCTCAGTTGATGTCGGTGGCATTGTCTCTATATGAACCTGTTGCTGAGAGTGATCCTGTTGCTCTAAGTGTTTCTCAGTGTTGTCATCTGTCGGTTTACCTTCTGTATTATCTATTACCAGTGGCTCATTAGCCATATCTATTTTCCTTATTGAATCCTTATCTACTATAATATTGATTTTTTGAGTGTCAATGTCTATTGTATATAACACTTCAGAATTGGGATTTGTATCCTCTTGTGGTATGTCCATATTCTCACTAGCCAGTTGATTGTCAATGGTAACTACCAGTGGAGTATCAAGAGGCGGTGGGGATAAATTATCTATTATTTTTATGCTAGGTGGTCCACCAACCTTGCCTTTTCCCTTATCCTTATCCTTTTTATATACTTTGATGGGTTTAGGGTTTCTATATTCTTCCTGCTTTTCCTTCTCTACAAGGAATATGTCCCATGCATTAGTTGTTTCCTCTGCAACCTCATTCACTCTACCAATCATAAGTACTACATGTCAGTGTGCAGTTGAAAATACTGACCGGTGAGCCTCAGAGATTAGATCATCTATCTCTTTTGGTGAGTTAATTGGATATACAACAAGAATTTTTTCAATTTTTATTTTCTTATCAAGCTCTACAATAGCTTGCCTTCTAGCTTCAAGTCTTTTGAACAGTTCTGCTGGTAATTCATCCACAACTTGCATTAGAAATTTCTTGTAAATGTCCAAGTGTAGGATTACACTATTTTCAACTTTTTCCTTGTCATCAGTTGATGATGAGTCATATAATTTATTAATGTTTTTCATCTTTCCATCCTCTGTTATTTCATTTAGAAGTTTGTCAATTCGAGCAATGGTTTGTTGAGTCTTCTTCTTGGGTGTTAACTTCTTCTTTGGAGTTAACTTCCTAGCTGGGGGCCTTACTGCCTGTTGTTTCTGTCTGGTTTTTCTAGGAGAAGGTGTAGATACCGGTGAAGGTTTCCTTTTTCTCACAACTCTTTTAAATTCAGCTGGTATATCACTTTCTAAAGAAGTTGCAACTGGTGAAAGGTGAGTTTCTGGTTGAAGTGTTTCTAACTCATCTTCTGTAATACCAGTTCTTTTAAGTACATCTTCCTTTATAGCTTTTGCTTGCCCGGATCTTCTTCTAACTGTTGCTTCAACCTTTTTGACATTTTTCTTTGATTGGATTTGTTTTTCAACGGTCTTTGCACTGCCAAATACCTCTTCTGTAGGTTCCTTAGGTGCTTCCAGGAGGGCTTTTGCATATGTTTCAATTATGTGATCATTAGTTTCATACCCCATTTCAGTAACCCAAATGGTTCTAGCGATAACTGCCTCCATCCAAACTTCATCTTTCTTAATAACAAAACAAATTTCATCCTTATACTTATTTACAATTTCTTGTGATAGTCTGACTCTTGTCTTCATCTAGGCCTTCAATGCCTGAAAGTACTCATCTATGTTCTTTTCTCTATTCTCTCCCATGTTGTTTAGTAAATCTAACAATTGTTTTCCTACCGGTATATCAAAACCAAGATTTATGTTACCCATACCAGGTAGTTGTTTGGTTATGTGCAACATTAAGCAGACAAGTAGGTTTCCAAATCTGAATGTCCCCTTTTTGTCTTTATTAATCTTTCCCAAGTTGTCAATTAGTTCATCTTTTAGCCATTCACACACATCTATTTTTGCATTATCTTTAATCATATCATAGGCACTCTTTATGCATAAGCTAGAGACTGAGTTTAACCTATTTGCATGTGTGGTTTTGTAGCCTAAGATCATACTAATGAATCTAACATTCATATTTGTTACATCATTTACTCTTAAGGATCTCTTATCAGATGTTGCACCTGTTAGGTTAATCACTAGGTCATTTGAGATCTTCTTTGTTTTATCAGGCTTGTTACTGGTGGAAGGTAACCCTGTCATAGCTTTTACTACCTCTTTAGTGATTTTGTGAATTGAGTCCAACCAAAAGAATGCACCGTGTACCCTGCTTAAAACTATCCTTATAAAATCCTTAGGGAAATCCAGAATACTGAGAATTTCAGTGAAACCTAGGGTTTCTACTATCTTGTGTTCAACTTTAACATTATCGGAATCATCACAAATAACTGATTTATACATATTCTTGATTTCCTCATCACCTAATTCTTCTAGGTGACAATGTATGTGTAAAGCTCTGATACCAATTGTAAAGTTCTGATGCTAATAGCTAACAAGATGAGAGGGGGGGGGGGTTGAATCATACAAACTTAATCTTCCATAAAATCAACAGATTCAACCTCGGTAACTTATACTTTAGCAATATACCCAAAAACTCCTAAACATGCTAACTCATAAACACATAATCATCATAACACATATAACACCAAATTTAACGTGGAAACCCAAATAGGGAAAAACCACTGTGGGATTTTGGACCCACTAAGAAATATACTCTTCTAGAGTATGCTCGGTTAAAAGTTAATCTTGTTAAAGATTACAAACACATTGCTAGATGTGACCTGGTTAAGGGATTTCCCTTAGATCTGTTAGGATCTTCACTTTGTTAGAAGTGACCTTGTCAAAGGATTTCAAATACTCATTTAGAATGTTACCTTGCTAGAGGGTTTACAAATAAGACTATTAAGTCCACTCGGTTAAGAGATTTTCTATCACTTACAAAATAACATTAATAAAAATATATCTGCAACTTCACATCTAAAATGCTAAAGTAGATTCTATTTTGCTCAAAACAATCTTGTCATAGGACTTATCTTGTCCCTCTGCTAGGCTCCCTACTCTGTTATTCAAACAGGTCTTCAAGCTTCTGTGCTCGGTAATCACTATGTAGCATCCCTGTGCTTACACTTGCCCACATACATTGTTTATCATCAATTCCTTATTTATAAACAATTTGCTAACCACTGAATCTCCTTGATCGCATATCCCATGATCAATCTTAGCCATCAGATCTTCAATCTTGACTAGGTTCAATATATCCTTCGATCTAAAATTTTTTTACCTCGCCTTGGAACTTGCATACCTTCCTAGGAACTTGTGCTGGGTTATTGCGGTTCAATCTGTGTTGTAGATCTTCCTCCTGATTTTCCATTGTCATAGATTTTTAACAAGCTTCATGCGCGAAATACCAATCATTTATTCATCTCCAACTCATCAGTATTCTTCATTAAATAATGCTTTTATTCATCCAATGCGATCTATCATAACTCAGTTGCAACTCGGTAAATACTAAACTTTACTCGGTAGACATTTTGCCTTCATTAACCAATATCGATAACCTTAGGGTTTACCGACTAGGTTCTTTGCTCAATGACATAGTATAGTATTAACCTTACAATCAACAACATATGTAGGATATCAAAACAATCTAAACATCTTGATCTCATCATTGTCTAACTCGGTAATAGTTGCCCATTGAATAACTTATTTCTCCCCTTATTCATCGCATTCTTTCTATGTCTTTTACCAACATCTTAATTCTCTTCAAATCAATCTTCTTAAGATATGGAAACATCATACTGACTTAGAAAATCAATTTCTTGACATCAATGACAAAATAATGTTATAAAGATAGTTATCATCCTTCTTCAGTTATATCAATAATCTCCAACAACCTTCTCAATATCCTTAATGAAATGCCAACAATTTCCTTTCTATTGTAATGCCAACAATCTCCCCCTTTGGCATTGATGGCAAAACCAACTTGTGAATGGTAATACCAACAGTATATTCAAATTGATTCGGATTCAGATTGTTGTGGAAACTTCTCCTGTTATCCTTGAGTTGTTAAAATCTTCTAAAGTCTTCTAGGATTTCTCCCTCTTTCATTAGGCTTCTGAGTTGTTGTCTTGCATTTAGTCTTCTCCCCTTTGTTTTGTAATCTTCTTCATTTAGGGCTTTACCATTCAGTCTTCTCCCCCTTTGACTATAATGCCAAAAAAAGTAAAAGAACTAAATCATGATTTCTTCCCCTGTGAAGTGATTTGCCTTGCTATATATCATCTCAGTCTCGGTCAGAGCAAACTTTCCTTCAATATTGTTTCCTGCACACCTTTAGAAAACCTCCTAAAGTGTGTAAATCAACATCAATCCACACATAATATTCTATAGATTCATCGAATTGATGCTTTCACCGAACTCTATCAATGAATAGAAGATAGGGGTAGGACCCCTAACTTGCTTCTAAGATACTCAAAAGTGTCCCTTGGTAGTGGCTTTGTGAAGATGTCTTCTATTTGCTCCTTTGAACTAATATATTCTAGCACAACTTTCTTCTCTTGAACTTCTTCTTTGAAATAATGATACTTTATAGAGATATGTTTTGTCTTAGAGTGCATTACTAGATTCTTTGAAATGTTAATGGCACTCGTATTATCACAGAATATAGTTACTGGCTCGGTAACCTTCTCATTTATACCTTCCAACAGTTGCTTGATCCATGTTATATTAGTGCAATTCAATGCTACAGCAACATATTCAGCTTTAGCTGTTGACTATGAAATACATCCTTGTTTCTTGCTAAGCCAACTTACTAGTCTATCTCCCAAGAAGAAAGCTCCACCACTTGTGCTTTTCCTGTCATCAATGTTTCTTGCCCAATCAGCATCAGTATAAACTTTCAAATCAAAATCATTCCTCTTTTCATATACTAAGCCATAGTCTTCAATGCCTCTCAGGTATCTGAAAATTCTCTTGATTGCTGTTATATGGGTTTCTTTGGGATCTGCAGAAAATCTTGCCACAATACCTACTATATGTGCTATATCCGGTCTACTATGCACAACATATTACAACTTTCCAATCATGGATTGGTAAAGTGTCTCATTAATAGATGCAGATTCATTATTCTTTGATAATTTATAGTTAGTAGTCATAGGAGTACTTACAGGTTTTGAATCCTCCATACCAAACTTCTTCAAGATTTCCTTTATGTACTTGGATTGAGTAATGAAAATCTCATCTTTCAGCTGTAGTATTTGTAAACCTATAAAATACTTTATCTCACCGATTAATGACATCTCAAATTCTTTGCACATTTCATTTCCAAAGTTCTTGGATAGAGAATCATTTCCACAAAAAATAATATCATCAACAAATATGGCTGAGATCAGTATTCCATTGTCCTCATCATTCTTCATGTACATATTGTTGTTTTCACTTGTCCTTATAAATCCAATCTTGATTAAATAAGAGTGCAATCTTTCATACCATGCTCCAGGTGCTTGTTTCAAACCATATAAAGCTTTATTTAGTTTACATACCTGATCTTTACTCTTGTCTTCAACAAATCCTTTAGGTTGTTCAATATAAACTTCTTCTTCTAGTATACCATTCAAAAATGCAGATTTAACATCCATTTGATATACCTTGAAATTTTTTAAAGAAGCATATGCCAACAATGTTCTTACTCCCTCAAGTCTAGCCACAGGTGCAAAAGTCTCACCATAATTTATTCCTTCTTCTTGAGCATAACCTTTGCAAACTAGTCTTGCTTTGTTGCGAATGACCTCACCTTTTTCATTTAGCTTGTTTCTGAAAATCCACTTTGTACCGATTACATTTTTGTCCTTCGGTCTTGGGACCAGTGTCCATGTGTCATTCTTCTTGATTTGATCAATCTCTTCTATCATAGCATTTACCTAATCTTCACTGTTAAATGCCTCTTTTACTATTCTCGGTTCAAATTCAGATATCAGACATGTGTTCTGTCTCAATTTGTTCCTTGTCATTACTGGATCATCCTTATCTCCTATAATCTGACTTGACACATGATGTCTTCTGACATATTTGGCTAATATAGGCTCGGTAGGCTTTGTATGATCTTCTTCATCACTCGGTAACTGGACATTATCTTCATTTTCTTCAGCAGCTTTCTTGGTAGAACTTCTCGGTTGAACATAAACAAATTCTTCATAATTTTCTGGTTCTTTGGAATTTCCTTCATCATTTCTTTCTACAAATTCATCAATTTTCACATTTGCACTTTCTACTATTTTGTTAGATGATTTGATCAAACATTTAAATGCTTTACTTCTAGAAGAATAACCAAGAAATGTTCCTTCCTCACTTTTCTGATCAAACTTTCCATTTCTGTCATCTTTATGTACATAGCATCTACTTCCAAAGATTTTAAAATAACTTACATTAGGTTTCTTGTCATACGAGATCTCATATGGTGTCTTCATAGTTCCTTTCTTTAGTTGTACTCGATTCAAGGTGTAAACTGCAGTGTTGATTGCTTCTCTCCAAAATGTTTGAGGTACCTTCTTTTCTATCATCAGGGTTATGGCACAATCCACAATTGATCTTTTTCTTCTCTCAGCTATCCCATTCTGCTGAGGTGCTCTCAGTGTAGACACTTGCTTTTTTATACCATGATCATTACAGAATAAGTTAAATTCATTAGAAGTGAACTCTCCTCCTCTATCAGATCTAAGACATTTCAGTTGTCTTCTTGTTTCATTTTCAACTCTTGCCTTGTACCATTTAAACATTTGAAAAGCTTCTGATTTTTCTTTTAAAAACATAACTAACATCATCCTTGAGTAATCATCCACAAATAATATGAAATATTTATCACCATAATAACTTTGAACTTTCATGGAACCACAAAGATCAGTGTGCACAAGATCTAAAATTCCTTTAGAAGTGTAGGACTTACTTGTAAAGCTTGATCTTGTCATCTTACCCATCTGGCATCCTTGGCACATAGCATTCTTAGGTTTTTCTAGACTTGGTAGACCTCTTACTCAGTGCTTCTTACTTATTTTGATAAGATTATCAAAATTTACGTGACAAAACCTTTTATGCCATAACCAAGTATCATCTATCTTTGCATAAAGACACTTGTTCTGAGTTGAGTCAAGATGAAATGTATTACCTTTTGTTTGTGTCCCCGTAGCAGCTAACTTTCCATGTTTGTCATGGACTTTGACAATTCTTTTTTGAAATTCTATTCTGTATCCTATATTGTTTAGTTGTGCTACACTCAACAAATTGTATTTCAAACCTTCAACCAAGTATACATCATCACATTTAGAATTGTCAAGAAGTGTGATAGAGCCTTTACCTTTCACCAAACATGGTGCATAATTACCAAATCTTACATAACCTCCGTCATAGTCTTCTAATTTAACAAATTTATGTTTATCACCTGTCATGTGATGTGAGCATCCACTGTCTATGATCCAAGATTCATTATTATTTATGTGAGATATTAGGGCTTTTTCTTCATACCTTTCTTCATCTGATCCATCTTTAATAGCCACATAAACAACTTCCTCTATATTTGTTTCATCAGATTTATCATCATTGGATTCCTCATCAACTACTAGGCATGTCTTTCTATCTCTCCTTCTGAAGTCTCGGTGTCCTTTGTATTGGTTGTCTTTCTGCATGTTATCTCGGTATTCTCTCTTTTAACTAGATTCTTTGTCAGGGTAGTTAGAAGCCATATGTCCTATTTTATCACAATTGAAACATTTTAAAGGTAGCTTTCCTTTATACTTACCTTTTCCTCTCGGTAACCTTCTAGCTAATAATGCTTCAAACTCTTCTTGCTTCTTGATTTCCTCATACAGTTTGTGCACTTCTTCCATGCTTTTACGAAATCTTTCACTTGGTCCACTATGATTCCCTTCAGAGTACTTACTCATTTTATCATTGTAATCATCAGATTCACCAATATGAAAAGAACTGAATGCAAATTCTACTTTATTTACCAAAGACCCACTATTATCAAAATTAATTAACTCAAATGCATGTAGCTTACCAATAGTAGCATCCAAAGAAACTAGCATATTTGGTACAAACCTCAATTCATTGATTGCAGAGACTTGAATGGCATAAGCAGGTAGAAGGGCTCTCAACATATTACTTGTTACATCCTTTTCTTCAATAGTTCCTCCTGCTCCTTTAATTTGATTGACATTCTCCTTTAACCTTGTATTGTATTGGGTTATGTTCTCACCTTCATTCATTCTCATGGATTCAAGTTGTCTTCTTAGACTATCTACTTTTTCTCTTTGAACATGTTCATCACTGCCATACACAGATATGAGCTTGGTCCACATTGCTTTTGCATCATTACAGCCTTCTAGATCATTAAACTCTGAGTCAGTCAATGCTGATGTTATTTCAATCATAGCTTGAATGTGTTCTTGCTTTGCCTTTATCTCCTCCAAGGTCATCGGGTTGGTGCTTGGTGGTATGTAATCATTCTCCAAATAATATGTTGCATATTCTCCAATTCCTGATATATGCAGCTTCATCCTTTTCTGCCATGTGGAGAAATTTGACTTGTTCAACTTTGGTGCATCCCTTTTATACATCTTCAGATCTTTGCCTCAAGTACCTTTAAATTTTCTTCTGAAGTCCAATACTCTGATACCAATTGTAAAGCTTTGATACCAATTGTAAAGTTCTGATAACAATAGCTAACAAGATGAGAGGGGGGGGGGGTGAATCATACAAACTTAATCTTCCATAAAATCAACAGATCCAACCTCGGTAACTTATACTTCAGCAATATAACCAAAAACTACTAAACATGCTAACTCATAAACACATAATCATCACAACACATATAACACCAGATTTAACGTGGAAACCCAAATAGGGAAAAACCACTGTGGGATTTCAGACCCACTAAGAAATATACTCTTCTAGAGAATGCTCGGTTAAAAGCTAATCCTGTTAAAGATTACAAACACATTGCTAGATGTGACCCGGTTAAGGGATTTCCCTTAGATCTATTAGGATCTTCACTTTGTTAGAAGTGACCTTGTCAAAGGATTTAAAACACTCATTTAGAATGTTACCTTGCTAGAGGGTTTACAAATAAGATTGTTAAGTCCACTCGGTTAAGAGATTTTCTATCACTTACAAAATAACATTAATAAAAATATATCTGCAACTTCACATCTAAAATGCTAAAGTAGATTCTATTTTGATCAAAACAATCTTGTCATAGGACTTATCTTGTCCCTTTGTTGGGCTCCCTACTCTATTATTCAAACAGGTCTTCAAGCTTCTATGCTCGGTAATCACTATGTAGCATCCCTGTGCTTACACTTGCCCGCATACATTGTTTATCATCAATTCCTTATTTTTAAACAATTTGCTAACTATTGAATCTCCTTGATCACATATCCCATGATCAATCTTAGCTGTCAGATCTTGAATCTTGACTAGGTTCAATGTATCCTTTGATCTAAAAATGTTTTACCTCACCTTGGAACTTGCATACCTTCCGAGGAATTTATGCTAGGTTATTGTGGTTCAATCTGTGTTGTAGATCTTCCTCCTGATTTTCCATTGTCGTAGATTCTTAACAAACTTCATGCGCAACATACCAATCACTTATTCATCTCCAGCTCATCAGTATTCTTCATTAAATAATGCTTCTATCCATCCAATGCGATCTGTCATAACTCGGTTGCAACTCGGTAAATACTAAACTTTACTCGATAGACATTCCGCCTTCATTAACCGATATCGATAACCTTAGGGTTTACTGACTAGGTTCTTTGCTTGGTGACATAGTATAGTATTAACCTTACAATCAACAACATATGTAGGATATCAAAACAATCTAAACATCATGATCTCATCATTGTCTAACTCGGTAATAGTTTCCCATTGAATAACTTATTTCTCCCCTTATTCATCACATTCTTTCTGTGTCTTTTACCGACATCTTAATTCTCTTCAAATCAATCTTCTCAAGATATGCCAACATCATACTAAATCAAAAAATCAATTTCTTGACATCAATGACAAAATAATGTTATAAAGATAGTTATCATCCTTCTTCAGTTATATTAATAATCTCCAACAACCTTCTCAATATCCTTAATGAAATGCCAACAATCTGCTTTCTATTGTAATACCAACAATATGTACATTCTAGGGTCTTCAGAAAAAACTACTCCTTTGGGGATTTGAGAAAAAGCACCAACATTATCATCTTTCTTGGCAATCTCAGGAACTAACTGAAATATAGGTCTAGGGCATTTAATCACTTTGACTACAGTAGGGTTTTCTATGAATTCAGGAACAGATGAAGAAGCCATGATTATAAATACCTTTATCTACCTTAGGAATGATTGCTTGCTGAATTGCTTCACTTCTTTGCTCGCAATGCCTTTGCTCAGGAATTTTTGCACTCTTTGAAGGTTTGAATGCTCGGTGAAATAAAATTGGAGCCAAAACACTTGATTTATAATGTTAATTTTGCCAACCACCACATTTAATGCTTGCCGGTTAAGTAATGACTTAACTTATCTGTCGGTATAGAAGTAATTTCAACTTCTCACTATCAACCAAGGGAATAATAGCATGTTTCACATTTGATTGCCAAACCCTCAAGGGAATTTTCTTCAGTTAGATGAAGAGTCTCCTGCCAGTGGAGTGTTACTCTCTTCTGCTAGTGGAGTAGTGTTACTCTCTTCTGCCAGTGGAGGAGTGTTCCTATCACCATTTAGATTTGATTTCCTGATCCATTGTTTTGAGAATTCCTGCTTTACTTCTTCAACCTTTTCTTTACCTTTCAAGCGAGGACCTTTGTTATTTACCGGTGAGGACTTGCTTCTACAAAATTTTGCAATATGTCCAATCTTGTTAAAGGCATAACAAGTCACATTATTTTTCTGAATAGCTTTTACATATCCTATGTCGGTTTGTGTTCTGCATTGATTAGATAAGTGTCCAAATCTTCCACAAACATATTATCTTACATTCATTCTGTAATTCTTTGAATTATGACCAACTTTGTTGCATTTTGAACATTGATCGGTGGGTGTATTGGTATTCTGATAATTTCTAGATCTACATTGATTTGCTCTATGACCATACTTGTTACAGTTAAAGCATTTGCCATTGAATTTATAAGAATTCGGTTGTCTTCCCGGTTTTCTATGATCATGTGTGTTTGCAGTACTGGAGCATTCACCAGCTTCAAAGCCAAGTCCACGAGTGTCTCTATTAGGTTTTTGATTCTTCAACAAGTCACTAAGTTCTTTTGAGCTTTTCTTTATGCTGATTTGCAGTAGCCAGTTCTCCTTCCAAGATACCTTTTTGTCTCATGAGTTCATTTGAGTCATTTTGTGTATGCATCAAATCTGTCTTCAATAAATCATTTTCATAGCTAAGTCTTGTGTTTTCATTTGCAACATCATTTAGTCTTCTAGTCAAGTCTTCTTCAATCTTCTTCCTATCTTCAATTTCTTTACAAAATCTCATAGTCATATCCTACATCTCATTCTTTGTTGTACTTAACTCTTGTCTTAGTTTGTTTACTAGATCATTAAGAGTTTCTTTTTCATCTCCTTCTTTTTGCATCTTCTCACAAAGTTCTCTTCTTTTATTCCTTGCTATAGTGTAATTCTCTTGAAGTGCTTGAATGATATCCTGTGCAGCTTTTAGATCATCTTCAAGTTTGATATTTTTCAATTTTTCTGCATCATAGTCTGAGAGAGCTCCTTCTAATTGCTTCATCAAGTTTTCCATCTCTACCGATGTCAAGATCTTCCTCAAGTTGTTAGGCTTCTCAAAATAGAGGACCAGACTCTGATACCAATTTTTAGGATTCCCATAGATACTGAGAGAGGGGGGGTGAATCAGTATCTAACCAATTATAAGATTTTCTTAACTTAGATATGTAAAGCATATCAATACTATATATCGGTAAATAGAAAGTAATGCAATAAACAGAGATAACAACAACCACATGAAAAACACACCATAACACAGTAGTTTAATGAGGAAACCCGATGTGGGAAAAACATCGGTGGGATTTATGACCCACAATATTCACTTACTGGCCAATAAGAGAATATTACTGCTACAAGAGGGGCCTGCACATGCAGAAAGCCCAAGTGCCTAGAGCTCATTGCTCAATTACAAAATGGGAACTCTCACTGACTTACAAAATGGATTATATAAATCCAATGTCTTGTACTGCTTCAAAATAGCATCTACTATGCCAGATCTAGTACCAGTTTATAGCTCTGCTTCATACATAAACCCTTAAACCTATAATTCGCATGATAGGTCTGCCTTATTTCGCCTAGATATTTTCTTCCATCTATTTTCAAATATTCTACAATGATCTCTTATATATATGAGTCATTTTACAACTTTCCAAGTTAGCTTACGATGATTTTACAATAATTAACAAAATATATTACAAACAAAATTCTTGTCGGCTTCTGTGCCGGTATGCTTCCTTTTACTGCCGGTGGTCTCTATGTCGGTGTAGAGTCTATCTTTGTTGGTGCCAGTAAATTGTCTTGTCGGTGTCATAGGATTGCAAGGTTGCCATCAATGACAAAACCTTCAATCACCTACAATATCTCATTGGAGTGTGCATTTGCCAACACTATTAAATATAATGTTAATATTATTTGTAAAAATTTGAAATTCAAAATTAGTATAAAACATGAAACTTAGTTTCTAGAATAAAACAAATAAATAAATAAAAATATAAATTTTGATATACAATTTGAAAGGTAAAAGTTTAATATAAAAAAGAAAACATTCAATATTAAATCTAAAATATTAATTTAAAGTTTAACAAAATTCTTTAAAAATATGTTTATGATATATAATTTTAAAAAATAGTTTAAAAATATATATAAAAGTTCAACATAAATTTAGTTTAATATAAATAAATTAAGTAAGTTTTATATAATTAAAATAAATAAATTTAATATAATTAAATTTAGTTTAATATAAGTAAGTTGGAGTTTTAGTTCAAATCTTAACTATATATTTATAAAATTATAATCAACCATAATCAATGTACAAATAATTAATGGAATGAACTGAATTTTTTATATATATATTAAATATAGAGGAAGAATCATTACATAAAAAAGATCACAGTATTAAATTTATTTCCATTGATTAAAAAATAATTGAAATAACGTAGCTCATATACAAAAAGCATTCGAAAAAAATTAATTAATAAAAATGAAATAGAATTATAGAAAGCATTTTTATATCCATAAGAGTCTAAGAGGCAAACTTGAACAAATTGGAATTTGAAAAATTATCATTAATATTTATGCTTTGGAAATTTGCAATTTTTACGTCTGAAGTCTGAGACTTGAGTCCCTCAAAAACTTAAAAGACAAAATGTGTGAGCCACTAAGCCTGTTAGGTTTCGAGGACATAGGGAAAAAAAACTACTAGGGGCCTAGGGGCGTGGGGCTAGGGCACAGGTAGTGGATGGTTTACAACTTTTCCCTAAGAATCTGGCCCTCCTTCCATGTAGAACTCTTCAAACAAAATAAGCTAAGAGAATTCTTCAAGCCACGTGTAGTTTGGAAAGTCATCCAGGAGCAACCATTTTCGGAGGAAGTCCCTATCAATGCACACAAATTTCCTGTGACACATCAAGTGCTCTGCATTCAAGTTTAGAAGAAGTGGTTGCCTAACCACTGGCACTGTTTGGTCAAGGAGGAGAAGCTTGGATAATTCACTTGCCCAAGGGATCCCCACCTCTAATTTTGCAAGGATGACAACAGTAATGTCATCTCCAAGGAAGTCTTCCTTAAAAACCTTCCTCAACAGCATCAGCATATCCACCTTGTCTCCTCTAAGGTCCAGAAGAGATGCTAAGAAATGAGATGTAATGTCCGTGTTAACACGGTATCTATTTTTGTTTCACTGAAAATCTCTACCCAACACCATCCGCACAGCCTCATTAGTGAATGACCCAACCTCCTTGCAGACTGATTGGAGGGTTTGGTCCTTAACGGAGCCCAGAAAGGCCCTCTGGTTCTCTGCAAAAATGCTTCTCAAGAGAACGGGAGTGTCCATCTTGAGAAAACAGATTAACAAATTAAACAACCTAAGCCTATAAACCTAAACCAGAGGAAAAATTTAAATACTATGAGCTCCGACAATTTATCTACCAAATGGAAAAGGCTAGTTGAAGATGAAAGAAGAAAAGATCGTATATAAATAAAGCTCTTGATTGTAATAATTCTCTAAACATATTAATTGCTTTAATTTTTTTAAATCTTTCATATCTCTGCAAATCTTTCCCATAAATGCACGAGTGTGTGAAATTGGAAACAACTATAAACCAGTACCAAGTTGGCAAGTACCACATTGGAAGTCATGGGGACAAAGTGGACTGCAGTAAGTGAATATATATATATATATATATATTAAATGACCAAAATTATCCATCGTGATTTGTGACATTTGATACGTGTCTATTGAATCCAATTCCATTCCGGACACTTTCTGGTGAGCTATTTTATTTTCAAAAAATTGGGCCAAAATAATGTTGGCAAATGCACACTCCAATGAGAAATTGTAGATGATTGAAGGTATTGTCATTGATGGCAACCTTACAATCATATGACTCCGACAGGCACTGACACCAGTAGACTCTACATCGGCATACAGTTCACCAGCACTGAAAAGATTGATTACCGACACCCTGGCTGACAAGATTTTGTTTATTGTATTTTATAATTAATTGTAATATCTTTTTGTAAGCCGACAAGGCATATTGTAATAAGGCTCATATATAAGTATGAGATCTTAAAGAACATTTGTAATGAGAACATATAGATGGATATCATGTGCGAATATTCAGGCAGATTGTAAAGTAAGGTTTATGATTATTGCAGAGCTTAAACTGGTATTGAACCTGGCATAGCAAATGCTGATCTGAAGAAGTACATGACATTGGATTTATATAATCCATTTCTGTAAGTCAGTGAGACTTCTCTTTTGTATTTAAGCAGTGAGCTTTAGGTAGTTGGCCTTCCTGCATGTGTAGGACCCTATTGTAACAGTAATATCCACTTATTGGCCAGTAAGCAAATATTGTGGGTCACAAATCCCACCGAGGTTTTTCCCACACTGGGTTTCCTCATTAAAAATATTGTTTTATGGTGTTCTTTCTATGTTGTGGTTGTTGTTCTTATTTACTGCATTAATTCTAGTTTACCAGTATACTGTTTTGAGATACAATTCATTTAATAAGTTAAGAAAAACCATTAACCGACAAGATATTGATTCACCCCCCCCCCCCCCTCTCAGTATCTTTGGGAATCCTAACAATTGGTATCAGAGCCTGGTCCTCTATTTTCAAAAGCCTAATAGCTTGAGGAAGATTCTGACACCGATAGAGATGCAATAGAAAGCAACTAGAAACATCTCTTGCAGACTATGATGCAGAAAAGTTGAAGAATATAAAACTTGAAGATGATCTGGAGGCTGCACAGGAAATCATTCAAGGACTTCAGAAAAATCTCACTATTGCTAGGAACAAAAGAAGAGAACTTTTTGAGAAGATGCAGAGTGATGATGATGAGAAAGAGACTCTTAATGATCTGGTAAGCAAGTTGAGACAAGAAAACAATACAATGAAAAATGAGATGTAGGATATGACCATGAGATTTTGTAAAGACATTGAAGATAGAAAGAAGAATGAAGATGACTTGGTTAGAAGACTCAATGATGCTGGAAATGAAAACACAAGACTCGGTCATGAAAATGATATGTTGAAGATAGATTTGATGCACACACAAAATGACAGAACTGAACTCATGAGACAGAAAGGAATCTTGGAAAATGAGCTGGCTACTGCAAATCAACACAAGAATAAATTCAAGAAAAGTTCAGAAGAACTTGATGACATGCTGAAAAATCAGAAACCTAATGGAGACACTAATGGCCTTGGCTTTGAAGTTGGTGAAAGCTCCGGTACTACAAACAATCATGATCATAGAAAACCGGTAAGACAACCTAATGCTTATAAATTCAATGGGAAATGCTTTAACTGTAACAAGTATGGTCACAGAGAAAATCAGTGTAGATCTAGAAACTATCAGAACACCAATGCACCCACCGGTCAATGCTCTAAATGCAACAAAGTTGGACACAATTCAAAAAATTGCAAAATGAATGTAAGATGTTATATTTTTGGAAGATTTGGACACTTATCTAATCAATGGAGAGCACATACTGGAATAGGTTATGGAAAAGCTATTCAAAAAAACAATGTGACTTGTTATGCTTGTAACAAGATTGGACATATTGCAAAATTTTGTAGAAGTAAGGCATCACTGACAAATAACAAAGGACCCAGTTTGAAAGGTAAAGAAAAGGTTGAAGAGGTAAAGCAAGAATTTTTAAAACAATGGATTAGAAAGTTAGACATGAATGTTAGTGAATCTATCCCTTCACTGTAGAACAAAGTATCACTTCACCGGCAGGAGGTTCTTCATCTAACTGAGAAATAATCCATGCTAGATTAGCCTCGGTTGATGATGAGAAGTTAAAATACTTCTGTACCGGAAGATGATTTAAGTTTCCACTTAACCGGCAAACATTAAATATGGAGGTTGAAGGAAATGACATTATAAAGCAAGTGTTTTGGCTCTTTTTTCATTCACCGAGCATTCAAATTTCTAGAGAGCGCAAGAATCCCGAGCGAAGGCGTCCATAGAGAGAAGTGAAGCAAATCATCCAAGCAAACCATCCTAAAGGCAGATTAAGGTATTTATAACTATGGGTTCCTCCTCTGCATCTGAATTCATTGCAAACCCTACTGTGATTGAAGTTATTAAGCACCCTAGACCCATGTTTAAAATCATTCTCGAAATTGTGAAGAAGGATGATACCCTAGGAGCATTTTCAAAAATACCTACGGGAGTAGTTTATGCTGAAGATCCTATAATCTATATACATTGTCATATTGAGGAACTAGGAGCTGAAGAAATAATGAACATGTATAGAACTGTAATTTGTGATGAACATGGAAATGTTAAACTAGAACACAAGATAGTGGAAACCATAGGTTTTGTGGACATTCTTAATATCCCTGATTTTCCTAAGGATGTGATAAGGATTGTCTTGAGCAGAGTACATGGGGAGTTCTTTTGGTTGGATTCCATCCATAAGATTACCAAAGAGGCAGTTAGGGCAGTGACAGGCTTACCTTCCACTAGTAGCAGGCTTGACAAAACTAAAAAGGTTCCAAATGACATTGTGAAGACCCCAACCGGTGCAACTTTTGACAAAAGATCCCTGAGAGTAAACGATGTAAAAGATATCCATGTTAGATTTGTTAGCATGATTCTTGGATACAAGACTACACATGCCAACCAACTAAACTCAGTTTCTAGCTTGTGTATCAAAAGTACCTATGACATGGTGAATAACAATGCAAAGATTGATATATGTGAATGGCTAAAAGATGAACTGATAGACAATTTAAAGAAAATTAAATGAGATAAGAAAGGGACTTTCAGATTTGACAAACTGCTTGTATGTTTAATGTTGTACATTACTAAGGAAGTTCCCGGTATTGGTAGAAAAGACTTTGGTTTTGATATACCTATAGGAAAACAACTTCTAGACATACTAAACAATATGGGAGATGACAGGGAGAAAAACATAAATGAACATTTTCAAGCATTGAAGGCTGGGATGAAGACTAGAATAAGGCTATCTCAATCTATTGTTGACAAATACCAAAAGGAGATATGCTTTGTGATCAAGAAAGATGAAATTTGGATGGAGGCAGTTATCCCTAGGACTGTTTGGATTACAAAGATGGGATATGAGGCATATGAGAACATAGTTGAAACCTATGCAAAAGTCCTCTTAGAAGCCCCTAAGGAACCAAAAGAAAAAGTATTTGGAAATGCTAAAACCATAGAAAGTAAAATCCAATCAGAGAAAAGGATTAAGAAAACTAAGCAGATAGTCAGGAAAGGAAAAATGCAGACCAAAGCAATCAAAGAGGATGTATTGAACAAAACTGGTATTAAGGAGAGTGAATTGGAAGGACTACAACCAAAAACACATCTTTCACCGGTTGCTACGTCCTCAGACAGTGAGATACTAGTTGAATTCAAAAGGGTAGAAAGAAAGAGAAAACCCTCACCAGTACCCTCACCTACACCCAGAAGGACAAGACAAAAACAACAGGCAGTTAGGCCTCCAGCTAAGAAATTGACCCCAAAGAAAAGAAAAGTGAAACAGCTTATTCCTCCTTTTGACAAACTTCTGAATGAGATAACTAAAGATGGAAAATTGACAAACATCAACAAGTTGTATAACACACTTTTAAATGATGAAAAAGAAAGTATAGAGAATATTGTTATACTACATCTTGATATCTATAAGAAAGTTTTGATGGAAATTGTTGATGATGTACCAAATGACTTGTATAAAAGGCTAGAAGCTAGAAGGGTAGCTATTGTGGAATTAGATAAAATGATCAAAATAGAAAAACTACTTGTAGTTCACCCAGTGAACTCAACTCAAGAAATTGATGAGCTCATCAGTGAGGCCGACCAGACAGTATTCTCAATCGGTCACTGACATGTAGCATTAATGGCAGGAAGAATTAATGAGATATCAGAAGACATTGCAGATAAGTGGGATATATTTTTTGTTGAGAAAGAAAAATAGGAAGAGCTTAAGAGACCAAAGACTTTTAAAGTCTATCAAAAGGAAAAAGATAAGGATAAGGGGAAAAGTAAGGTAGGTGGACCTCCAAGCAAAAAGATAACTGATAACTTGCCCCTACCTCCTTCTGATACTCCACTAGCAACAGAGAGTATGGATACACCACATGAGGACACCAACCCTAATTCTAAGGTGTTATACACAATGAATATTGACACATAGGAAGTCAATATTGTGGTGGATAAGGAAACAACTAACAAGAGGGATGTGGCAACATAGCCACTAGCAGGAAATATTGCAGTTGATAACACTGAAATTGGGAATAAGCAACAAACTGAAATATCAAATGATCCCCTGGATACAGGAAAGGTAGATACCACAGGTGAACACACTAATGTATCTACTGAGCAACTAATAATTGATATGACTAAAAAATCTACTGAGTCACTGACACTAGATAGTACGGATGTAAACAAAGAGAAACTGGTAGATAAATCAGAGTTACAATCAGAAAAACCACTAGTGGATATAACATAGTAAAATCATCAAAGGCACAAATAGAGACACCATCAAGAGAGAACATAGAGAAATCGACAAAACAATAGTTTCACACTGAGAAAAACATTAAGAAATAGGTAGAGCAACAAGCTTCTTCACAAGTACATACTTAGACAGTGCTACTAGCTACATCTGACAAGCCCAAACCTCTGGTAGTAGAAATGCAAAATCAAACAGATCCTCCAGAGAAAGAGGAAATCAAAGATATTACTACCACTGGTGGATTGCAGATTGTGAAGATAGTTGGACAGTCATCTAGAACATCCTTAACTAAATTTAGGCCTACTAATGTAATAGAGGTGTTATTAGACTCAATAAAGAAAATAACAGAGTGTAATGCACAGACATATAAGGCTATCGATGACCCTTTACCAATTTTGAAGATGATAGATCCAAAGTGTAACATAGAAAATAAAGATTCTTTGAGCCAATTAGACACATTATCTAAGTATATAACCGGCAACCTACTGACAATTGATCAAATCAATGAGGAGACATTCAGAGAGAAAATGAACGAAGAGAAGGAAAAATTCTTTGAGGAGACAGTCAAGAAAAATAAGGAACATTTGGATACCTTATTACTGGTATTAGGCAAGACAATTTTGGACTTCAGGAAATTGTATAGAGACACATGCAAAACTAACATTTTGATAGAGAATATAGACAAAGAAATCAACATAGCACAAAAGGAAATCAATGATATTGCTGACAACTTGATAAGATCATCAAATTCAATAACAGTAGTAGAACATGAAATTGCAGGATTTGAAGGAAAAATAGAAAAACTTGAGAAAGACAAGGAAAGGTTAAAGTTTAAGGCAAAAGAACTTAAGTGCAGACTAAGTCCTGAACAGGATATCCTCATCTCTTTGAGAAAAGAGATTTATGAGGCTCTTGTTTTAGGACTTAAGACACCGGAAGAGAAAATACACACACTCACCGATACAATTTAGAGGACTGAAGAAGCACTGAAAGATAGTGAGAGGTTCTACAATAGTTTGAATGTTGCTTTAGCAGAGTTATATCAGATAGTAACCCACCGGTTACTGGGATCATAACAGGTACTACACTCAATTGAAATTAAATGACATCCTTTGTCATTGATGCCAAAGGGGGAGTAGTAGAAGATGAGAAAAAAGGATATGACAGAAGATATCACCATCTCAAGGGGAGCACACATTTTTGAGCAAACAATTTTGATAACATAGTTTTGACAGTTTTGGTAAAACACTTTTTGGATACACTTTTTGGCTTTTTCTCATGAGTGTTGCCATCAATGCCAAAGGGGGAGATTGTTGGAAAATGCACACTCCAATGAGAAATTGTAGGTGATTGAATGTATTGTGATTGATGGAAACCTTACAATCATATGACTCTGGCAAGCACCGGCACCGACAGACTCTACATCGACATACAATTCACCAACACCAAAAATATTGATTACCAACACGCTAGCCGATAGGATTTTGTTTATTGTATTTTGTAATTAGTTGTAATATCTTTTTGTAGGCCGACAAGGCATATTGTAATAAGGCCCATATATAAGTATGAGATCTTAGAGAACATTTGTAATGAGGACATATAGATGAATATCATGTGCGAATATTCAGGTAGATTGTAAAGTAAGGTTTATGATTATTGCAGAGCTTAAACCAGTACTGAACCTGGCATAGCAGATGTTGATCCGAAGTAGTACATGACATTGGATTTATATAATCCATTTTTGTAAGTCAGTGAGACTTCTCTTTTGTATTTAAGCAGTGAGCTTTAGGCAGTTAGCCTTCCTGCATGTGCAGGACCCTATTGTAACAGTAATATTCACTTATTGGCTAGTAAGCGAATATTGTGGGTCACAAATCCCACCGAGGTTTCCTCGTTAAAAATATTGTGTTATGGTGTGCTTTCTATGTTGTGGTTGTTGTTCTTATTTACTGCATCAATTCTAGTTTACCGGTATACTGTTTTGAGATACAATTCATTTAATAAGTTAAGAAAACCCATTAACCAGCAAGATACTAATTCACCCCCCCCCCCCACTCCCAATATCTTTGGGAATCCTAACAAATAAAAATTCAGCCATTGATCTACAATCATCGAACATTTTAAAATAATTGATGGATTTTAGGTATGTGTCACCTTTCACGTGCCAAGGAGGCCACACTTACTTTGACACGCTTATTGATACATCATGCAGAGTCCAGACTCAATGTGATGTACTGATGTGATGTGATGTGCCTTATCTATTAATGGCAATGAATTCATGAAATCGCCAATAAATTATATATTTTTTCATAAATAACAAAATATTCGCCAAAACAAATTCAATCATTTTCAAGCGGTGGATAAAAATCGCCAATACATTTAAATAATTTTTCCTTCGGAGTAAAATTTTTCGTCCATACAATTATATATTTGTTCCTTTTAACAAAAACTATTCACCTCCTACAATATATATTTTCCCCATAGAACAAGGTATAATTCACTAGAAATTTATGGAATTTTCGTACCCTAGAAAAAAATCACCAATACAAAATATTTTTTTGCCCTATTTTGAAAAAAAAATTCGCCATCCATATGAAAATTTTCCCTCGAAAATAATGTCTGATTCGCCAAGATTTTACATAGTTGCCCGGGGGGTGGTTTCTTAAAGTTATCCCTAATTTTGATTATTGTGTTACATTTTGATAGACATGACATCTATTGTATATTTGATCACTTTTGAGATATATATAGATGACACCAATTTTCTAATCCACATGTGATGTGTTTTTATGGATGATGATTTATGCATTGATCAATGCTTTTGATATTGATTGATCTGATTGTATGATTCATGATGCAATGATATGATTTGTGAGATGTATCTTGAAAATGAGATGTATGATAATGATATGTTGTGAGATGTATCTTGAAAATGAGATGTATGATAATGATATGATGTGAGATATATCTTGAAAATGAGATGTATGATAATGATATGTTGTGAGATGTATCTTGAAAATGGGATGTATGATAATGATATGCTATGAGATATATTTTGAAAATGAGATGTATGATAAGGATATGTTGTGAGATGTATCTTGAAAATGAGATGTATGATAAGGATATGTTGTGAGATTTATCTTGAAAATGAGATGTATGATAAGGATATGTTGTGAGATGTATCTTGAAAATGAGATGTATGATAAGGATATGTTGTGAGATGTATCTTGAAAATGAGATGTATGATAAGGATATGTTGTGAGATGTATCTTGAAAATGAGATGTATGATAATGATATGCAATTAACTGTAAAATGATATGCAACTAATTGATCATCCTCATTCTGTCGTTTTGTCATTCCTGTATTGTCACATGTTTTTTCTTTCTTTGTGTTTATCATCATTGAGCTATTTTGATATGTTGAAATTTTATACAAGCATAATGGTATATTGGAACCATAATGACCTGAGAAAAAATTACATGAATTTTGATATTGCAAGATGGCACAAGCGTCGAGGTATAATTTAACCAAGATGACCTGAGTGTTGCTTGCGTATAAACAGGCAAGATTAAACCATTTGTATGTGCAAAGTGGAACCATGTCTTCAGTGATATGTTTTGAATCATGTCTCAAGACAAGTATTTGTAAAGTACAAGTGATCGCCTCACAGACAGAAAACTAAAAAAATATTGGAGTCTCCAACCACTTTCTCTAGCTCGATGCATCGTTGAGAAAATTTAAGGGATCCAATAATTCAAAAGAGTTTAAGTGCAAAAATAGTCAAACTTTATGCAAGATGTAAACAAATTATACTTCAGAAAATCATCCATCATGTGTTGTGAAGTTGTTTAATTGGATCAGTGTTTTGTTTTCTTGGTTGTTGGAGTTTTGCTTGACAGGATTTCTTGACATGTTGTGATCCTTGTTTTGCTTGTTTTGTTGAAATGCTCAAAGTCAAATGGAATGTTGCCCCTAGCTAGAGATACTGATCAATGTGGATATGTACAGTGATCACCAAGCCATGGTGGGATATGATGAACTGATATTCAGATAAGCAAGGATAGTGACTACACTAAGTATGTCTCGGATAATGTTGGTTTTTGATAAAGTGTTGGGCGATGGCCACTTTTAACTTCAGATACAAAATATATGAGCAAAGATAGATAGAGGAGTTGTTCTCTCACAAGTAGCGCATGTTGTCAGGTTTTCACCATTTGCTTTTATTGCACCTTTTTGTTGTTTTTGATTTTTTTGATTTTTTTTTGTATTTTTTTGTATTTTCACTTTTTCTGTGCATTAGACTACTCAAGTATAGTATTTTTTCATATGGATGTTTTATGGTTGGTTCATTGAGCACATCGTCTTCTGAATTTGTTAGTTGATAGGTGCCTAATCCATAGGCTGAGATGATGACATAGGGACCCAACTAGTTAGGTTCAAACTTCCCCTTCTTTTCACGATCCTGTTGATTTGTGGGATTTTCTTTAAGTACGAGATCACCAACTTTAAAATTTTGAGAAATGACTTTGTGGTTGTAGCTTCTACACATGCGTTGTTGGTATTCTTTAAGGTGATATATAGACATGTTGTCTCTTTTCATCTAGAAGTTCTAGCTCTTGTAGTCAATTTACTTGATATTCCTCATTTGGAATGAGGCCTTTCAAAGATACTCTGAGTGAGGGAATTTCTACCTCAAGAGGTAAAATTTCTTCTGACCCATACACCAATGAATATGGCGTAGCTCTTGTAGTTGTCTTGATGCTAGTCCTGTATGCCCAAAGTGCCAGATTGAGTTGCACATGCCAATCCTTTCCTACATCATTTATTGTCTTCTTGAGGATTTTCAATATTGTTTTATTTGATGCCTCTACTTGGTCATTCCCCTACGGGTAGTAAGGTGTAGAGAATCGATGTTGGACTTTGAATCATTCACATAGTTCTCACACATCATGGTTTTTGGAAGGACGTCCATTATCTGTGATGATAGAACTGGGAATGTCGTATCTATAGATCAAATAATTGAGAATAAAAGAGGCAATTTGTTTTCCAGTGACTATCGTCATTGGGACTGCTTCAATCCATTTTGTAAAATACTCTATTGCAGTGATAATGAACTTGTGTCCATTTGAAGATGAAGGGTGTATTTTGCCTACTAAGTCCAGTCCCCACTGATAGAAAGGCCAAGATGTTGTAAATGGATATAATTCCTATGTTGGTGCATCTATAAGATTGTCGTGGATTTGGCACTTAGGACATTTCTTTGCAAATTGATAAGAGTCCTTTTCCATTGTCATCTAGTAATATCCCATTCTTAGAAGTTTTTTAGCAAGAGTAGGCCCACTTGAATGTGTGCCACAGATACCTTCGTGAAGCTCTTGTAAAGTAGAGTCAGATTCATTATGATCAAGGCAATGAAGAAGAGTACCATCTAGACCTCGATGGAAAAGAGTATCAATAGTTAGAGTATTACGGGTGGATTGCCAGATAAAGTTGCATTTTTTATTTCAAGATAGGTCAATGGGTAGGGTATTGGTTCTAAGATACTCATATATTGTTCCGTATAAAGGAGAGTCTGAACTAGTTAATGCATAGATAACATGGGATGCAGAACTGTCATAGGTTGGGGAAAATAGTTGCTCTACCAGAAACTCATAACGACTTTGTTGTTTTGGAATTTGTAGTAGTGAAGTGATAGTAGCCATTGCATTGACTACTCTGTTGTCCAACCTTGGTATTTTCTCAAAGGTGATGTGTACAAAATACCGTTTGAAGTCATCCACCATTCTTTTGTATGGCAACATCTTGTCATCTTTTGTCTGATAGTCATTGTTGATCTGATTTATGACTAGTTGGGAATCTCCATAGACTTTTAGTTCCATGATTCTCCGTTCCATGACCATTTTAATTCCTGTGACCAGTGCCTCATACTCAACAGTGTTATTTGTGCATGGAAACATGAGTCTATATGATCTTGGTATGGTGTGTCCTTCAAGAGTGATGAACAAGATGTCAGCACCTGAGCCATGTCGAGTGTAGGAACCATCAAAGTACAGTGTCCATTGCTTGGTAGTAATAGTAAGGACATCCCTATCTAGAAATTCGACCTCCATTGGTTATTTATCTGATAGTGGTGCTTCAGCTAATTGATCTATAATTACTTGTCCATTGATAGCTCGATGCTCTATGTAGTGGATATCAAATTCACTGAGAATCATGACCCATTTAGCTAGCCTACCTGTGAGAGATGCTTTGCTGAGTAAATACTTGAGAGGATCAATTTTGGCTACTCGCTTGATTGTGTGAGCTAGCATGTAATGCCAAAACCTTTGAGAAGCAAAGACTACAACTAAGCAAGCTTTCTCAATGAATGTGTAATTGAGCTCATATCCATTTAATGTTCTGCTGATATAATAGATAGCTCGTTTCTTGACTTCTTGATCTTCTTGTGCTACTAGTGGCCCCAATGATATGTTCATTGTTGATATGTAGAGAATAAGTGGCTTTCCTACTATTGGTGGTACCAGAATTGGTGGGTTCATTAGATATTGCTTAATTTGATAGAATGATTCTGCACATTTGGCTTCCCATCTGAATGGTACATTCTTGAGTAGCAAATGATTGAATGGTAGACTTTTATCTACTAATTGGGTGATGAATCGCCTGATTGACTGGATCCCTCCTTGTAGAGATCTGAGCTAGCTAATGTTCTTGGAAGGTGGCATTTCCATGATGGTTTGTACCTTCGCTTGATCTACTTCAATGCCTTTTGCTGACACAATGTAGCCTAATAATTTTCCTGATGTTACCCCAAAGACACACTTCTTAGGGTTGAGCCTAACTTGGAATTTCTCTAATCTTTCAAAAAAATTCTCTAGTATGCCCATATGTTTTGCCCGAGTAAATCCAGTTTAGCCAATAAATCATCCACATAGTCTTCCATGAAGGTATGCATCATATCATGAAAGATTGTTGTCATTGTACATTGATAAGTTGCCCCAGCATTCTTTAAGCCAAAAGGCATGACATTCCAACAATACGTTCCCCAAGGACAAGTGAACATTGTTTTATCTTGATCCTCTGGAGCTATCTTGATTTGATTATAGCCAAAAAAACCATCCATTAATGTTAGCATTGCATGGCCTGCTGTGAGGTCTAAAACTATGTCAATGCTGGGCAAAGGAAAGTCATCCTTTGGATAGGCTTTGTTAACATCCCTAAAATCTTTACTTATCTTGATGCTTCCGTCTGGTTTGGAAACTGGTACAATGTTTGAAATCCATTCAGCATAGTCAATGGGTCAAATAAATCCGATGTCTAATAGTTTCTTTAGTTCAGTTTTGACCATTAATGCGACATGTGGATTCATCTTTCTCAACTTTTGCTTGACTGGCTTAGCTCTTGGAGAAATAGATAAGTGATACATGATTAAGTGTGGATCAATCCCGGGCATATCTACATAAGACCAAGCAAAATTGATTTGCTTTTCTTTGAAGAATTTGATAAACTTTGGTTTTTCTTCATCTATTAGAGATTTTGCTAGGTGTATGTTTTTGGTTGCCTCTTTTGTACCAATGTTGATTGATTGAGTGGGCTCAATCAATATGGGCGATCACTCCTGATAGTTTTCAGGAAGAGTGTCAAGTCTCCCATCTTTAGGTGCCTTAAAATGGTTTTCACCCTTAGATGCATCCTTTATTTTTACTTTTTTGTGATCTAGTGCTACCATTGATTGGTTTTCAGCAATAGATCCTTTATTTCTTTCATTTTTGCGACTGAGAGACTTGGCACTCCCCTGATTGTAGATGTCATTACTTTGTTCGCTGGTAGAGTCTGTTTCTGAGTCGACAATACATAGGTAATGGATAATGGAGTCATCATCTGGGAAAATAGGTATGTCATTATTTTTCAAGTTCTCCCCAGTCTATGAGATCAAGAAAGACGAGCGGTAAATAGTCATTGGGTGGATCGAGTTCGGCTGTGGTAAGTGTCATGATAGAGGTATCATTAAGGTTGGTTGGGGTATTGAATAAGTTAATGATATTGTTGAGGTCCTCGATGGTATCATCTTCTATGTAGACTTGCTTGTAATGTCATTGCTCATTTTCTTCGGCTTCATGGATATTTTGTGGACCAAATTCATGTAGACTAGACTCTATCCCTTGTCCTTCTTGAGAAAGGGGTGTATGACTAGCATTTTCAGGAATATCTTCAGTAATATTTGAACAATTGCCCCATTCATAGTCATTTGAATCAGTCTCAAAAGTATTGTCCCAGAGATTTTTAGTGCTGATGATAGGGGTGTTGTAAGGTGAAAACAGATCTTTGATGATTGATACAAGTCTGATAATTTTCTCTGATTCTGTATCAAATCCTGCTTGTACTCTTTGCATTTGTTCATATATTGTTTCTCCTCGAGGAGTAGTGATGTTTTCAAGGGGTGATTCTTCCTTGTTTTGAATAGGTTCTTGAACGTGATGTACTTCTACATAATATGCTTCTTCTCTTTGAATGGCCAACTCCTCTTGTTGTTTCTTTATTTCCTGGTGTTTGTGTTCCTTTCATATTGTTTCTGTTGATTCATGTAGTACCTCCTGCCATGAGTCCTCCTTGTATTTCTTCTTTGCTTTCCACTGAGGTTTTTGATATTTATTTAGTTTCTTCTTTGGAGGTAGAGTGTGTCCATAGCCCAATCTTGTTTTGTCTCTAGAAAACTGTGAAGGAGGATCCAATGGTTTTTTTACGCCTTCTTGATGCTTGTCGATAGGTCCTTTGCCATTATACCCCATTCATTGCATGATCAGGTATCCTTTCCCATACTGGTGTGTTGGTATAGCTACTTCCATAGTAGCATCTCTGACTTCTTCTTCATTCTTGTATAGCCAACTAAGGATGTCCTTCTCTTCTGATTCATGTGCTAGTGTGCCTAATTGGATAAATTTGCCATCAAACTAGGTGATGGGCTATGTTGCTTGATGTGTTAATGCAGAAGGTGGCCCATGAGATTGAAGTGATACAAGTAAGTTGGTTAGACACATGGGTTCCAAAGAGTATTCTCCCATGCCTTTCTCTTTGATTTTCATCTTTTGTTTGAAATCCATGGATAAAGATTTGAGCTTTTCTTGTTGATGATCTGGCGCTGAGGAAGTTTGTGTTTCCCTGTTATATGGAACCAAGCTATCTTGGGCTTCCCCCATAGCATTGCAATGTTGAAAAGGTTTATTATCTGCTGATATAGAAATCTCTTGCCCATTGTAAGGGAATTTAACACACTGGTGGTAAGTTGAGGGTACCACTTTCATTTCATGTATCCAAGGATGACCCAATAAAATATTATATGTGAGGTCTATCTCTAAGACTTGGCACATAGTGTCCCTTTGTATCGGTCCTACTTGAGTTGGCAGTATCACGGTTCCCTTGGATGATCTTTCTTCATCATCATATGCTTTGATAGTGATCTTCTTGTGTGGATCAATAGACTGTTTAGAGAAGCCTTATGCATAGATAAGTTTCAAGGTACAGATATTGAGTCCATCTCCTCCATCTATTAATACTCTTTTAACTTGATGTTTGTAGACCAAGACTTCAATGTGAAGGGGAGTATTGTGTGGATGACTCAATGAGATATTATCATGCTCAGAAAAGGAGAGATTATGAGGCCCTATCATGTGAGCTACCATGGCTTGAAATTTGTCAATATCCAGATCTTGAGGCACATTTATTTCCAATAGTGCTTATTCCAAGATGTCTTTATATTTTGGTGAAAGTTTTAATAACTCAAGTATGGATATTTGAGCAGGAGTTCTGTGCAGTTGACTTACCAAATCATTTTGAGTCTTGGGGATAGTGGTTGTTGCTGATGTATGCCCTTTCAAAACATATTTTTGAGCTCTAGTGGTTACATTGATCGATTCATGTTCGCGTTTGTGCTTGATTTTAATGACATTTACTTGATTGTCATATGTTGATATATGATTGATGGTGTTATTGTATATGTGATTGATATGAGCTCCTCGTGTATCATTTGATGACGAAGCTCCATCCTTGTTGTAATTTGGAAGAGGATTTTTAAAGGCGCCATGATCACTATTTGTCTTGAGACCATCGACCGTTAAATCACCTCTATCAATCATGTATTGAACAATGTTTTTAAGACTCGTGCAATCATTTGTTTGATGTCCTTTGTTTCAATGAAAATCACAGAAGTGTGAGTCATTCCACCAAGGTGGTTTGACCTGGGGTTCAAAGTTTTTATAGCTGGTAATGAGATAATCTTGTTTTCTAGGAGTTCTCAAAATGTTGATTCTAATGATTTCCCCAATGGTGTGTAAATGCATTTATTTGGAAAGTTGTTGGTGTTACCCTTTGAATTTGGATTAGGTCCTCAATTTGTGTTGTTGTTTTGGGTATTGTTGATGTTGTTTGTATTTGAAGATTATGGATTGGTATTTGATGCATAAGTTTTAGTGCCTTGGTTAGCACCCTTTTGATTCTTGGTAGCCTGAGGATTACCTGATAACGCCAATCCTGGTTGTTTGGATTTCACATCATTAGCCTCGTTTCCTCCATTTCTAGTATTTTTGTTTCTGGTCCATAATCTAGATTTATCTAGGTTGTTGTTGTTGTTGTTGTTTTGGTTGTTGAAATGAGAGTTGGATGAATTAGTTCCTTCTTTGAAGAATTTCAATGTTCCTTTCTTAATACATGCCTCCTCTACTTGGATTCCATTTTTGATCAACTTGGCAAAAGATGGTATGCATTGAAGCTTGAGTAGGTAACTCATCTCACTATTCAAATTGTCGATGAAAATTTCCATCTTTTCCTTTTAGGCACATCCCGAGGATATCTCAAAACCATCCATCTCCAACGTTGAAGAAACACCATGAATGTTTCATTATTTTTTTGTTTGGTATTGCAAACATCTAGCATGGTGATTGCATGTTGAATATTGTAGGAGTATTGAGTAATAAATTTTTTGACTAACTCGTCAAAGGATCTGACAGGAGGTGTGAGTTTGGATAACCACTCCATTGTTTTCCCTCCTAAGCTTCTTGGGAGCAGCCTCATCAAATAGGTGTCATCATGGGCAAATTCAAGGCTTATGGTACAAAATTCCTGAACATGATCATGAGGATCACTTTTACCATCATATTTGTCAAATTTGGGAATATCTAAATTTGGGGGAAAAGGTATCATGTTTAACTTTCTGTCAAAAGGGTAAGGAAAAATTTCATTTAAGGAATACCGTACTATGGTCCCCTGTTGCATGTCCTGCATTTGTCTTTGCAGCATTTGCATTTATTGTGTGAGAGCAACCAAGGGTGTATTTGTTTGTCGAGGGAAGAGTTCTTCCCTCTCGTTATCCCTAGTTCGGGTATGAGTGTGTTGTGGTATGTTTGGCTGAGATATGTTTTGCTCAGGGTCACTTGCTTCTTCTTCTCTTTATTGTTCTTAATAAGTATGATTTTGAGACCTTGTTCTAAAGGTGTCAGCATCGAAGTCTTCAGGGATCCTAACTCCTTTGCTTGTTAGCATGAGTAAGCATTTTTCTTTGTCGACCTCTATGAGTTTTTCCACAAGTTTTTGAAATGAGGTGTTTTCTTGACATTCTTGGAGGAGCTCCTCAGAAATCTCTGTGTCTTCTAGATTTGGATATTCAAAAGGATTGGATAATCGTCGACCCATATTGGATTCTGGTTGCATTTTGCTTTGCTTATTTCATTGAGAGCGAGTGACAATGGGAATCTAGTAGAAACTTTCTATGACAAAGGGGATGAATTCCTCCTCTATGTTTTTTTTGGGAGTTGGTGGTTCAAATTGAGGTATGTTCTAAGTGATGCAAACTTCTAGGAAGAAAGTAGGATTGATCTTTCCTCCACGATTTAAGTGTTGGTTGAATGCCGATTTTTGGCAAAATAGTCTACTTCTCAATGGCTCTTTTTCAAATTTGTTTGACTTATCCTGAAGATATAATCGCATATGATGGAGAAATGTGTGATGAGATTTGAAGAGTTGGTGATTGATCTAGAGAAATCTATTCCTTTTAGCAAGTTTCTGGGAACTAGGTTGTTGTTTCCTTAACTTAGTGTTATGATGAAGACTTTTTCTTCTCAAAATATGAGGAGTAGTCATACATAGGTGATCAATGGTTTCCTTTGATTTGATTGGATTATGATACTTTGTTTGAAAAATTAAGCCTACTTTTATCAAATGAAGGTTTAGATGCCCCCTCATGACAAAGTGCATCAAATGATATGGAATAAGAGTCTTCCCGATATGGAAACTTGATTTGACAACTTAGGTTTAAACTAGGTATGTTTTGATGATGGAATCCATTTAATTGGCTGACCTTTTGATCAATGTGATGATGTTACCTGATTTTGATAGGAGAAAGTGTTATCCTTAGCTAGTTTTGGACTTTTGACAACTTTTGTTTTAACAATGACTTGTTGGATTGTTTGGAATAGTTCTAATGTTCTGATTCAATTTTTGCCTGATGAAGTCAACTAAGGATCCAAAAGGGTGTTTAAAAGTGTTGTTTAAAATTTTCAAAAAAAATTATTTTTGTTCTCTGTTTTCATAGTTTTCTCTATGCACTAAGACACAAACTAGATGCACTAACGTTTGACTCAGATGCACTATTTGAAACTACCAATGCACTAAGCTGCCTTTGTGATGTGCTAAAACAATGTTTTGACTTCTGCTATTTCAGTAACGGTTATGCGCTAATCTGGTTCGAGTATGCGTTTAGACCTAATGCGCTACTATTTGCCTCCTATACACTATGATGATGCTTCAATGCACTAATATGTCCCTGAGAAGTGCTACTATTTAGTTGTCAAATGTTTCGATGATTTATGTGTTATTTCTCAAAATGGATGTGCTAAGTTTTTCTTCAGATGCGCTAGGATGTTGCTCCTACGCGCTAAACTATCATGTTTTGCTTGGTTTGTGGGTTTTCCTGGAAGTTTTAGCACTTTCTTAACTTTGATAGATGATTTTCTGAAGTATAAAATTCAAACACAACATGAAAAAGACAACCATTTTGCCTATTCTAAACAAAGTGTATGTTCTACGAGGATGTGTTCAAATCCCCAATGTTTTAACAGGTTTGGATACAAATAATACAATTCAATTTGACTCTTTATTCAAGGGCCATCAACAATATCATATTCTACTAGTCTCGATACTCTCTCAGCTCAAATAGTCATGTCACCCACTAGGGGGCGCCCATTTTTTTGCCTTTTGCCAAAAATTAACCCAAAGTGAATTGCTTCACAATTGAGTAGCTATCTTGGGAGATATATGGTGAGTAATCTTGGGGGTGGATTCTTCCCCATCCTTCCACTATGATATTGAAGATGTCTGGATACTGACTCAGCTCAAGGTTTCTATTTCTAAGGTTCTTAATCAAGCTTCTTGTTTGGTCGTTAGTGATAAACTCCCTCGGGAGGCTTCCCAACCTTTAGAACAATGGCTTTATGTATCATAAAGATACTGGGGGAAGGCTAATCGCTGCATGAAACTGTTGAAAGGGACTTTTGTCACCCTCCACTTTTGATTATAGTGGGTTAGAACACTTGGTGATAAAGTTGTTTCCCACTTAGGTCGTTCCCCTCTCACCGGGTGCAATGGCTTTAAGATTTATTAGCTCCTCGGGAGGGCAGGCCTACTAAAGGATTTATTGCTTGAAATACTGAAAGCGTAAGACTGGTTTGGCTTTTTGATCACCCAATTAAGGGAAGAGAATATACCTTCCACTTTCGAGACAAGGCACAACAAGTTATTTTTAACCTTCAAAGGCAATGATTTTCTAAATTCTATTTGGAGATGTTGCTCCAACAAGCATGATGTTTATTTTTAACTCTCAAATCAATGATTTTTTAATCTAAGTAATGAAATCCTGGTCAACAAAGCAAATTTTTCATTTATGATCAACAAAATGAATTCAATAAAGGGGAAAAACTTCCCTCTTTTGCTTTGCCTAAATTTTTTTTGAAAAATGAGGTTCTTTAACTTTGCAAAGTAAAGTGAACCCTTTTAAACACCAAAGGATGGTGAGGTTCTTTTTAAAATGCTTGCAAAAGTAAAGTTTGTCTTGTTCCTTTTAAACCCCAAAGTAAAGTGTTTTCTTCCTAAGAAAGCAAGAAAATGGTTTTTATTTGTTGTTCTTTTTAGGTACTCGAAAATGAAAAGTGAGTTCAATTTTACTTAACAAGGAAATGAAGAAATTTTTTAAATGACTAACTTAACAAAGTTAGAAATTAAAAATTTAGTCAAAAGCCTAACATTTAGTAAAAGACAAATCCTCCCAACCTACAAACAAGCATTAGTTACCTACAATAAAACCAATTAGCGATCAAAAAAAAAAATCCTTTTGTGGACTTCCACAAGTCTAATTTTAAGTCTTTGTTTACAATTTTGCTTTTTGCCTGTGTCTGTTATGCGCTACAAAATGGAACCTATGCACTAGAGAATGGGACTGATGCATTAGCTGAAGGCCCAGATGTGCTAAGATGTTGTCTGGATGCGCTAGACTGGTGTATTAATACGTCAAGACCTATAGTAAATAGCATAAATGCTATGCGCTAAAGTTAAATCTCGATTCACTAAGACATGGTATGAACGCGCTAAACAGTCCACCAGATGCACCAAAGTAACAACCGGATGTACTAGAGGATGCTCTCCATGCACTAATTTAAGTTTTTCGTGTACCTCCAAAGTTATTCTTGTATAAAAAATGATTTGATAAATGGGGTCGAGCCCCACGGTGGGTGTCAAAAATGTATGCGGGAAAAGTGGCGCAATGAAACAAAAATTATGAAATCATGACTAGTCCACACACCAATGGGACTCTTGGTGCAAGTTTTGGAGCTATATAGAATAGCTCAACTTCCCAAGAGATGTTCCATTGTTCTCTATCTCACAAGACCCCTTAAGCCAATGCCTTTGCTTTTAGATCACTGAGCAAAGTGACTTAGGGATGAAAATCATGAGAATGAGGGATGTTTTGATCAATCTAACATGAATGCAATCCTAATATGCATGATATTAATAAAAGATGAACTAAACTAGCATGAATATGATGATAAGGTGAAAGGATTAGTAACAAGACTATCCTAGCATGCTATACTAGTCTATCATGATTATTATGATAACAATGCAAATGTCTATTAAAGATGTTATGAAGATTATTTCTATCAAAGAGAGGCTAAATGCTAGATAAAGATGATTTAAATTAGATGCTTAGTAAAATGTCTATAAGTTTGATGCTAAAGACTTGGATCCAGAATGATAGAAGGAGGGCTCTATTTATAGGAAAAATAGGGCAATGAAGGGTCAAGATTGGATGATCCTATCAAGGGCCAGGATTGAAAGTTATCAATCCATGTTTACAATTCTCACCAATGAAATGGTGACAATTGTCAACATAAGACTTCTTGAGAGGAGATGCAAGAAGCATTAAATGCTTGAGAAGACCTCATGGTTACCTTAGAAGGTAAGGGCTAAGGTTAGGTTAAGAAAACCCATTGGATAAAGCTTTTACCCAAAGGATAAACTCTTATGCAAGGGTTAAAGAGATAACCAAGGGTAAAGCCATGAGTGCTTGATGAGACCCCTAGGTTAGATGAAGGTTGAGTTAGGCAAAAAGTCTCTAACCATGCCAAAAGGGTTAGTTAACCACTAGTGGTTTGGAAGACTTTGGGGACAAATTTGTAAGAGTCCTTCCAAATTTGGGGGAACTCAACAAGTTAGCTTGTTGAAGACTTAAAGGCTTTAATGCTTTTGGAAGACTTTCCTCCAAATTTGAGAAGTGACATCCTCAAATTTAAGGAAAGGGGACAATTGAAGGTTTTAGGTTAATTGATTAGGATTAGATGGGTTCTAGAAGAATTTAGAATGAGGATTAGGAGGCAAGTGGGAGATGTAGGAGAATGCAAGTGGATGAAGAGTAATTTTAATTAAAATAAATTGCTTTATTTCAACAAAATAGATGCAAGTGGAGGATTTAAATAAATTAGATTTATTTATTTGAAGTGAACAATTTAATTGAAAAGGAGAAAAAGGGTAGCTAATTAAATAAAATGATTTATTCAATTAAATGATATGAAAGGATTAGGTGAATTTAATTAAATAAATTGAATAATTTATTTAATCAAATAGAGGAATGTGGATGATTTAATTAAATTAGATTTAATTAAATAGAAGAATGAGAATAAAATGAACATTAAATATTCATATAGGAAAGTGGTCATTTTTACATGTCTACAGTTTCAATTAAAATACCAAACTATATTTTCTTGTCTCATTTATCAATAAATTTTCATGTAACTTCCCAAATAATAACACAAATTTCTTAATAGGCATAACTTTTAATTGTTGTTGATCACCTTCAAATACCTTTGGTTCAATACTTTTATTTTAATAAGAATGTTCTTGTTGGCTAGGTGTAAGAATGGTTCACATTCGTCTATTAACTCAAAAAAAATCATATACAACACATCAATCAAATGCACTTTATCAACTAAATTAAAATATTTAGGTGTCTACATCTGTCACGACCTTTATTCTCCCATCTATGTTGAGATCTCATTTCCTACAAAGAGGAGATAATATAATATGAAATTAGTATTTGTTTTTTATATAAAAAAGATAAATTAACAATAAATAATCAATATAAAAATAATGTTAAGAAAATAATAATTAAAAAAATAAAGAACTTTATTATTTCTCATCATTGTTTATTTAATTTTGCACACTAGAAATTTGGTGAGTCTTGATTTATGGTAGACTTTCATCAACTAATTACATTGTTGATTTGTTGTGCTTCTTACAAAAACCTTGACCAAAGCTTGCATTAACCTACTGCAACCCTTGGCTTTGACTTGATTTCTTAGTAGTTGTTTCATTTGATCTTGCCTCTAATTATTATACTCAATATCAAACCTTTCTACTTCTTTTTACCCATCTTGATATTGAGCTTTGTGTTCTATGTGATTGCAACTATTCTTTGTTTATTGAAAACATGACTACAAACAATAATCATTTTCAACTCTTTCATAAGGTAGTCATTGAATGGTTCCTATTTTTAAGACACTATTCTGTAAAAAAAAAATGAACCAAGTTGTAATACAGGCTTCCAAATGACTTTATGGGTTGCAACAAGTGTTTTTGCATGTCCCCAATTTTTTCGATTTAGTTACAAAGCAGACTTCCCCATTGAAGGGTTCATAGTTTCGATGAATTTTTTGCCTATTTATTTTTAAGCTTTTGTAACTTATGAACTTTCTTACTTCTATGTACTTTCAAATTTCTATAATTTATGAATTATCTTGTTGATTATTTTTTTAAAATAGAATCCAACATTTAATTAAACTCTCAAACCTACTAAAATAGTTTGACATCATGACACACTAAATCATTTACAAGTAATTAAAGAAAAAGATTCAAGATCATTTTTTTCATCCTCTTCAAACTACAAACTAAGTCCTTTATATGTTCGATCCCATCCTAACTTATGACCACCATCTACAAACCCCACAAAAAGCTCTTATTGATCCAAAATATCTTTGCTACCTATGACATGGACTCTATTTCCAATAAAAAATTAAAAATTAAAAAAATGTCAAAATACTCTTAATTCACAACCAAGTCATGACCACTCATATATAACTGCTCCAACCTTGAATCTTTCGAAGGATATTGTTCATTTGGCAGTTGAAACATGCCCTTTCCTTTGGTAGTGGATTTTATGATATCATTCCATGTTTCTACAAAAAAAATGAAATATCTACGAATGCAAACAAAAAAATGAACAATCTGATTTCGTAATGATCACTAAATATTCCACTCAATATCTCTAAAATTCCATTCAACGCTTCTCAGTGAACATATTTATTTTGAACGGTGGAAGTGATGTTTACCAACATGTTTTATTTGCCATTCAAAATAAACTCTGAAAATGAACAACTATAATTCAAATTAAAGGTTGTTTCATTCATTGCGTGTTAGAAAGACAAGACATATAACCATGCAATATTAAAAAGAGAAAACATCTTTCCTCCTCATTCACCCCCAAAAAAAAACACCAATGCATAAACAAAATTCCTGAATGCTTTCTTTGAAAATCCAATTAAAATTCAGTCAAAACCAAAAGCATACAAATAGGTATCAATTTAATAAATTTTATAGCAATTTTATAGGTATCAATATGTGCTTTAAAACATGTTTGAGGCATCAAAATATCTTGATAATAGCATCTAAAAATTTAGAAGACCCCTCCGGTGAACACTTAGTGCAGTTCTGTTTTTGAGCTTCTTGAAAACACCTACCTTTGAATTTTCTATAAGGTTTGAGTATTTATTCAATAGAATTAGTTGTTCAAATTAAAAAATAAATAAAAAGGAAACAGAGGAAATATAGACATGTTTAAAGGAGATTTACATAACAATCTAATATTTTAAATAAATATTTAGAAATTATATTCAATAAATTATTTAGTCTTATAATAAATTTAGATGAAATATATTTTTATGACACCAATATCATAGTTTATACGACAAGACTTTAGAAAATGATGGATATCACCAAACTTTTATGTATATGTAAGTGTCTAAAACTATAAAAATCAACATGATAGTCTAATGATGATTTGGCATTCCAGCTCATGGCCCATGTGATGTCAATTACACACCATTTTAGCATTTTCCAACTTGATGGCAATGTCCTCCTTCTTTTTAGCCCCTTAGCAACCTTATTTAGCCTTTTTATTGAATTTAGAAACTTGCACAACACCGAAGGCATTTTTTAGAACTTCAACTAAAGGATTTCTTGGGAGACTATATATTCACCTGAGCATCCTATCTCAAGTTGTAGGGTTGTCCACAAAACTTTTCCTAGCAAATGAGGTGACACTGACCCCAAGAGGAACAACCTTGTCAAGTTTGGTAAAAGAATGATTACTTTAGTTCTAACCATTTTGCTACCATTTATACTCATGATTGAGAGTTCTTTCTACCTGACTAAGACATCACTTCTCTTGAGTGTTTCCCCTATCCACATAACTCTCAATCAACTCTTTAGATACTTATCCATTAGCTCTCATGTCTACTCCCAATGATTGTGAAGCCTCAAACCTATAAATAATCATCTTACATTTGCCATTAGAGAAAGGTTGACTTTTTTGTATTTTGCCAAGATTCTTGTTAGAGTATTTGCATTCCTTATTTGCTTGATTCTAGCACAAAGATAGTAAATCGCCTTACAAAATTAATCTTTTTTTATTGTAGCTTCCACTCATAGAATTCTTCCAGTTAGCAAAAGGCATTGTGAGCCTTTTGATGGGTTAGCTAAATGGTCCTTTTATATGGTTTTTACATGACTTTGTTTAAGACTCCTTGTCTGTTTAAGTATGTCCATGATGCTTGAAACTTGATATTTTGGTATTCTATAAGATATATATGCTATACTTCCATGGATATGTGTGTGTACATCATATACATATACACATACATATATCCATATATACACATATACATATACATATATATATAGATAGAGAGAGAGAGATGTGTGTGTGTGTATGTGTGTGTGTGTCTGTATGTATATGTATATATATGTGTACACACACACACACACACACACACACACATATACATATATATATGTATGTATGCATATATATGTATGTATGCATACATATGTATGTATCTATATATAGGCAACAATGCAACAAATTGAGAGGGGGGTGAATTAGTTTGCACAAAAACTTACTACAACTTAAACCACAAAATAGATCTAATAATTAATGGTTAACGTATGAAACAACACCACATCAATAGCACACATAACACCAAGATTTTGACGTGGAAAACCTAGTTAAGGGAAAAACCACAATGAGAACCTACCCACAATGAGATAATACCCTGTTAGGAGTAAATGAGAATGCACATGCATTCAAGCACATTGCCTAAAGCTCACTGCTCAAAATAAGAAACCCATAAAGGCTCACTACCTTATAGGAAGTCTCACCAACTTACAAAAACATTCGGACTACAATCTTGATCATATGAACTATGAAAATAACATCTTCATATGCTTGAGTACAGTTTCGGTTAAGCACACAGTCTGCTCTACAACACTACTCTTCTCCTTCACACTTCCAAAAGATCAAATCACTTGTTCGCACATCCAACTCAATCATACACACACATATACAATGCAGACACTCACAGACATACATCTTACATGATTATTACATATATTTATACAAACCCTCAACCTGTATTTCTGTTGGAAACCAATAACACTAAGAGGGGGGGGGGTGAATCAATGTTGTACCAAAATAGTAAATTTTATCCTTAACAAAACATTCATACACCAACCGGTATACTGATATAAACATAATTGAAAGAAGTAATGCAACCAATAAGCCAAACACATAAATGAGAAACATAACACACAAATTTATACATGGAAAACCTCAAAGAGGAAAAAGCATAGTGGGATTTGTGACCCATAATATCAATTCACTGGTCATATGAAGAGATATTACAATATATGATGGGTCTGCACTTGCAGGAAGGCTTATAGCCTAGAGCACACTGCTCATCACAATAAGAGCCTCACTGACTACATAACAATCCAAACAACAATCTGGAGAAGTATGAACTGCTTAATATAGCATCTCCTATGTCAAAATACAGTTCTGGTTTAAGCTATGTTTGTTCTACTTAAAACCCTAAACCTCAGTACTGGAATAACCCTTACAATGAATTCCTCACATACATAGTCTCTATGATATATTTCACAATACATCACATCCATATATCCATTCCATATGTTTATCCTTATTACAAAATAATCTAATCAATTTCCCCTCTATACCCTATACAAATGTATGCCTTATGTCGGCCTACAATATCATATTTACATGTCGACCATATAACATAAATGAATAAGCATTAAAACAATTTGTCGATGTCGGATCCAAGATGTGCGGGCCTCTAATACTAATGACCTTTACTATACCATGACAGCTTGCATTGCCGGTGACCAAAGAAATCTTCTATCCTGTCGGTGTCAGTGTCGATGTCATTGTAGAGTCTGTGAAGTGCCTACCGGTACACCATATGAAGCTGGAACCCAAAATCATGTTTCCATCAATGACAGCATAGTGAAACCAACCAATAGAGTGTCAATTGCCAACAATCTCCCCCTTTGGCATTGATGGCAACACTCATGTGAAAAATGGTCATTGTTTCAACTACCGGTTTCATCCTCCCCTGTTCCCCTTGAGCTGAATATGCAAAATACTCCAATACTGCAAAATTCCAAAAACTCTATAACTCCCCCTAATGTATGCAACCCTTCATTCTTTTTCACATCTATACTACTCCCCCTTTGACATCAATGCCCCAAAATTGTAACAATAATGTCAAAGAATAATAACTATACACTGATTACCTCCAAAAATGTCTTATCGGAGTTTGACCAATTTCAAGATTTTCGGGTAAGCTTTCTCTAATAACTCCATATTGATGGTATGATGAAAGAATAAGTATCTGGTAGATTACTAAGAAGGGGGGGTGAATCAGTAACTAGAAAAACTGATACAAACTTCCCAAACTCAAACTCAAACATGCAAAGTAATCTTATCAATGAAATGCCACTGTCAAGATCAATACTCATAAGAATACTAGTTGATTGTTACAACTACTTAACAGTAAACAACATTTAACTTGTAAACATCCAAATTCTAATCATATGCCAATGCTAACTTCTCAATGCATCTGGTTATCATGCCTTATCAGAAATAGTTAATCCAATCAATCATACGATCATAACCACAAAAAAATTCACCACATGACATAAGTATTTATACGTGGAAAACCCAAATAGGTAAAAACCATGGTGAGATGAGACTCACAAGATAATATCTGAACTCTTCTGAAGTTTGCCCTGTTAGGAGCCAAGCCTGTTAAAGCTTTTACAAAATGTCCTGTTAAGAACTGATTCTGTTAGGAATCACCCGGTTAAGGGATTGACTACAAATGCCTTGTTAGAAGCAAATACCCTATAAGGAGTAACCTTAGTAGAGGATTTGAAAATCCAATCTAATGGACCACCTTGTTAGAGGATTTAATAAATAACCAAGCTTGTTAGAGCTTACCCGATTAGGGGATTTCAATTCTGCTGTAATTGTTAGAAAACAACAGGAGTTTCTTGATCTGTCTGAATAGCACTACATTTGCTTGATCAAATCCATTTAATCTTCTATATGCCTTTACTCAAACTACAGACTCATTCTCTGGTTTGGCAATCACACACTCAACTGATTTCTGCCAACTCTTGCCAACTCTAAAATAAAACAACTTCATTGACCTTAAATACAAATCAATTAGGTCAGTAACACAACAAAAATATAATCCTCTCATCGAGATTACAAACAAGTTGATACAAGCATGACCATTGGATTTTATAGTAATCTCTACACATCAATCAAGAAAACCTCAACCGCTCCTTGATTACCGCTTCATTGAGCTCAGTAACTCATCACGCATTTTGCATTAGATGCAAATACATTTTGTTCATTCCCTAGACAAACAAATGCGCCAAAACATTTTGAACTTGTCTTCATTCAATGACCTTATGTGTCACCATCATTACTGCTCAACCAACATAAGCAATTCAACAACCTTAATCGGTTAGGGTTTAACAAAAAAACAACTGGTAGGTTTTACCAGTTACATAACATAGAAAGGGTTTAACCTTTTACTCTGATTACTAGTTCAACTCAAAAACTTACATACCAGTTTACAATACAATATCAACAATAACAACAATATCAACAACATCATTAATATCATTACCGGTTCAATTGCCATCAATAACAACACAACATATCATTAATGCAATCTTCATGCAAATGCCAACAATCTCCCCCCTTGGCATTGATGGCAATACAAAATATCAACACCATTGCTTTGCTGCTATGATTGTGAATAGGAATCCTAGTTTACATTACCAAGTATTCACATGCTCTCTTTGTCTTCAATCTGTCACTAGTTTTTCTTCCCATAATCACATAATTCTTCTCTCCCTTTGACATTTATGCCAAATTGAAATTAAAATATGTAATGTTACATTTACACTGTGCATCAACAACATACTGCAATTGGATGCTCCCGCTATGGAATACATCCACTTCTACATCAACCCTTGTAATATTTTGCAAGTTATTCAGGGACTAATGCAATCAACATCATGTTCAACTGACTTCATGAAGAGGGACGACCCCCTGACTTCTAAGATACTCAAAAGTAGTCTTAGGCAGAGGTTTGGTAAAAAAATCTGCAAGCTGCTCCTTGGTAGAAACAAGCTCTAAGATAACATCTTTGCTCTAAACTTTTTCCCTCAAGAAATGATACTTCAATTTAATGTGCTTGGTTCATGCATGTAGAACAGGATTCTTGGAAATATTTATGGCAGTTGTGTTATCACATTAAATCTTTATAGGTTATGAAATATTCATCTTAAAACCTTCCAAAATGTGCCTCATCTAAATAGCCTTTGTGCAATTCATATAAGCTGCAACATACTCATCTTCAACAGTAGATTGTGAAGTGCAACTCTTCTTTTTACTACTCCATGAAACAAGCCTTCCTCAAAGAAAAAATGCTCCACCGATTGTTCTTTTCCAGTCATCAACATTTCCTGCCCAAATCAACATCTGTATATGCCTTCAAATCAAAGTTTCCTTCATATGGATACCATAATCCATACTCAACAGTACCTTTCAGGTATCTAAAGATTCTCTTGGTTTCTATCAAGTGTGTCTCCTTAGGATTCTTCTGGAATCTAGCAACTATGTCAACCGCATGGGCTATGTCTGGTTTGCTGTGAACAACATAGTGCAATTTGCCAATCATTGACCTATATTCCTTCTCATCAACAGACTTAGATTCATCTTCCTTGGACAACTTACAACCTATAACCATTGGTGGCCCAACTGGTTTACAGTCACTCATGCCAAATGTCTTCAAAACCTCTTTCACATACGTAGACTGTGTAATGAAAATACCAATCTTCATTTGCTGTATCTGCAAACCTATGAAAATTTTTATTTCCCCTACTAAATACATTTCAAACTCATTTTTAACTTCATCTGCAAAACTATTTCTCATGACATCATTACCTCCAAATATAATATCATCAACAAATACTTCACTAACCAGTATTTCATCTCCTTCAGACTTGAGATATATGTTACTATCATCACTAGTTCTTTGAAAGCCTATCTTCATTATATGTGTATGAAGTCTTTCATACCATGCTCTCGGTGCCTGCTTTAATCCAATGATCATCACCAAATGCCCCCTTAGTAGTTCTTGGTTCAATGGTGGAGATCAAGCAAGAATTCTTTCTAATTCTTCTTTTGGTTAGTACTCCAACATCCTCATCTCCAATAATTTTCTCAGGATTGTGAATCAATCTCACATATCTAGGAATAACATGATCATTATATTTAGGTTCAACTTCTTCATTGTTATCATCTTCATTTGAATTTATCTGTTCCGGTTGAACTGGTGCATCAGAATTTTCTTTGCCAGTTTTAGATTTCACAGTTTCTGGTTTCAAAAACAAAATGCAAGGATTGTCATCCTTTTTCTCTGAACTAGTGCATTCTGAGGCTTCAAGAAATTCATCCACTCGAACATTAGCACTCTCAACAATTCTCTATGTCTAGTTGTTAAAACATTTGCAGGCCTTACTCTTGGTGGAATAGCCAAGAAATATGCCTTCATCACTCTTAGCCTCAAATTTCCTAGTGTAATCACCTCTCTTAATAAAACATTTGCTTCCAAATATCTTAAAATAACTAACATCAGGTGATCTTCCATACCAATATTCATAAGGAGTCTTCTTCTTACCTCTCTTTACTAGAACCCGGTTCATTGTGTAGACAACTTCTCTCCAAAAGGTTTTTGCTACATCTCCTTGTATCAACATTGTCCTAGCAGCTTCAACAAATGACCGGTTGTTCCTTTCTGGGATACCATTATTGTTGTGGTGTCCTTGGTGCAAAAAGATGTCATTTGATATCATTCTCTTCACAGTACCTAGTGAATTCCTCATAAGTAAATTCACCACCCTGATATGTCCTCAGAAATTGTATCTTCTTACCGCTCTCTTTCTCTACTAAGGCCCTAAATGCCTTGAAATTACCAAAAGCTTCAGTCTTATCCTTCAAGAACGTGACCCACAACATCCTTCAACAATCATCATTGAGAATCATAAAATATCAGCCACCTTGAATGCTTTTTGTTCTTATTGGTCCACAAAGATTTGTATGAACCAAATCTAACAAGTGCTCCACTGAAAAGGATTTGCTTTTGAAAGTTGAAGAAGTCATCTTTCCTAACTGACATTCTTTGCAAAGAGCATTAGTCAGTTTGTCTAACTGAGGCAAACCTCTCACAGTCTTAGACTTACTCACTTTAACAATGTTTTCAAAGTTTATATGACAAAATCTCCTATGCCAAAGCCAATTATCATCTATTTTAGCAATAAAACAGTTGCTAACTTTAGAATTAAGATGAAACAGGTTACCTTTAGTTTGTTTCCTAGTTGCAATCAATTCACCTTTGTTGTCAAAGATTTTGCACATGCCAGTTTTAAACTCCAGTGGGTATCCTTTGTCATTAAGTTGTGCCACACTCAAAATATTGTTCTTTAGTCCTTCAACCCAATAGACATCATCTGCATTGCTCTTCCCCTTAAGAGAAATAACTCCTTTACCTTTAACCATGTAGAATGATTCATTGCCAAATCTAACAACACTGCCATCAAATTCTTTCAAGGAAAGAAATTTTCTTCGATCACCGATCATATGATGTGAACAATCACTATCAATGATCCAATCATTAGAGTTATCCATCTTGGATACTAATGCCTCCTGGTCTAATATCTCTTCCTTAATAGCTACAAACACAATATCTTCATTAGCATCATCATTAGATTCTTCATCAGTGATACCACTAACAAAAGCAATAAGACAATCTCTTTTGCCTTTACCCTTATACTTCTTGAATTTATCTCTCTTGTGTTCATTTTCACCATTAGGACATTTAACCACTATGTGACCAATCTTGTTGCATGCAAAAAATTTTAAAGCTAATTTACCTCTATATTTACCAGTGCCTCTAGGCAACCGCTTTGCCAATAATGCTTCAAGCTCCACTAAACTGTCTTCATCATCATCCTCTTTACTAAATCTAGATTCATAACCATGACTAGTATCTCTAATTTTTCTCATAGATGGGTTAGAAACAAAAGCTCTAAATGCAGACTCAGATTTCTATACACTACCATCATAACCATTTAATTCAAAAGTAGTAAGCTTGCCAATGATGGAGTCAAGAGTTACCTTAGTTTTGTCAATGGAATTCAGCTCCTAAATAGCTGCAACTTGAATAGCATAGACCGGTAGTAGGGTTCTCAGTACCTTACTGATTACTATGGCATCTTCTACTTTCCCTCTTGCACTCTTAATTTCACCGACTATCTCTTTTATCCTTTGACCATACTGTTGGATATTCTCACCTTCAGACATCCTCATGTCATCAAACTTTCCTGTTAGACTCTCTTCTTTAGCAATATTAACATGTTCATCACTGCTATAAATCTCTTCAAGTTTTTTCCATACTTCATATGCAGTTTCAAGACCATGAACATCTACATATTCAACATCAGATAGGGAACTAATAATAGCCTCCAATGCTTGATGATTTTATTGTTGTTCTCTTTTGATCATCAGTCATAATTCCAGTAGGTGCAATATACATAGTATATATATGATCCTAATACTAACTTCCTAGACTCTTGATGTAAATTTTCATTATGTCGCTTCATATCCTATAGTTTTCTCTTTTGAACTTCGGACCTTCCTTCTTCATCATGATCTAGCGGATCTTTTCTTCAAGCTGTTAGGATTCGACCTTAGAGGACCTAAATTGCTCTGATACCAATTGATGGTATGATGAAAGAATAAGTATCTGGTAGATTACTGAGAGGGGGGGTGAATTAGTAACTAGAAAAACTGATACAAACTTCCCAAACTCAAACTCAAACTCAAACATGCAAACTAATATTATCAATGAAATACGACTGTCAAGATCAATACTGATAAGAATATCAGTTGACTGTTACAACAATTTAACAGTAAACAAAATTTTACTTGTAAACATCCAAATGCTTTATCATATGCCAATGCAAACTTCTCAATGCATCCAGTTATCATGCCTTATCAAAAATAGTTAATACAATCAATCATAAGATCATAACCACAAAAACATTCACCACATGACACAAGTATTTATACGTGAAAAACCCAAATAGGTAAAAACCATGGTGAGATGAGACTCACAAGATAATATCTGAACTCTTCCGAAGTTCACCTTGTTAGGAGCCAAGTCTGTTAAAGCTTTTGCAAAAAGTCCTGTTAAGAACTGATCCTATTAGGAATCACCTAGTTAAGGGATTGACTACAAATGCCTTGTTAGAAGCAAATACCCTGTAAGGAGTAACCTCAGTAGAGGATTTGAAAATCCAATCTAATGGACCACCTTGTTAGAGGATTTAATAAGTAACCAAGCTTGTTAGAGCTTACCCGGTTAGGGGATTTCAATGCTTCTGTAATTGTTAGAAAACAATGAGAGTTTCTTGATCTGTCTAAATAGCACTACAATTGCTTGATCAAATCCATTTAAGCTTCTATCTACCTTTACTCAAACTGTAGACTCATTCTCCTATTTAGCAATCACACACTCAACTGATTTCTGCCAACTCTTGCCAACTCTAAAACAAAACAACTTCATAGACCTTAAACACAAATCAATTAGGTCGGTAACACAACAAAAATCTAATCCTCTCATCAAGATTACAAACAAGTCGGTACAAGCATGACCGTTGGATTTTATAGCAATCTCTACACATCAATCAAGAAAACCTCAACCGCTCCTTGATTACCGCTTCATCGAGCTCAGTAACTCATCACACATTTTGCATTAGATGCAAATATATTTTGTTCATTCCCTAGACAAACAAACACACCAAAACATTTTGAACTTTTCTTCATACAATGACCTTACGTGTCACCATCATTATCGCTCATCCAACATAACCAATTGAACAACCTTAATCGGTTAGGGTTTAACAAAAAACAACTGGTAGGGTTTACTGGTTACATAACATAGAAAGGGTTTAACCTTTTACTTCGATTACCGGTTCAACTCACAAACTTACATACTGGTTTACAATACAATATCAACAATAACAACAATATCAACAACATCATTAATATCGTTACCGGTTCAATTGACATCAATGACAACACAACATATCATTAATGAAATCTTCATGCAAATGCCAACACATATAAGTATCTTAGTTGGCTTTGAATGTGCAAGAGATAGATACAAGTCCACTCACTAAATATGCAAGTGATTCTTTCTCATTAACTTCTACCAGTGTGGGCTTACCAAGCATATCCATGCATTCCCTCTTATGTATACCAAGTGAATCCAATCTTGGACTCACCAAACCTCTGAGACTTCTGGCTCTCTAAATGATATTGTCTCTTTCCTTTTCAAGAGAAGAAATTTGGTTCTCCAAAGTCAAAAGTTGTCCATCAATAGATGTTGTCAGTGAAATTAGTCCATCAAAAGAGTTAGCAATACTAGCAATTTTGTCATGTATCTCTTTTATCTTTTTATCTACTTTTGTTTTAAGAATCTCAATATTGCAACATACCCTGTATGTATTAGTACCTTGTTTCAAAGAATTTTCTATCAAAATTAGTTTCTCCTCAATCTTTTTCCTCTCTCTCTCAATGATCTAATCAAAAGCGACTCTCTTAGACAAAGTGAATTTTTCAAGTGCTTGTCGGTTAGAGATCTGTTATAATGAATGAAAATATTTAGAGATGCGCTCTGTTATTACCTTAAGCTTTTCGGAAGCACTCGCTTCATTCTCAATATTACATTCTAGGACTAATCTGTGCAAAGCAATTATGGATTGATCTATAATCCCTTTGTCTGTATCATCATTAGTTTTGTGGGACTCATCTCTGTGATGTTTTTCTTTTCAACTTGAGAAGTGTCAATTGTCAATAATGATGTGCCAGTAACTGGTTCCCTACCAGATTCCCCTATTTTCTTTGGTGATTTAACTTTTATTGCCTCCTCACTTGCACCAGTGGCTTCGCCACTTGGTGCAATTTGTGTAGCTGTCGATTCCTCTCTAGGAATAGTATCCTCAACATGTAAATTAGTATCTAGAGGACAAGTGTCCTCAATGTTAGTATCATGTACAATGTTATTAGCATTAACCGGTGTCTTTGTATTTGTCTATAAATTTGTGTTACTGGTGGCTCAATTTCCACTGTCTTGATATTCTTTAAAATTGAGGGTGGAGTACCCATAATCCCTTTACCTTTCCCTTCAACCTATGCATCTACAATATCAGTCTTTGTTTCCAGTGAAGTGAAGAATCCTCTATGCTCTCCCAAAAAGTTTATCCAAGTCTTTTGTGTTTCCTTTATTATCTCATTCATCCTTCCTAACATCAGGCTAGTTATTCTATGTTTTCTATTGAATACCTTCCTATCTGCAACCTCAATTATCTTCTCCATTTTATCTGGAGTTATAGAAACACATATAGCTAAAATTTCTTGCATCTTAATGTGTTTGTCTTCTTGCATTGCAGATAACCTTCTAGAATTTAACATGTTGTATAACTCTGTCGATATTTGATTTTCTATTTCAATTAATACTTTCTTATAGATATCTAAATATAGAAGAATTGCTTCCTCTACCTCTTTTAGTTTATCATCTTCAAATGTATCATAACAAGACTTAACATTTTTCAGCATCCCATCCTTAGTTATTTCATCAACAATTTCAGCACAAGTCATGGGTGGTATAATAGTCACATTATCAGTTTTTAGTGCCAAGTCAATGTCACTTTTCTTCCTCCTTCTGGCAATATCGGATGTATTTGATGGTGTAGCCTTGGTTTCCTGCTTTTGTTCCGGTAATTTGATGGCGACCTTCCTAACTAGTTGTTTCTTTGCTTCCAATTTAGGTTCTTTCGACTTCTTCCTCACAACCCTTTTGAATGCTAATGGTGTGTCATCTTCAGGCTAAGAATCTGCAGTCACGGGTTCATTGTGAACTACTAGATCCTTCCTCTTTCTCCCTTTCTCCAGGACAACATCAATAAGAGCCTTGATGTCCTTAGAAACTTCCTGTACAAACTTGCTTGCCTTACCTTCTTGTTTTTCCCTCTTCTTTCAATTGAACTCAGTTTCAACCTCAAGAGTCTTTTTCTATGTTGTTCCACAAGGTTTTTTTGCTTCATCTATACCCACATCAAGTAGAATTTTTGCATATTCATCAAGAATTAATGCATCCACCTCATAGCCCATTTTATCTATCCAAATCTTCTGGGGCTTGACTGCCTCCATGAGGGTCTCATCTTTCTTGACCATGAAACATATGTCAATAGAGTATTTATCTCCTATATGCTTAGGTACTCTTATTCTAGACCTCATAGATTTCTAAAAAGCCTTAAAGTAACCCCATACCTTATCATATCTAAGAATTCCCAATGCAGTAATTGATTGTTTTAGTTGTCTTCCTACCGGGATTTCAAAAGCCCATTGCTTCCTTCTAGAACCGGGAGTATCGTTCAAAAAGTATAACATTACGAAGACCAACAAAATTCCATACCGAAAGGTTCCCTTCTTCTCACCTTTAATCTTCCCTAAATTGATCAATAACTCCTCAAGCATCCAGTCACAAAGATCTAACTTGATATTTTCTCTCACCATCCTATATGCAACCAAAATACATGAACTAGAAACTAAATTCAGTCAGTTAGACTGAGTTACCTTGTATCTTATGACCATGCTTCCAAATTTGATGTCGATGTTGGTGATGGTGCTCACCTTCATCGATCTCCTGTCTGATGTGGCGTCGGTGATCTTCCTTAGGATGTCATTTGATACTTTCTTATCCGGATGTGGCCATATCAATAACAAGCCATTAATTTCCTGGATGGCTTCCTTAGTGATTTTGTAGGGTCGGTCCATCCATATGAATTCCCCATGTACTTTGCTCAGTACATATCTGACTATCTCATCCTCGAACTCTAGAATATCTAGAATATCAGTGAACCCTAGATCTTTGATGTGTTGGTATGCCAGTTTGATCTTACCAGATTCTCCCATGAGTTCATTCATATACATCCCCTTGATCTCTGAAGTGCCTAAGTCATCTATATGATAATGAATATCGCCCCTAACATCTTCCACATATACCACTCCCTCTGAAACGTGAGAAAACGCTTAAATCGAATCTTCCTTGGTAGCCACATGTGGATACCGTTTGAAAATTGGCCTAGGGCAGTCCTTAACCTCTACTACAATTGGATTTGCAATGAAAATAGGAATAGAAGATGATCTTGATTCCACGAGTCAAGAAAAATACCTTTAGAATGCTTCAAATGAAAACCTCCAACAAATCCTTCCAGATGTCAGTGTGATCGCTCAAGAAGAAATCTGATCACCTCTAAATAGCTTTTGATTGCACTAAGTTTCTCTGAATCACTCTGAAATCGCTCTGAATGCTGGGTGAATAACAATGAAGTGTAATCAACCTTTTATCCATCGAGCAAACCCTAATCCTCCATTGGCATAAATGACTATCGGTGAAAGATACCGAATCTCACTCTGAACATATCAATGTCGGATAATCTTTTCCAATATCTGGAACATCTTCCAGAATCTCCTCCAAGGGCATATGCATCAACTTCCATGAAATTTTCCTACCCCTAAGGAATATCCCTTAGTTACCGGATGAGCTCACTGCTAGTACAAGAGCAACCACTTCTACCGGATAGGTAATCAGGACATTCCCATTTGATGATTGCTCTTCAATATTTCTAACCCATCTCTAAGTATGATCATGTCGGATTTCATTAACCTTCTCTTTGCCTTTATCATTTGATCCTCCATTGCCAACCAGTGGATTTCTACTTCTATAGAACTTAGCAATATGTCCAACTTCATTGCATGCATAACATGTAAGATTGTTCTTTTGAATACCATTGAAATTACTTGACCTGCACTTATTAGCTATATGTCCAAATTTTCCACAAGCATAGCATTTTGCATTCATTCTACAATCTTCTACCTTATGACCATTTTTATTACATTTAGAACATTTACTGGGAGCAGAATCAAGGTTCTGATTTGCTTTGTTTCTACATTGCCTAGCCATGTGACCAAATCTATTGCAACCAAAACATCTACCATTGAATTTATAAACATTGAATTGCCCTATGGTTTTGATAATCATTAGCAGTACCGAAACTTTGTCCTTGCTCAAATCCAAGTCCATTGGAATCTCCAATCTGCCTCTGTCTCTTCAATAACTCATCAAGCTGTGCTAAGCTAATCTTGAATTTTTCTTTGTACTCACTTGCAACAATTATGTCATCTCTTAGTATTGACATTTGTCTCTCAAGCTCTTGCTCATTGCTCTGGGATTGTACCAAATCATTTCTCAGCATCTCATTTTCATGAACCAACCTACCACATTCTTCAAATTTGTTCTTCGGGGATACAACAAGATTTTCTTCCATTTTCTTTCTGTCCTTAATCTCCTTAGACATCATCATAGTCAAAGCTTGTATTTCATTCTTCATAACCATGTTCTCCGGACTCAATTTATGACATTGTTCTTTAAGTGCATTTTTCTCTTCATCATCCTAATTTTCCAAAATTTCCTTTCTCCTAGCTTGAACAGATGATAGTCTCTCTTGTAGGACAAGAATAAATTCTTTAGTAGAATTCAACTCATCTTGTAGCTTTAAGTTCTTCAATCTTTCAACATCATAATCTTCAAGTGTCATCTCAAGATACTTCTCCAAAGCTATATTCAATGATTTCAGTTTCAAGATCTTCCTCAAGTTGTTAAACTTCCTCTGAGGCACAAGGATCTGATACCAATTGTTGGAAACCGATAACACTAAGAGGGGGGGTGAATTAGTGTTGTACCAGAATAGTAAATTTTAGCCTTAACAAAACATTCATACACCAATCAGTATATTGATATAAATAGAATTGAAAGAAGTAATGTAGCCAATAAACCAAACACATAAATGAGAAACATAACACACATATTTATACGTGGAAAACCTCAAAGAGGAAAAACTATGGTGGTATTTGTCACCCACAATATCAATTCAGTGGCCATATGAAGAGATATTACAATATATGATGGGCCTGGACTTGCAAGAAGGCTTATAGCCTAGAGCACACTACTCATCACAATAGGAGCCTCACTGACTACATAACAATCTAGACAACAATCCAGAGAAGTATGAATTGCTTAATATAGAATCTCCTATGCCAGAATATAGTCCCAATTTAAGCTCTGTTTGTTCTGGTTAAAACCCTAAACCTCAGTACTGGAATAACTCTTCCAATGAATTCATCACATGCATAGTCTCTCTGATATATTTCGCATTACATCACATCCATATATCCATTCCATATGTCTATCCTTATTACAAAATGATCTAATCAATTTCCCCTATATATCCTATACAAATGTATGCCTTATGTCAGCTTACAATATCATATTTACATGTCGGCCATATAACATAAATGAAGAAGCATTAAAACAAGTTGTCGATGCCGGTTCCCAAATTTGTTGGCCTCCAATACCAATGACCTTTACTATACCATGTCGGCTTGCATTGTTGGTGACCAAATAAATCTTCTATCCTATCGATGTTGGTGTAGGTTTTGTGAAGTACTTGTCAGTACACCATATGAATCCGGAACCCAAAATCATGTTGCCATGAATGAAAACATAGTGAAACCAACCAATAGAGTGTCAATTGCCAACAATTTCAAGATTGGCTAAACCCTCAATTACAAAATAATATCCTCGCATGCTACAACAATACATGCAGACCAAAACAATGTTGGCTAAGACATAGTCTAGACCCAAATCAATACCACAAATATAAAACACCTCCAAGAATTATGCCTTGAACATCCGCAACATGCTACAACCACTAAGAATGTCAAATAACAAGAAGAACATCACTGGACAAGAAAAAATTTAAATAACGTGCACAATAATCAATACAGACCACCAATACGCATAGAACATGATCTAGAGACATTCATAAGCAATGTGAATTGCATCACAACAACCGCAACAACTCAGCTTACCATAATCATCATCCTCTCTCTATCGGAGCTTAAGAACTTCAACATAATTGACTGTCAACCTGAAAGATTTGCTTGTGGATATCCAAATCATCAACCAAACTAACTGAGGATACACATCAATGTCCAAAACACATCCCACACATCTGCAACCAAAGATATAGCAATTCTAAAGCAATATGAAGCACAAACCAGAATACAGAATAACATGAACAACTGCATTACATCCTCACTACCGAATCTCATCTCAATCAAAACATCATGCATACCTCTACAAATGGGAATGAACCATCTACAGAAAACATACCAGAAACCCTTTAAACCGCATTAGCTCATCTGCAATACATAGGCTAAACCAACTCATCCAATTAAACTGCAACACTGGAATACACAAAAAACTTCCCAACAATCTCCTCATCAACAATATCCACATATGTTGATATCAATGACAACATATCATACAATATCAACAATCTCTCCCTTTGGCATTGATGGAAACATATGAATGTGAAAAACAATCAATGCAAAGAAAGAAATCAACTCTCAGCAATCTCCCTCAAAATCATAAGGATTGGTGCCAAACAAATCAAAATACTTCAGGTTTTTTTACATGCTTCTCTCCCCCTTTGACATCAATGAAAGAGGCTCTGGAATCAGGATTACCTTCCCTTTGAATTAGCTTCACAAATCTAAACATCTGAACCACCAACACTGACACTGACTACTCCCCTTAGTAGCAGCCTCACTCATCAATCCGGAGCATAAAATATCCTTATGAAGTTCACTTGACTGATGCAAATCCATGCATCTTAGTTCTTATCAGCAGGGGAAATTATGCCTAACTTCTCTCTTAGATACTTAAAAGTATCTTTAGGAAAAGGCTTCATAAAGATATCTACAACTTGTTCCTTTGTAGATACATACTCCAATTTGACTTCTTTCTCATTCACCTTCTCTCTCAAGAAATGAAACTTGATTGGTACATGCTTTGTCTTGGAATGCAACACCAGATTCTTTGAAATATTGATAGCACCTGAATTGTCATAGTATATAGCAATAGGTTCATCATAAATAACTCCTATATCCTTCAACATCTACTTCATCCAAATTACCTGAGTACAATTTTTAGTAGCAACAATGTATTTAGCTTCTGTAGTAGATAAGGAAATAGCATTTTGCTTCTTACTTGCCCAAGAAACCAACTTCTTTACCAAAAAGAATTCACCACCTGTAGTACTTTTCCGGTCATCAACATCAAAGTAAAGTCATCATTCTTAGAATACCACAAACAAAAATTAATTATTCCTTTAAAATATATGAATATCCTTTGTATAGTAGTAACATTAGATTCCTTAGGATCAGCTTGACATCTAGCAACATGACATACAACATTCATTATATTAGGTCTAGTCTAAGTCAAACACAACAAACTACCAATCATAGATCTATATCTGGTCTGATTAGCTTTTAGAGAATCACTATCCTTTCTCAGCTTACATCCGGTCACTATAGGAGTACCAATAGGTTTAGAGTCCTCAAAACCAAAATTTTCAACAATTCCTTCACATAATTGAGCTTAGATATGAAAATACCTTTATCCAACTGAGTAATTTGCAATCCCAGAAAGAATTCCATTTCACCAATCAGAGACATCTAGAATTCATTATGCATCTCTTCAACAAATTTCTTACGTAAACAATCATTTCCTCCAAAGATAATGTCATAAAAAAAAACTTCAACAATCAAAATATTATTCTGATCAATCTTAAAATAAAGATTGTTGTCAACAGTACCTTTATTGAATCCAAGCTTCATCAAATACTTATCCAATCTAGCATACCAGGCTCTAGGGGCTTGCGTCAATCCATACAATGTTTTCTTCAACTAACAAACCATCTCCTTTTCATCTGTCAGCTAAAATCCATCTGGTTGCTCAATGTAGACTTATTCTTTCAGTTCACCATTAACAAAAGTTTATTTGTCATCCATCTGATAAACCTTGAAATCTATGTGAACAGCGTTTGCAATGGGAAATTTGAAATCGAGAAATGGAGGGAACAACGATGTTGGATCCTCTGGTTCTGAATCCACTGTAGCTCAAGGACAAACATCTGATGATGAGGATGGAAGGCAGGATGGGGACCCACGAATACGGGACCCTCCTCCCGATCCCGAAAACTTAAAAGATTCTCAAGATTCAAGCCCCAAGGTGGTGAAGATTGACTCAGAAAATATCAAGGAGGGGCGAATACCTAAACCCTGGAATAGTCTCTTTGCAAGACAAGCATCTGGTAAACTGACTGGTAAATCATCTTTCCCCTTTGTGAAGGATATATCAGATAATAGAACAAGTAAACTTGCGATTGAGATTCCTGATATAGTTATTGATCATAGCATCTCTTTAATGTCTTTTTCTTTGGTGGGGAAATTTGTTGGACCTCGACCTAATATTGAGGATGTTAGGTCCTTTGTTAAGAGAAAATGGAGAATGAAAGGACAGGTTGATGTCTCTGCCTTGCCTAGAGGCTTTTTTGTTTTCTCTTTCTCATGCGGGGAAGATATGGAAGTTACTTTAAGTGGTGGCCCCTGGATGTTTGGCAAATCCTCTCTTTCTGTTAGAAAATGGTCCCCTAACATGGAACTCAATGATTCTTTCTTTGAATCTGCTCTGGTGTGGGTTAGGTTGCCTGGGCTGCCATTGGAATACTGGGTGGAGGATGTTTTCTCAGGAATCGCTAACTCCTTTGGGGAGCTTGTTGCAATAGACCCAATGATAACAACTCACAAGAGATTGGTGTATGCACGCATCTGTGTCAACATATCATAGAATACGGACCTCCCAAGTACTATTGACATAAACTCCAAACTTGGGTTATGGGAACAATCCATAGAATTCGAATCTCTCCCATTTGTTTGCTTCTCTTGCAAAAAAGCAGGTCACTGGGCTAAGGCTTGCCCCAACAAACCTAAATACCTGTGATGAAAGAAAAAAATATTCACAAACTGATATGGAAAGAAAAAAATAATAACAAAGACTGCAACAAGTTAGAAGAAAAAATTGGAAATTCGGTGAATATACCAGAACACCTGGAAGTAGATAGCATTGACCCTCCTAAGAACCCCCCTTTGATGGGGAATAAAAAGAATGAAACTAGGGAGTTTGAGATCAAAATAGGCAATACCTTTGAGGCTCTATAGTCACAGGCGAAGGAGAATGAAATCAGTGAAGAGACACTTGAAGATGGTGAGATTGAGAATATCACTAATTTTCATCCTGAGGATTTTCATGAACCTATATCAAAAAAAGATGAACACTATTTAGAGGATGAGTTTCATGAACAGGAAATAAAACTAGGAAGGAGTAACAAGTTTGGGTCATCGCAAGAAAACTTAAATGCCTTATTCTAGAATATAGAAGTCGATATGACCACTTCATCCCAGAAAAGAGAAGACCTATAGAGCAACATGCAAGATGAGTCTAGAGCAAAACAAAAAGAAGAAAACACAACAGGAAATGGAAAGAAAATTAAAACCAAGAAGGTAGGAGGCCTTAATGGAGTAAAAACCAGAACCAGATCCAAGGCTGATTTTGGGGCTTCAAGATCCCCACTAGGATGCAAAACTATGAAATGGCATAGGGACCAGGAGAGTAAGCAAAACATAACTGATGGAAGGCAGTGAACTATCAAGGAATCCTGCCCTCAAGCTTCCAAATGAAGGTAATATCTTGGAACATCAGAGGCCTAAATGGTCTCAATAAACACGATATATTAAGGAACCTCATTCGAGATCAAAATCCGGATATTATACTGGTTCAGGAAACCAAAATGAGTAAAGAGAAAGTGGAGAAATTAAAGTTTTTCAAAAATGGAGGGGCTTGTGGAGCGTCTGGAGGGGTTGCTATATTCTGGAATAAAAGCACAACCTCTGGAGATATGATTGATGTTGATGGCAATATTTTATCCCTAAAAGCTAAAAGCATCTTTGATGGTAAGGAATTTGTTATTACTAATATCTATGCCCCTAACTCCAAATCCACTAGAAGCAAATTCTGGAATAAAATTCAGCATAAAAGAAATTCCTTCCCTCTGAATAGTTGGGTTGTGATGGGAGATTTCAATACTCCTCTGCAAGACATTGAAAAATTTGGAGGTAGTCAAGCTCAACCAAACAGTAGATTTGACCTGATGGACTTTATTAATGACAATGCTCTCATTGATATGGATCTCAACAGAGCTTCCTACACTTGGTCTAATCGAAGGGATGGTGAAGATCTCATCCAGGTAAGACTTGATAGATCCCTTCTTTCTAATGATTGGATTCTTTCTCATAGATGCTCCCTTTCTATTATTAATAGAATTGGGTCAGACCATTATCCCATCTCTTTTGTTGCTGAGAATTTTAAGAATAATCAGATATTCCCTTTTCGGTTTGGAAAGATGTGGACCTCCCACCCTAATCTTGAAAAATCTATTGCTAACTAGTGGAATCTTGATATTAATGGAATTGCCATGTATAAAGTTGCCAAAAAACTTTAAAACATCAAAACCAACATTAAGACTTGGAACAAGAAGGTCTTTGGTGATATCTTTGATTCAAAGAAAAAATTAAAGGAGGAACTGGACCAGATACAAAACTCAATTCAAAAAGAAGGCTACAAAAAGTTTTCCAAAGCCATGGAAGATGATGTTCTAGTCAAAATCCACAACATTATTTCTAGGGAAGAAATCTATTGGAGGCAGAGATCTAGGGCTATATGGTTGAAGGTAGGGGACATAAACACTAAATTTTTCCACATGACTTCTCTAAAACACAAGGCAGCGAATAGAATCACAAGACTGATTGTTGAAAACAACACTCTACTTAATAAGGATGAAATCAGGGTTGAAGCTGTCAGATTCTTCAAGCAGCTCCTTTATAGTAACAAAGACATTGATTAGACCCACCAACTCAATTTGGTTAATATTATTCCTAAGGTCATTAACCCTATTCAGAATAAGGCCCTTACTGCTATCCTGTCTACTGGAGAAATAAAAAAAGCTTTCTTTTCATTTCAAGGGGATAAAGCTTCGGGTCCTGACGGTTTCCCTATGTTTTTCTTCCAAGATTTCTGGCATATTGTGGGGGAAGACACAGTTAATGCAGTCAAAGAATTCTTTGGATCTAGAAGAATCCTTAAGGAACTTGACTCCACTTTTATAGCCTTAATCCCCAAAGTTACTGGGGTGGACTCTATGGGAAACTTTAGGCCAATTAGCCTATGCAATTCTTTCTACAAAATCATATCCAAAGTTATGACCACTGGAATTTTGGTGGTGCTTCCCTTCATCATCTCTGAGGAGCAGAAAGGTTTTGTTCCTGGTAGGCAGATCCTGGACTCAATTATTCTTGTTCATGAGAACATTCATTCCCTTAGTGCTGCTAAAAAAGAAGGTTTCTTGATAAAGTTAGATTTGGCGAAGGCTTATGATAGAGTAGAGTGGGATGTTCTCTTCAAAATCATGGGGGCTTTTGGTTTTGATGATAAGGTAACCAAAATAATCAGAGAATTGATCACTACTCCTATGTTCTCTATACTGATTAATGGATCTCCTACAAACTTTTTTAAAACTTCAAGAGGGCTCAGACAAGGAGATCCCATATCTCCTATCCTTTTTACCATATTGTCTAAAAGTATGAGCAGATTGATTCATAATTTGAAACAAAGAAAAACTATCAAAGGTCTTCAACCTTCCTCTGCTAATGTTTTTTGCACTCATCAATAGTTTGCTGATGACACTATCCTCATGGGATATTCTTTGGTCAAGGAGGTTGATGCCTTCAAAATTGCTCTTAACTCCTATGCTTTGGCTACTGGTCAGCAAGTCAATTGGGACAAATCAGCTATGTACTTCCTGAATACTCCGGTCATAAGACAACAGAAAATTGCTAAAAGTATTGGGTGCAAAGTGGAAATGCTCCCCTCCACCTATCTGGACCTTCCCTTGGGGTTAGCTCCCCCAAATTCTTTCTGGAATATGCTTATTGATAAAATTAATAAAAGACTTGCTGGATGGAAAGGCTCAATGTTATCTCAGGCTGGGAAACTGCAACTCCTTCAAGCTACTCTTCAAAATCTCCCTATTTATGCACTCAACTTGTTTGGTATCCCAGTTAAATTTGTTGAAGCAATGGAAAGAATCCAAAAGAGATTTGTATGGTTAGGAGTGGAAGAAAAAAAGAGAATACCCTTGGTTGCCTGGGACAAAGTGTGTAGACCAAAGAACAAAGGGGGGTTGGGGATTAAAGCTCTAAAAACCTTTAACAAAGCTCTTCTTGCTAAACAATTATGGAGAGCCTATGATACTAAGAAAGATTGGAATCAAATTTGGTTTGACAAATACATTCAGAATCAGACTATCCAAGGGGTCCTTAACTCTGAAGATATCCCTGTTGGATCCTTCATCTGGAATAGCATTACCAAATCCATAAAAGTGGCAAAAGCTGGGGCTGGATGGGTCCTTGGAAAAGGTGTCAGAATAAGGTTTTGGGAAGACCCCTAGATGAAGAATGAAGCTCTTTATGATCAAAACAACAATCAAATTATTGAGGAGTTTAAAAGGATGTTTGGGCTTATGGTATGCAACTACTAGAAGGAGGACAAGTGGGTTAGGCTTGAAAACTTCCATTCTGGATTTTCCTCTCTCCAGAAGGAGTTGCTATCCTTTTCCCCTAACAAAGGATATGATGATGTTTTCCTCTGGAAAAGTGATCCTAAAGGTGAATTTACATTTGCCTCCGCCTATAAAAACACTTTTTCTCAAACTAGCAATCCCATTTGGAGTAAAGTTTGGAACAACATTCTGATCCCTAAAGTCAACATTTTCTTTTGGCTTGCTTCTCGTAATAGCACCCTTACTCTTGACAATTTAATCCGAAGAGGTTTCAAATTCCCTAATAGATGTGAGCTATGCAAGAAGGAGGGGGAATCAGTTGATCATCTCTTTTTTCACTGCTCCTTTACCTGGGATAATTGGTGCAAAATGTGGGAAAAATGGAAAATTAATTGGGTCATGAACAAGAGCATCAAGGATATTATCTGGCAATGGAATTTTCCAACCAAATGCCAAATCATCAAGAACCTTTGGTATTTGACCCTCCCCATGATCTGCTGGGGCATTTGGAAAGAAAGAAATAATAGGATATTTAGGGAAGCTAAGTGTAATACTTAGGTGGTCTTTGAAAAAATATGCAAGGCTATAAAGGAGAACATCAACATTCCTCACAAGAATAATCAGCAATGGTCTATTACTAATATGAATGATATGGAAAGAGACATCCTTACCGAATGGAACCTAATGCATAAGGTCTATAGATCGGAAAATAATAATAAGAGAGATAACATTGTATGGCGGTTTCCTGAATATGACTGGATAAAGGTTAATTTTGATGGGGCTTCTAAAGGGAACCCTGGAAAGGTTGGTGGAGGAGGAGTTATTAGAAATGCTCAAGGAATTTGCATTGCTGCTTTTGCTTCTCCTTTTGGGGTCCAAAATAACCATGTGGCTAAAGCTCTGGCAATGCTAAAGAGCCTCCAGCTAGCTCAGGAATTCAAATTCAAAAAAAATTGGCTCGAAGGGGACTCTTCAAACATCATACAAGCCCTCAAAGGTACAAGTTCTATTTCCTGGAATATTACCAATTTAATTAAAAATGCTAAAGATATTCTAAATAACTATGTTAGCATTAGTATAACTCATACCTTTAGAGAGGGCAATAAGGTTGCAGATATCCTAGTCAATGAAGGGGTCAATTTGGAGAAGGATGTCAAATACATTGGAGAAACTCACATCAAATGGGAGGTTAAAGAGCAATTATACTTTGATCACATCAATGGGTCAAGTTAATCTCATGATTAATTTCTAGGGAACGAGTTCCAAAGATAGATTTTGGGGGCGCATTAACTATCAAATTATGAGTGTTTTTCGGCATCATATCCAAGATCATATGTGTGAAAGATTATAGTAATAATAGCTGGGTTTGTGCGGCCATAAGCAGCAATTTCAAAACTACGAAAGAGTCCTTACACGGGAATTCTAGAAATAACAAGTTTTCAGAGTTTTATCTATGGATTGAGAACTGCAGCAGTGGGTATCTTTACTTGGAGCTCAGAATGGGCGGTAACCTAAATAGGAACGAGTCTCCAGGATGTGAGAATTGGAAGAGTGAAAGAAAGGTTTGGAGAAGGCTCCACAGACACGGCTTCACTGACTATATGGAAAAGCTTCATGGAAGCAGAAATTCTGTGTCTTACGGTTTTGCTAAAAGCTGGAGTAACAACAGAGCCACCCTGTTTGGGGAGATTTGGCAAATCGATGAAAACTTGATTGCAGAGGTCATGGGGCTCAAGATGGAGGGGACTAAATTCTACAGGGATCAGAAGTATGTAGCTGAAGCTCTCAAAAATTTCCCGAAGTCAGAGGATGAGAAGGGCAAGCTTGCGAAGAAGGACAACATCTCCTACTACACTCCCCAGTAGGTAAAGCCTTTCTAGCAAAAAGTTCTTAGGGCTTTAATGGAATATTTGACTGTGGATGGCAGACTTACAAAAATTTATAACTATCATTTCGCTATCCTGAACCATTTCCATCATGGGGCTAAAATATCCTTGCCCTTCTATTTAGCATCCTCTCTAAATGAGAGCCTTGCAGACCATGCTAAAAAGCCTAATTCTTACCCTTTAGCCCACCAGTGGCTCATTCTGCTAATAGATGAACATCTTAAGGATAAGGCTAGGGCAACCAAGGATGATCCTTTGATCAATAATGCTCATATATCTAAGAGTTGCAAAGACTCTGACTCGAATGGGGATTAGCCCAACACCCCTACCCATAAAAAAAGGAAAGTTGAAATAGAGCATGAGGAAAAGGAGGTGCGTTGTGATGAATAAGAGGAAAAGGATAAGGACACACTGAAATGGAGCTAAATAAGGATGAGAACTATGGTGAAGGGGAGGAAGGGGGTACTTTTGAAAACCCTCACTCTAACCCTAAGGGCTCAGAAAGCGAGAATGATGCTATGAATCCTAAGGAGTATGACAACCCTAACTTTGAGGAGACTGAATAGGGCAAGGACTCTGTGAACACCATCTTGGACATCGCTCACAACTACACTCTTGAATTCTTCAATTTCTAGAAATGGGTTGTCGAAAACATCACTAGTATGCAGGGTAAGAAAAGGGAGCTGGAAGATAAGATTAATAAGCTGATTAAGATGTCTAACTCTGGGAAATAGAATGAGGATACAGAAAATAGTGAAGCAGAGGAGGAAATGGAGATGGAGGATTGGTTGGAGAAAGATCTGATCAAAGGGGACCTGAAACATTTGGAGGATGTTATTAGAACTATGAAAGAGCAGGTGGAGGAGGACAAAGGCAACATCAACACCCAGATTGCCTATAATGAGAAGGCTTTGAAAATCCTTATGAACCACAGCCTCTAGGTCCTTAAAGTTTATTCCCAAAATATGAACGCATTGGTGGATCATTTGGAAAAGAAAAATCAGGATAAGAACATGGTAATTATAGAAGATGCTCCAACTTCCAGCCCCACCCACCAGAACCCTAGGCACAGAACTAGGTAGACCACTATTGAGAAGGACACCAAAATGAAAGAGAGTCAGACTAGACAGGAAAACAACAACTTGAGGGAAGCAGCCAAGGCAATGATGCTCTTGGTACAAAATGCTGAGGAAACTATGAAGAGTTTTTAATATCTTGTAATGCTGGGCTTGGGGTCAATTTCTTGCTGGCCTGTTGCTATCCTTTTCTCTGCTACTGGTTTTTTTGCTGGTCTTTTGTAGTTGTCTTGTTTTGTTTTCTTCTTGAATATCTTTTGAATGTAATCGGGTTTTGGGTCCCTTAAAACCTATTTTTACTTAATAAAAAACATAGGCAATAAATAATCTAACAGCTTCAATTCTAGCCACCGGAGCAAAAGTCTCCTCATAGTTAATTCCTTCCATCTATGAATAACCTTTACAAATAAGTCTATCTTTATTTCAAAAACTTCACCCTGTTCATTCAACTTATTCTAAAATACCCATTTAGTTCCAAATTTTTATCCTTAGGTCTAGGAACAAGAATCCATGTATTATATTTCTCAATCTGATTCAATTCTTCTTCCATAGCTTTAATCCAATTTTCATCTTTGCAAGCTTCATCAACATTCTTAGGTTCAATCTTAGAAATCAAACAAATTTCTTCAGCAAGTCTTCTTCTAGTCATTACACCTTTTTCTTATCACCAATAATCTGATTTTCTAAATGATTCAATCTTACATATCTAGGAGTTTTAGGATTTTATTGAATTTCAAGTTCTTGAACTCTTTCTTCTACATTAACATTTGCACATTCATTTTTCAGACTTTTTCGGAGCATTCTGAACTTGATTTTGGTTTTGCACTAGCTTTCTTTTATCAGAACTAGCATCCTGATCATCAGAATCATATCTGCAAGATCTAATCTATCTTATATTACCTTCATCAACATTCACATTAGCACTTTCAACCATATTTCTCAATCTTTTATTATAACACCGATAGGCCTTACCTTTAATTGAATAACCAAGAAAGATTCCTTAATCACATCAAGCACCAAACCTTCCAAGATCTCCATCTCTTTTGATATAGCATTTACTAAAAAAATTCTGAAATATCTAATAGTAAGAGCATGACCAAACCATAAATCTTAAGGATTCTTACCAGTATCACCTTTGACATTTACCCGGTTAACAGTGTATACAACAGTACTCACAGCTTCCCTCCAAAATACATGTGGAACATTTCCTTCAATCATCATGGTTCTAGAAGCTTCTTGAACTTTTCGATTCTTCCTCTCCACAATACCATTCTACTATGATTTCCTAGGAGTAGATAATTGTCTCTTAACTCCATGCTCTTCACAGTATGCATTCACTTGCTGGAAGTGAATTCTCCACCTCTATCAGATCGTAGACACTTCAGCTTCAATCCTGCCTTAGTTTCAAGTCTAGCTTTGAAAATCTTTAACTTTTCCAATGCTTCAGAATTCTCCCTTAAGAAGGTAACCCACATCATCCTTGAATAGTCATCAATTAGCAACATGAAATACTTGTCACCCTACAAGATTCTCACCCTAGAAGGACCACACAGATTAGTATGCAGAAGATCCAATAATCCATTAAAATTATACTGTTTTCTATTATAAGTAACTCTTGTCTGCTTCCCTAATTGACATTCCTTACATACCAGATTAGAAGGCTTTATTAACTTTCATAGATCTCTCATTGCTTGAGTAGAACCTATCTTAACCATGCAATCAAAATTTACATGACACAACCTTTTATGCCATAACCAAATTTCATCAATCTAAGCAATCAAACAACTTTTATCACCAACATTCAAGTTAAAGATATTACCTTTAGTCTTTTTCCCTGATGCAATCTCAGTTCTAGAGCTACTCAAGATCTCGCATTTGCCATTATTGAATTGCAAGTTATATCCCTTATCAACCATCTGACCAACACTCAAAATATTATGTTGTAAACCTTCAACATACAACACATAATAAGTATTTTGCATACCATCAAGAGAAATAGAACCTCTACCATGGATTACACAAGCTTTGTTATCACCAAATCTTACTATACAACCATCATACCTTTCTAAGTTCACAAATTTACTCTTATCACCTATCATATGATGAGAGAAACCACTGTCAATTACCCATAAATCTTTCTCCTCAACTTTAGCAGCTAAAGCTTTCTCCTCATTAGTACCACTTGTAGAATATGTTACAAAATCATCTTCGTTAATCTGAGCAATCAGACAACTTTTACCACCAACATTCAAGTTAAAGATATTACCTTTAGTCTTTATCCTTGATGCAATCTCAGTTCTAGAGCTACTCAAGACCTCGCATTTTCCATTATTGAATTGCAAGTTATATCCCTTATCAACCATCTAACCAACACTCAAAATATTATGTTGTAAACCTTCAACATACAACACATCATCAGTATTTTGTGTACCATCAAGAGAAATAGAACCTCTACCATGGATTACACAAGCTTTGTTATCACCAAATCTTACTATACAACCATAATACCTTTCCAAGTTCTCAAATTTACTCTTATCACCTGTCATATGATGAGAGAAACAACTGTCAATTACCCATTCATCTTTCTCCTCAACTTTAGTAGCTAAATATTTCTCCTCATTAGTACCACTTGTAGAATATGTAGTTATAGAATCATCTTCCTTAATAGAAATAAACACAAATTCATCTCCCAAATTCCCCTTATCCAACTCATCATATGTCACACCTTCATCAACAACATAGTAACACTTCTTCTGATATTTAGGAATATATGGCTTAAATGACTTCTTACGATTTCTATCTCTTTCCAGACACCTTGATGCAAAATGTCCTCTCTTATGTAATGCCCCTACCCTAGTTGGACTTGTAAAACCCGTTTGACCTTGGTTGACTTCCTATGTGGCATTCTTGAATGGTAGGTCAACCATGGTGCTATGTGTAGTTTAGATAATATAAATAATCATGCTTACCTATTATTGTGCTTTTGCATCGATTCTTGTGTATATGTAATTGTTTCCTAACTCTTGTGATAAATTTCGAGCTAACACCTTCATTGAATATGTATATGTATATGTATGCTTGTGTGATTCATGAGTGCAGGAGATTGCAGGTACGACACCGCCTAAGGCGAGGTTCATCTCCTTCGGGGTTCGCAGGTTTGAGTAAACCTCCTCCATCCTTAGAATTCGGATTTGGGGGTCATTAAACTCTCGTCTTGCCTTAGCCATGGTCAGGTGAGCATCGTGTGTGGATTCGTGGGGCTTTCCTTGCATTGGGTTGCATGTCATGTGATTTGGTGGACTTCCTCGATTTGCGTGCCTTGCGCAAGGTAAGTGAAGTTTTTTATCCTAAGTATTTAGTTCAATTTAATGTGTGGATGTACGCATTTGTAAATTAGAAATTTAAAATAGGTGGTTTTCTTTTATACGATTAATCATTAATTTAAAGAGATCGCTTTAATCATTATTGTAGCAAGCTTAAAGTATTTAACTTGGATTAATGTGCTCATTTATGCATTTGTAGTTGAGAAAATTAGAATAAATAGATCTCCTTCATGAGAATAATCATTTATTAAAAAGGTCGCCATATTATGTTATAGCGAGTTAATTTAATAGTTAATTTTAATAATAACGAATTTAATGAGTTATGCGTTTTAGAAAGGAAAGATTTAAAGTCATTTGGGAGATAGAAATAAATTACTCATTTTCGCATTTTGGAAGAAAAAGGGTAAATTTTATTATTTAAAAGAAATTATTTCCTTTTTACTTGTAAAGTTGATATAGTATAAAAGATTGATTTTTAGAAAATAAAATTAATCAAAATGCCTTACCCTGGTCAATAGTTTCGAAATATGAAGTAGGCCTAAAATTAATATTGAGAAATTAAAATTTAAAACTCAATAAGAAATAGAAGCATTTTAATTTTAATAAGGAAAACAAATAAGATGTAATAAATAATGGAAAGGAATGACTTCCATTTTGATTTTCATTTATTTTATTTTATTTTAAAAATAAATGCCTAAATTCGAAATTGAAAATTAGGTCAAAAATAGGGTTTCTCATTTTAACCTAGTTTGGAAATGTTTTTGGGGGTTCTTTCTTTTGGTCATCTTTTTGGAAAAGAAAAAAAATGGAGATGGGAAAATTTTTGGAAAAATGGGGGATTGCTTGGAGTTGTAGGTGGAGCTCTTCTTCAAATTTCTTGCCCGGAATGCATCATGAGGTAGGATTCAAATCTACTCTTTTATTTATTTGTGGAATAAAAAAAAAAAAAGGAGGTATTACCCATGAATGTTTTCCTTGAGGTTTAGTTTCAGTTTTCTTTCAAACTTGGTTGTTTCTTGAATCAAATCTTTGTTCTTAATGGATTTTGTGATTTGAAACTTGATAGAAAGTATTTTTCCCATAATGAAGATTTTGGTAAAAATCTGGAAAATGAATGGGTATGTGAAAAGAAATAAAAAAATAAAATGATGGGAGATTTCGTTATTTTTTTTGTTGTATACATATTTTATTTTATTTTATTTTGAAGATTTTTAAATGATTAAATCCGAACTGTAAATTGGATCATATATTAACTGGAAAAAAGAAATAATAAAAAAAAAATATGATTTTGGGGTTTTGGGGGGGGCAGCCGAAGCTCAACCCACCCCTCCCCACGCGCCGCTTGCAGCTTCCTATCGGCGCCCACACACAGTGGGGGCCGAAGGGGACTGCATCTCCCTTGGAGGCCGCAGCTCCTTCCGGCGCCACTGTGTGGGGGAACCGTAGGGACTGCGTCTCCCATGGCAGATGTAGTAACCCTCGACTCCACTGTGTGGAGGCCGAGGGGCTGCGCCCGTCATGGCGGCCGCAGTTCCCTTCGGCTAGGGCACGGCTAGGGTTTGGCCGCCCTTAATTTTTTTTTAAATGTTTTTTTTAAAGTTTTACTTAGCATTTTAAGTATGATTAAAACTCGATTTTTGGGGGTTTTCATTGTAAAAAAAAAAGGGAGATGCATATTGATGTAAACTGATTTTAAGTAATATTTGTATTTTAAAAAGGAGTTGAGATTTTAATTATAGTAATAATGTTTAAAAAAAAAAAAGGGGATAAATGAATATATTATTAATTATATATATACAGATTTTTGGGCTTTAATATAGCAATGACTTTCATTGTATTTTTTTAAAATCGAATGATAATTAATTATATGATAATGAGTAAATCGAATGGAGGTAATGGTCTTTAATTTTTAAATGTGTGCAATAGAAGCTTGATTTAGTTTGGTAATGATTTCTCCATTTCTTCATTTACTCTTAATGTAATTTGTTCCTTATAGTGAAAGGGTAATTTTTGTGTCGTTAGAGAAGGGGCTAGACTATTGTTGTAAACCAACTTGTCATTAGTGTTTATCTAAGGATTAATTGATCTGTTTAGATGCTTAAGTCAACTTGAGAAAATGTTGTAATTACCCGTCAATGCTAGAGCATGGCCTATTATTTTGGTAATCGATGCATCTGTTATAATAGCACGTCTGGATAGGTATGTTGGGACTCTATCGTCTGATTGCTTTTGTTTGACCCACGTCGGTCAAGTCTCCATTTAGGGTACCGACAGTTAGGGAATCCCTCGTTCTTGCTTTGATGTATTTGGTGGGATCCGCTTCAAAAAGGGGTCATTATGTAACTTTCGACCGAGGTGGCTATTGTATATTGGTTGTGTTCACCTAAGTGGCAAAGATGTAAAAGACTTATAAATTATGTATTCCTAACGATATAATACCAAAGGGGTCTTGCAGTTGAGCAGACCTGGAGATGTAGCCCTTTAGGGGTGAACTCCGAGATCATATCTGTGTTGTGCGATGTTTTAGTTTCCGTTGTTTCATGCTTTAAGTTATTATGTATGGTGGATATCTTGTATAAGTGCATGGTGTGAATTTAATGAATTTAAATCTAAGTGCATAAAATTATTCATCTTGACAAATGTAGTAATCAGGTTCATGAAAGATTGTAAATGAGATTATGGAAAAGTATTTTTGAAAATGTGAATTAAAAGTTGTAATAGTGGAAAGAATCTTGCTAGATTACATCATTGGATTAACTTGTTATTAAGCATGTAAATTGAACAAACGAGTATGGGAAACAAAGTTAGAATTAATGTTATAATTTCCAAGTTGTAATCTAAAAGATGAACGTCATATAGGTATTTACTTCTATCTTCTTAAATGAGGAATGCCATGTTAATTATGTTTCATGACATTGGATGAATTTTGTTTAGTTATTTCACGTATTAATCTTAACAATAACCCTTACCAAAATTAACTTGATAATTGGGAAAACTCAACTAGCCTTCCATAATTATAACCCAAATAAATGAATTTCTTTATGATTGCTAAAAATGAACTGAAAAGGGAAGGATTCAATTAGTTGTTTATACATTAAATCTTAGTAAAAGAATCTCTCTCATATTAACTTCATTTAACAAAAAAAAAGAGTGATATGCAACATGATAATTGTATTTCAAACCTAATGGAAGAACGTCACTATGAACTTATAATTCTAATCTTGAAATGATGAATATCACCTTGCTAAATATATCTTAATTTAAAGGATGAACTCATGTGTTCCTAATACATTTTCACCTAAATGAATTGATTCCATCTAATGGCTCTATCGAAGCTTCAATGAATGAATTCTATGGCTACTCACATTTTATTCTTCATAAAAGAACTACAACTCATTAGTTGGCTATGCATGAAATCAAATGAAGGGATCACACTCTATTAATTGTATTTTAATCCTTAATGAATGTATCTCACCTTATTAGCCACACTTTTAATATTAAAGGATGATATCAATTGTGAATGGATACCCTAAACCCAATGAATGAAATTCATTTTATTAAACGCTTGAACCTATTGGGAGGCCTCCTAATGAAATTATGAATTAAAGTGCATTGAGTAAATAACCTCTCAATGGCCTCCCAACCACCCAAAGTAAATGAACGCTTCCTAAAATTCTAAGATATCATATCATCGAACATATATATAATCATGTCTTAAGCATTACCCCACAATTAAGACATCCAGATTTATGTATCATTTGACGCAAGTTGAGTTAGGTGTAAGGTTATGTAATCGCATTGGAAAACCTCTTAGGATCATTTAGCCTTCCGCTGTGTTATCTAAGTTTCAGATAACTCCAAATTATCTTAATGTTGAAACTTATAATTAACTACTCTTAGTATTATTATAAAAAAAAAAATATTTACACTCTATTGAGTGTTTTTAACTTAAACCCTTAGGGGTTTCCTGGCGGGGCATTACACTTGGTATCAGAGCCAAGTTGCAACACTGGGATCTCTGGTTTTGCTTGTGCCCTTAGTTGGTGTGTGTGTGTCTATCTTATGTTGTATGCTTGTCCTCCTTGATGTGAGGATGTGATTTAACAAACCCTACTTGTGTGTAACGTGTGCATTCACACTTTGTTTTCACCTTATTGATGTGGGTGTTTTTGAAATAATTATAGGTGTTTTGTCTGCTTATTGAGGTCTGGGTCTATGAATTTTCTTACTTTAAAAGGGAGTTGAATGTACCTTCATTTTCAATTTATTTTAACTCTTTTGATTAATCCATCTAGGTTGGTTGTTAATATCTTGAATCTAAAAGTACGGTATGTGCTTGTTTATGGTATTGATCGATTTTAATGATTGTCCACGTGAAAGACTAGTATGGCAAATGTAAATGCTTAATATGTAGTACATTGAGTGATTATGACTCGTCTTCTTCTCTCTCTCTAGTAAATTAAAAGGATTTGATATGGGTAATTATCTCTTATTTAAGTTTTCTTATTGCAAGAGAAAGGATGATATTTCTTGAGCCCTTGTGTGAGCCTCATAATGTTTTTGTGTTTTAGATTGTGAAAGGGATTGGTTTGGGAGTTAATTTTTGGTTAATGATAGAAAATGGTATGTTTGAATTAAAGGGTTCTTCATGAGCTTGGTAGGAGTAATATAATTAAATTCAATCTTAAGTAAGGTGCATTAAAATGCGCATAGTGATTTTGAGAAAATTGCTTGATGTGAAAGGAATACCAAAAGAGGACGTGTTGTAGTAGCCTCAGGAGTGTATTAATGTGCTCCTCGAAAGATTGTTTTATGTGCTTATTCAACTAGTGTGATTTAGGACCTATTAAGTGACGCACCATTTAACTTGCTTTGGATATAGATAATTGTCTTATTATGTTTCGAAAAGAGGAAATGAAAGACTTGTTAATTTGTATGCTTTAAATGTGTAATATCTAGTAGGTAGCTCTTCATTTACCTCCTTGTCGTATTATGAATTTTCAATGTTAAATTTTGATGTGTTATTCGATTGTATTGTATTACGAATAGTGATTGTGCTCAAGAAGACTTGTATTACAAAAGAGAATTTGGTTGTCTTGAATTCTTGTTCGGAAAACTAGAACATTATAGTGCAACAATAATGATTGGAAATGTCATGTTAGGATGCTTTGGCACCTTCCAAAAAGATAGCGAAATGATGATTAGAAATGTCGTGTTAGGATGCTTTGGCACCATCCTAAAAGATAGTGAAATGAAAACCGTGCAACTAAAATGATAGACTTATATCCGAGCATATGGTGTGATCTTGAAAATTCTTGTGTATTCGTAGGAAATAGTTGATTTTCCAACTCTCTCCCTCCTCTCGTTTAAAATATAGGAATTGTTATTTTTGAAATACTATTTAGAATGCAATGATTTAAAGGAATTCTTATAATGCATATGAAATGGTATGTTGCCTTGGGCTTCTAATTGAAAAGGGGAAAGTTTTTCGTCTTGGAAAGGGAAATTGCATAGTTGGTAATGGGAATGAAAATGCTTAGGGGAAATTGAGAAAGATATCAGAATGATTTTAATTCTTTGTGTAAATCTGATTTGTTGAGAATTTCAGTACGTGGATCTAGAGTAAACTTTATTTAGTGATTCATGTGTAAAGCATAATTAAAACTTCCCTTAAGTATATGTTAGCATAATGTAAAGTACTCCCCGTAAATGTGACTAAACCAGTAATGGTTCTTTTCTGTGTGTGTTGTAAGGAACCCGTACTTGCTATGTGTGCCCATGGGATGGTGAAGTAATCAACCATGGGGAATATGTTTGCTTATGGATATGGGAAACCATACCTATCTATGTGATGTTGCTTAATTGTTTCCTTACTGAGTGCCAACCCACGGGTTGTTGATAAGTCAGTATGTGAAGGGGTAGTAGTAGAAGTCACCATTCCTTGAATAGTATGAACAGCGTATGATTAATGTCGATGCGAAGCGACTTTAGCTTCCCTATTTTGAGGAAAAGTATGGTTTTGTAATGAACTATAACATAGGTGTACTCTATACTTCCCCTTGTGATGAACCGATTTACGAGGTTCATGTGTGCCAGACTAATCCCTCTCCTTTATTTTGAGCATATAGATGATAGTTGTTGAGCATATTGATGGATTTTATTGGAGCATTTGTTGCCTTGTCTTCATGAGAGCTGTGTTATTTTCTTACATAGGTTGCCAACTGACTAGTGTTGGTAGACTTGTGGGTAGACCTTAGCCATGTATACCTCTGGCTTACGGCAAGTATCCTGAGAGGAACATCGCTATGTGGAGTGTGACCGGCGTGTGCCTTATCCACGGGGTACACTGCCATGCGGGATACGTCCATTGCATGCCTTGTCCGCTTGGAGTATTGCCATGCCGTGCGGGGACACGATGCGGGATGTAGTAGACATTCCATGCGGCCTACCAATAGGTATAGGGTAGAGCCATGCCACGTGGCGATGTGATGCGGGGTGATGCCGAGGTGCACACTGCCATGCCATGCAGATGTGTGACTTGGCCACACCACATGATGAGCTACTAGGACAGCTAGACGATTGTTCCTTCCTTCCTCGTTGGTGGCTAGTTACTAGTCACGTAGTGATGTAATGTGCATTTATGATTTTCTTTTATTTATTTTACTTTGACCTTGACATTTTAGCCATGATCTTGCAAACTTGATCTTACTTGATTTGATGTTGCAAATCCGGAAATTATTTTCTTGTTTTATTGTTGGAATTGACAAATATTATGTTTACTCTTTTGTACTTTGGTGGCTAAACCGGTTTATCCTTGTTGTTTTCGTATGTTGGCCTTGTGTTGCAATGTGAATTCCTCTCCAAGAACATAGGAGACGGTCTTGGATGAGTGTATACGAGGAAGTAGACGCAGGGAACCTTGAGGATGGAGGTATGTGAGGCTGTGAAAACAGCTAGGATCCACTACCTACCTATGAGTGGTGACTATCTCTTGGAGGCTAAACACCTTACACAATAAGGGATATTCACGAGGGACTTGTATGGAAGGTAGCACCGCTATGGTGTACCCTAGCACCATCAAGCCCCCGAGTGAGATGTTGGACATTTGTTGATCATGTATTTATTTTGAGAGCAGGCATAGAGATGTGGATCATATATGTTACCTTTGACCGAGCATTAGACATGCTCACATGTGGCCTATTGTGTTGTGCAAACCAGTCTTGTGGATGGATATTATTTGCAATCATGGAATAAATGGTATTAACTTGTCACTATGTTATGGGGCATAGTCATTGGAAAGGTTCTTGTATGTCTAAAAAGTGTAAACAAATGAGTTTTTACGTTGCTCTTATTTGTTGAAAAGTTAACTTGGTTGTAGAAATTGATATTTGATGCTAGTTCTATGCAATAAAGTTTTGTGAAAGAGATGAATTGGTGAGAGAAATTGACCTTGAGAGCATATTTTCTTGTCATGTTTGATAAATGAGTATGATAACTGTGTCTATATATTTTAAATTGCTTAAATTTGGTGTAATAAAAAGGGAAAAAGTCCCGTATCTTTACCATGGTTGTGTGTAAATTCTAGAATATTCTAAGATGTGAATGATGTTAGATGCATTTTGTTAATGAATGATGACACTCGTAGAGGATTTATGAATAATTTTCTAAGAGGATGTTAAAATAGTAGGTTGTGCAATTGATAATTGTTAATTGAATTTAAGGGCTAATAAGTGTTGCAGGACTTCCGTTTAGCTTTGCGACTTCCAAGAGTAAGTCGGAGCCTAGGGGGGGAGAATGTAATGCCCCTACCCTAGTTGGACTTGTAAAACCCGTTTGACCTTGGTTGACTTCCTATGTGGCATTCTTGAATGGTAGGTTAACTATGGTGCTATGTGTAGTTTAGATAATATAAATAATCATGCCTACCTATTATTGTGCTTTTGCATCGATTCTTGTGTATATGTAATTGTTTCCTAACTCTTGTGATAAATTTTGAGCTAACGCCTTCATTGAATATGTATATGTATATGTATGCTTGCGTGATTCATGAGTGTAGGAGATTGCAGGTACGACACCGCCTAAGGTGAGGTTCAGGAGAGTGTAGGAGAAAACTAAGAGGGGGGGTGAATCGGTTTGAACAAAAACCATAAAATAGATCTGATAATTAATGTTAAGAATTGACACTCATCTGGTGACTTTTGATGCTTGATTTATGGTCTAGGGTTTTCATTGATGGCAACTCTTCTTGGTGATTTGATCCGACGATCATGATTCATCGTATTCAGAAGCTGGAGTTAACTAGTAGATAGTTAATCGGTAAAATAGGGCATCTCAGTATTATTTTGGCCTAGAATGACTTTCGATGATTGCAGTGCTTTTGGTAGTTAATCTTGTTTTCTTGGTGAATGGAAAGATCCTTAGGAAATGCGATTATAATCTTTTGGTCTGGTGCTATGTTTTGTTCAAGATTGAAGCCGATATGTGACTACACATTACACTTCTTGAAGTCGACTTGAAGGAGATTACTTTTATGTTAAGACCGGATATATAAGATTGATCTGGCGATTGGTTTTCATTGTAATATTAGTGTGGTGATCTATTTTGGTGTGATTAAGCATAGTTTCACATGCGTATTTGGTTTATAGACAATCAAGTAGCTGACTGAGAGAAATAGAGTATTGGCATAGCAAGGATGATCAAAGATCTTGTGCTTAACTGGAACTCATTCTTACATTGTCAGATGCTATCTTAGAGTTCATTTCATTGTATTTCCTCATTTTAATCAAATTATAAGTCACTGATACTTCCCTGAAGGTTGTAGCCTTCCAGGCAATTTTAATTAAGTAGTGAGCTCTAGGAAATGAGCTTGGATGCAAATGGATTCCCCATCTATGTAATATTTATGTAATCCTAGCCATAGTATATAAATATTGTGGGTTCTAGCACCACCATGGTTTTTCCCTTTCTGGGTTTCCACGTAAAAATTCTGGTGTTGTGGTTTATTTGTTGCTTGTTTATGCTATTTTCTATTATGCATTGCTAACTGGTGGATTAGGAATAAGTTTGTGGATTTGATTTCCAGTAGATTATTGATTCACCTCCCCTCTTAGTGATCCCTGATTTTAAAAATTGGTATCAGAGCCTAGTTCCTCTGAGAAATATTAACCGGTTGAGGAAGATCCGGGAGATTAATTTTATGGATTTTGGTTTACAGAGACAACTCAATATGGCACTTGAGGATCTTGATGTAGCTAGAAATAAGATTTATGTATCTTGAAGAAAAACCTAAATGTAGTTGATGAATTCATTAGTAAACTAAAGGATCAAACAAGTGTCTGGAGAGAGAAGAGGAAGGAGTTGATTGATAAGTTGAAGGAGAAAGAAGATCAGATCATGGAATATCAAGACAAAGATGATGAACTTAACAAGCTTGAGAGAGAAAATACTGCCTTGAAAAATGAGATGCAATCCATTGTGAGAATCTAGCACAATCATTAAAGGAAAGAACTAATGAATCCTTTAGGCTTACCTATAAGATTGATCAGTTGAAGCTTGAGTTGACACAATCAAGGAATAATGGTCAAGAACTTGAAAGATAGATTGTTACCTTGAGGGATGAACTTGCTACTGCCAATGAATACACAGACAAATTCAAATCTAGTTCTACAAGGCTTGATGAGATTTTGGTGTAATGCCCCACCAAGAAACCCTAAAGGATACAACTACAAACACTCCAAAAGAGTGCAATTTTTTTTTTTAAATAATACAAAACACTTAAACATAAAAGATAAACATTAAAATAGAAGTTTCACATGTGGAAGACTTAACTCAAACACCAAAAGGGTTTCCCAACGTGAATTACTTAATTAAACTAATCCTTTCTTAAGGTTAATTAATCCATTTAAGAAATACATTTAACCATTAGAATCTTAATTATACTAATCAATGATTGTTTCATACCTTGCATGAGAAAACACTAACATTTTTATACTTCATTTATGATTAAATATTCAATACATTGCATTAATGAACTTAATTAAAGATATAAATCCTAACATCTAACTCACATCATAATACATTATTTTACATTGCAAGGATAACTCAGTATTACAATTGTACTTAATACATCGAGTCTCATGAAATTTACATAATGGTTACATCAAATTACAATTTCCATGAAGGAAAATATATAACATATGATACAATTGGCCACATAAGGGTCCAAGAGATACAAATATGAACCAAGAAGAATAAGAAGGATCCAACTAGTACAATGGAATGAAATGAATCCAAGAGAAACATATGGAGCACCTGCAAAGCTAATCCCTCGTATGAAGGCACAAACAAAATACCCAATGGAAAGTGGCACTACCACCGACCATGTGGCCCAAAAAGGAACCACCCCTTCGTGCTAGGAGATAGTACTAAGGCCCTCAAGAAAGCCACAACAAAGCATCACATGGTCTAACATGTACATCAGATACTCACATAAGTCATAAGCATACAAATAAGACTCCCACAAGAGTGCTCCAAGTAAAGCCAACACATGACTACACACTAGTGAACATAAGGGAAGAATGTCATCACATAGTTGGTATGGGTTATCCGAGCAAGCCTCCATAAGCCCCGACCCCCATCTTGGGTTATCCTGGTAGCCTCTCCCGAACCCTTGGCTGCCATCCATGACTCATGCAGACCCAACAAACCTTTCATGAAGACAAGGTAGTTGGTTTTCTATTCTAAGCCTTCCCGCTGCATCTTGAGTCTTTACCAGCACTCAACCATAAGCGGGGCATAATTAATCTTGATTAATGTTTGAAACCCAACCCTAGTTTATTAATTAAGTTATCACTTATTACTCAACTTCCAAGGGGTTATTCTGGTAGCCACTTTGGGTCCCGACCCTCACTTAGAAGCCACTCTTCCTTATGACACTACACAACCTCCATAGAACCCCAAGGCAATTACAAAAGACAACTAACACAAGGAGTTCAAAAACCAAAACTGAAGAACAACTTGATTATACAAACCTTCTACCAAGGTTAAACCAACTGGAGGTGTGAAACAAACAACTGGTCTATTCACGAGACAAGACCACAACCAAAATAAAGAAAGTATAGCCACACTCAAAACTTAACCAAATCAACTTGCACGGTAGACTTACATTCAAAAATCATGCCATCATGACATGAGAAAGACTCTTTCAAATCGACACCAAAATCCATCAATCAGAGTAAATACTCAAAAGGGTACACTTGCACTCTAAACACATCCATGTTAAGGAATCATAACGATCACCCAAAATATAATTAAAAGCTAATGTTATGTAATTGCAGCTCTTTCAATAACTGACTCTTTCATGATAAGAAAATCCACAATAGATAATAATGCATAAAAAGGGTCTAAGTAAACATACACCCAAATAGACTTGGACAACGCTTGACTTAAAAACCATACACCCTTAAAAAGAATAAAAGAAACTCATAGCCTAAACAAGCCATCATTTAAAACAAATATATAATCATTTCAATTTAAGCCAATTTGGCTATAAAAAATACCATGTGCATTCAAATTTCAAGTTAATGAAAATAATATTTAAAATACATTTGAAAACTAAATTCAATATTTAAAACAAAATAAACCTTTTCAATTAAAAATCACATTGACTACACTTAATTGATGACTATTCATATAGCCTTATTTTGTGAAATAAATTACGCTTTCATTAAACCAATCTTTGACATTTAATCCATATTGTTAATTTCAAAATACATATTATATAATTACTTATTAAATTCGACATTCGGAAATCATTTTAAACATCAATATCCACTAAACCTCATATCAATTAAAAATTATAAACTTACATATATATATAGATCATATTTTAATGCCCATCAAAATCCACAGCCGAAATCTTTTTTTAGCAACCGATAAATAAATAAAAATGAATTGCGACATACGTTTTAGCCGGCGGCATGAAGCTTTGCCTGGAAAGGGGTTTATTCCCCCCAACCATAGGCATGGTGGAAGGGGCTCCCCCCCCCAAAAAAAAAAAAATTTCTTTTTGTTTTCTATTTTGTTTTTTTTAAATATTCTCTCCACTGCAAAATTTGACATAATAGTATATATATATATATATTTATAAAAAATTTCATAACAAAATTTCAATATGAAATTACAAAATGAAGTTTCCAGCAACAGATAAAAAAACCAGCCCTCCCAGAAACAGGTATGGACATTTGCCAACAAATAGACTGGTAAGACATCCAAAATACTAATTAATAGTCTGAATCCAAGAATTAAATACCAACAATTTTAAAAACTTCACAGTCCAATAATTTCTTCCAAACAGTAAATTAAGAATTTTCCAAAACCCCGAGAACCAATTTTTGCCCAAAAAGGAAGGTATAAACTTCTTCCAATTTCATTAAATTTTCATTAAACCTAGCTATAAGAGAATGCTAACAGCAAATTCTTTCAACTAGACAAAGGAAGAGACAAAACAATCACACATTCACAAGAAATCTTAACAAGAAGAACAAAGCAACAAACGCAAGCAACCAACCTTCAAAAGCTTTCCTGGAGGAAATTTGAGGAAGAGCCATCCCAATCCTCCCAAAATTGCCAGAGTATTCACCAAAACCCCAATCACTAGCAAAGATGATGAATTTCCCAAAATGAGAAAAAGAATCCCCCTTTTTGAAAAAAATTCCAAATTATAAAGCCTTTCACCCCAAAAATCTAATTTAGGGCACAATTTCATTTTTATGAAAAATAGAAAATCTAATTTTATTTTAAAACATTTATATTAGTATATTAAAAAAAAAATCTATTATTCTCTTAAAAATGCCAAAAGCCAATAAATAATTTAATAACTAAAAAGTAAAAATCAACTTTCTTTCTCTTTTATTTTTTAAAAACAAATACTCATGACAAAATATAAATTTCCACTAATAATTCAACAATCACTTTAACTAAAAAAATCGGTGAACCAAAGCAGCTGGGAGGAGTATGAAGCAGTAATGTGAGAATTCAAAATTCAAATTCTCTGAAAGGCGGGAACTCTGGTTCTAATGGTGGGAGTGGCTAGAACGAAGGAGCTGGTCCTATGGGAGAGAAGGACAAGCCTTTGAACATTCTGAAGGTTGTTGACATTCCGCAGACTGGTGGTACTCTGCTAGAGAAGAAAGTGGTAACTAGGTTTTCAGGGGAGGACTCCAGTGGGGGGCTAGCCCACGTGAAGAGACCTTGGAGGACGGAAAAGAATATAGAAAATGGTCATCCCTTTTTGGAACAAAACCATCTGGTAAATCCTCTTTACCTCCTATCAAGAATATTTCTAATCCATCCGGTGGAAAGTTCGCTATCTCTATCCTTGATCTGGTTCTGGATCATAATATAAACAGTATGTCGAACTCCCTAGTAGACAAATTTATGGGTTCGTGTCCAAACATTGAAGTTGTAAGGGCTTATGTCAAACGGAAATGGACTCTGAAGGGTAACGTTGAAATCTTGGCTTTGCCTAAATGCCTTCTGTCTTTTACTTTCTCATGTGAAGAAGATAAATTAAGGATACTTTGTTGTAGTCCCTGGATGGTAGGAAAGACAACCTTGGTTCTTCGGAAATGGCATCTGAATATGAACATGAATGACACTCTTTTGGCACAAGTTCTAGTTTGGGTAAAGTTACCAGGTCTGCCTCTTGAATATTGGGCATAAAGAATCTTCTCAGAAATAGTAATCTCTTTTGGTGAACTCCTCTCTATAGACCCAATCACAACTTCAAAAAGGAGACTCACTCATGCTAGGTTTTGTGTAGGGATAGCCCATGATGCAGACATGCCGGAACAGATAGATATAGTGTCAAAGAATATGAATCTATCCCCTTTGCCTGCTTCCATTGCAAGAAAGTAGGTCACTGGGCAAAATCTTGTCCTATCAAGCCTAAAGGAGAGCTCAAGTAGACTAAACCCCCAGTTGAAAGTAAAAAGGTTCCAGAAAAAAAGGTATGGCAAGTTAAAAACTCAGAAAATAAGGAAGCTAACTTTATTGACAACAACTATTTTGAACCCTTGGGGGAAAATAAGGAAGTGGTATCCTCAACTTCTGTCTCCAATCCCCCAACCCAAGAAGTATTGAGAAATGAGTCAACCAAAGTTAACAACCCTGTGACAGAGCAGATCTGAATAGAGGAATTGAAAGAACAGACTGAATCTTCAAAAGACACAGCTGAAGTGGTAATCGCTGATACTTATGCTAGTAAGGAAACACAAAAGAAAGAGGAACAACCTGAGGAAGGGGAGATCTCTGGCTCCCAAGAAGAAAAGACTGACTCTTCCCCACTCATGATAAGCTCTGAAATGCAAGAAGCCCAAAAATGTGCAATATTGGGTATGAACCTTTCGGATTCAGATCAAAACTCAAAAATAGTAAACAGTGCTTCACATGATTCTTGATTCCCTAATTGGGGCAATGAAGATGAAATAACCAGAATCCTCAGCAATCCGGAAGTGGTTCTCAAGAAAGAAGCTAACTAGAAAATACCAAAATATAGGAACAAGAAAGGATCCACTCCCTCGACTTCTGAACTAAGGAAATCCAATAGAATAGCTCAAGTAGATGTTGGGTATATCTCCTCTTCCCCAGGTTGACCTTCTAACCATAAAGTCAGAGACAAGGAGGCCAGTAAGAACATTGTAGATGGGACTCAGAAGACTCTTAAGGAGTTAGGAATCGATATGTAACTATGAAGATTATCTCTTGGAATATTAGGGGACTTAATAATCCTCATAAACACGATATTATTAGGAATATGATAAGGGATAGTAAACCTGATGTTTTTCTAATTCAAGAGACCAAAATGAGTAGAGAAAAATTTGAATCTTTGAAGTTTTTTAAAAATGGGAGTATCAGTGGTGGTAGCTCGGAAGGTGCTTCGGGAGGCATAGCTACCATTTGGAATCTTAATAGTGTCAAATGCCATGTTCTTATTCAAGAATTTTTTTTATCTTGCATTAGATTTGAGCATTTAAATGATGGAACATCATGGGCCCTCACCAACATTTATGCACCCAACACCTTGAAAGCTAGAAACTCCTTTTGGAAAAAACTTATAGAAATTAGGGACAGATTCAAGAATCTTAGCTAGATGGTCATGGGAGACTTTAATACTCCTTTGAGAGAGGAGGAAAAATTTGGTGGAAGCCCATCTCAGTTGGAAAGTAGGTTGGTGCTTATGGACTTTATAAATACATAGGCTCTCAATGATGTGGAGATAGAAGGATGAAGTTACACATGGACTAATAGGAGAATTGGTAATGATCTTATCCAAGTTCACCTTAATAGGGATCTTATTCCTGATGACTGGTACAGACATTACTTTTGCTCCCTGTCTGCCCACATTCAAGTTGGGTTAGATCATTTTCCCATCACCTTCATTGCTGACCCAATTAATAGAAGAAGACATTTTCTTTTCAGATTTGAAAAATGTGGACTCATCACCCTGACATCACTCATAATATTCAGAAATGGTGGAGTATCCAAGTTGAGGGAATTGCTATGTACAGAGTTGTAAAGAAACACAAAAGTGTTAAGGACAATATAAGACTTTGGAATAAATCCAGCTTTGGGAACATTTTTTAGGCCAAAGGTAAAGTCCAGGATGACCTTAAGAAAATACAAGTCCAAATTCAGAAGGATGGTTTCAGTACTGTGTCTATTGCTGAAGAAAATGAGACCCTTAAAAAATACCATGAAATAATTGCTAAAGAGGAAACTTTTTGGAAGCAAAGATCAAGATGCATTTGGCTAAAGGAAGGAGATAGGAATACAAGATTATTTCATATGTCGATGATCAAACATAAAGTGGCAAATAGGATTACAAAATTGGCAATGGACAATGGGGAGCTAGTCAAGGAGGAAGAGATAAGGAATGAGGCCAAAAGATACTTTTCGGAACTTCTAAGGAGGGATCACAGGTTGCACATTGATGCTCAATCTTCTTTTCTTCAAAATATTCCTTGTCTCATTGATGAGCAGGTGAACACCTCCCTTTCTTAAATTCCTTTGATTTTGGAAATCAAAAATGTTATTTTTTCTTTTGATGGTAACAAAGCCCCTGGTCCAAATGGCTTCCCCATGTTCTCTTTCCAAGATTTTTGGTACATTGTTGGGAAAGATGTTTCCAATAGGGTCAAGGAATTTAATGGGGTTAGAAGACTTTTGAAAGAAATTAATGGAACTTTCATTGCACTTATTCCCAAAACCCAAGGTGTTGACTCCATGGACAAGTTTAGACCAATCAGCTTATGCAATTCTTTTTATAAGATTATCTCCAAGGTTCTTACCACTAGAATCCTGACTGTCCTTCCTTCTTTGATTAATCATCAGCAAAATGGTTTTGTCTTAGGAAGAGAAATTCTTGACTCCATTATTACTGTCCATGAGAATATTCATTCTCTTGTTAGGGATAAGAAACAGGGTCTCATCCTCAAGCTTGATCTCTCCAAGGCCTATGACCGAGTTGACTAGTCTTTTCTTGTGAAGGTTCTTGTGGCTTATGGTTTTTCCACCAAATGTGTTGACCTCTTCAGTCAGCTTATTACCTCAGATTCTTTTATTGTTCTTGTCAATGGTTCCCCATCCCCCTTCTTCCAAGCATCTAGAGGACTAAGGGAAGGGGATCCCATTTCCCCTATCCTCTTCATTATTATGGCTGAATGTTTTGGTAGGTCTATGGAAAACATGGTGATGTGAGGATATTTTAAGGGACTTAAACCTTCTTCATCTAATCTTATCTTCTCTCACCAATAGTTTGTGGATGATACCATTGTCATGGGGGAATCAAGTATCTCAGAAGCTAGAACCCTGAAGGACACTCTTTGTAAGTTTGCCTCTACATTTGGTCAGCTCATTAATTGGGTCAAAAGCAAAGTTTTTTTCATCAACACACTAGAGAGAAGACAACATAGAATCAGTAGAATCTTGGAATGTCAGATTACTGATCTTCCTACCACTTATCTTGGCCTCCCCTTGGGAATTGCACCTCCTAATTATTTTTGGAGCTCTCTAGTGGACAAATTTCATAAAAAGCTAGCTGGTTGGAAAGGAGCCCTTTTAAGTTAGGCTAGGAAGCTTTAACTTCTTAAAGATTCTCTTCAAAGCATACCTATCTATGCCCTAATCCTTTTTAGAATTCTAGTCAAGTATGCTGATGCAATTGAGAAAATTTAGAGAAAACTTCTATGGTCAGGGGTTGAGGATAAGAAAAGAATGTCTCTTTTGGCTTGGGATCAGGTATGTAGACTGAAAAGTAAAGGAGGTCTACGCCTGAGAAGAATCCAGATCTTAAATGAAGCTCTCCAGTCTATACAAGGTTGGAGAATGTTCCACTCAGATAATGAATGGTGTAAAATTTGGTGAAGTACTCTCTTCTATCCTCCTCTCTATCCTCTTTTATCAATTCTGAAATCAGCATTAATTGGTCCCATATCTGGAATCATGCCTCTAAGTGTAGAGATAGCATTGCTAAAGGGGTTACTTGGAAAGTAGACAATGGTAGGAAAGTTAATTTTTGGGAAGACCCCTAGCTTTTTGATAAACCTTTGACTGATTTCCCAGAATGGGCCCCTTATGCCTCCTCCTGTATTAGATCTTTTGGTCCTTTAGTTGAAGGGTATTGGATTGGTAATAAATGGTAGATCATTGAAATTATTCACCCAAGTCCTATCAAGCTTAAAAACCATATGTATTCGGCCTGGTTGAATAAAGAGGAAGACTCCCTTATTTGGAAATCTGAACCCAAAGGTAATATTACTATCTCTTCTATGTATGGTGTTCTTCCCCCGCCCCTTCTAAAAATCCCTTCTGGTCTAAATCTTGGATAAAGGGTTTGACCCCCAAAATCAACTTTTTCTATTGGACTATTCTTCAAAATAAAATCTTGACCTTAGATAACCTCAAGGGTAGAGGATTTGCCTTTCCTAATAGATGTGCTCTGTGTCTTAAGGAGGAAGAGTGAGTGGACCATTTGGCCATCCACTATTCCTATTCTGCTTCGATCTGGGAAATATTTCTTAATAGTTTTTGCATTGATTGGGTGTTTCCTAACACTAGCAGTGAGTTGTTCTACTCATGGAATTACCATTGGTCTAACTCCTTTTTGAGATCTCTGTGATAGCTATCACTCCCTCATATTCTGTGGGGATTATGGAAAGAAATAAACAATCGTATTTTTAGGGACAATTCTCTTACTTAGGATATTGTGTTCTAGAAAATACAATGGGTGATTATGGAGAATATTGGGATCATTGGGGGTCCCTGCTTTTCGACCAACCCATTGGAATCTCACATTTTAAGTTCCTGGAATTTGAAGAATGCTGGCAGTTCTGACCCCAAGCAAAACAAAATATTAGAAGCAAGATGGAAAACTACCCCTCATGGTTGGTCCAAAGTCAATTTTGATGGTGCTGCAAAAGGTAATTTGGGCCCTACGGGATGTGGAGCTATTCTTAGATATGACAGAGGTATATGCAAAGAAATGATTGTTGTTCCAATAGGAAGCCAAACAAATCACAAGGCAGAAGAAATGACAGCACTCCAAGGTATTCTCCTCACAAAAAGATGTAATTTCCCCTACATATGGATTGAAGGGGATTCTAACAACATCATCAAATGCCTCAAGGGGAACTCTAAGCCATCATGGTCTATTAATAACATTATAAAGGCCGCTAGAGACTTCATTAACACTTTTGAGAAAAGTTACATATCTCATATCTACTATGAAGCTAATGGTTCTACTGACTGGGCAACCAATGCGGCGGTCAATCAAGATGAAATGATTACTTGGAAGGGAGAACAAGGCCTCCTAGAGGATGTCAGACTAATCATTTTTAAGGACCAATACAATAGCACCCCAAATATTATTAATGTACAAAACAATAATGAAATAGATTAAAAGGAGTGCTTCGAGCAATTATAATATTGTCAACACCATTTATTATAACACTCAATCAATCACTTCCCATGCTTTTTGGGTAAATTTGGTAGCTCCGAGAAACTCTCTGTCTAAAGCTCTCTGCAAGTTTCAACATTTTGCTATGAATAAAAAAAATATGGGAGGAAATAGACACCGCTACAAACCTAGCAGTTGTAAGGAATGGAAGCAAAAGGAGGCGGTCTAGAACATTCTGCAGAAGGGTGGGTTTTCAAAATTTATTGAGAGGCTCCATGGACAGGATGCCACAGTCACTAATTTCTTTTGTAAAAACTAGAGAAAGGGCACTTTGAAGATGGGAGACCAGTCTGTTGTCATAGATGAAGACCTTATTGCCCAGTTCACGAGTCTCCGAAGGGAAGGAAGCAACTACTACAGAGACAGAAAAGTGAGCAAGGAGGCCATTGAAAGATATCCTGAAACTGAAAAAGGAGAAAAAATGCCTAGTGAAGCTAAGTAAAACTTACTATCCCCTTAGGGCTTTTGTTAAACCATGGAGGGAGGTCCTTTTTGTTATAATGCATTGTATTACTTTGGATGGTAGATTCACTAAAGTATACGGCTACCATTTTGTTTTGCTGAATCAATTTAAGCATGATGAGAAGGTTAACATTCCATATTTTTTGTTATGTTCTATGAATGCCACCATTAAGGCCTATAAAGAGAACCCTATGGGTGACATTGCCATGCATCAAGGCTTAATGGTTCTTATTTATGACCACCTTAAGGCTAACCAAATAGCCTACCCGCAACCCTCTATTTCTGAGTCAGAGGAGGATGGGTCAGAATCTATTTTTTCTTTGGATGAGGGTTCTGACAGTGATCCAATGAGCGAGTCTGAGGAGAGTATGGATGACCCAGAATTTGATGTAGGTAAGAAGAGGAAAAATTTTAAAACCAGGCCTTACTCCTCAAAGGGAAAGAAATATAAAGGCAAAATTCTCCAGAGAAGCTCCTCCTCCTCCTCGGAGGTCTCTGAAGATTCAGAGAAGGAGAAACCCCAAGGTTCTCTGAAAAACAAAACTAAAGTCCATACTTAGACTAGAAACAAACAAAAGAGAAAGGATGAGAATGTGAAGGAGCTGGAGGAACATAAATAGAAAAAGATTTTGGAAGCTGACCAGAACTTGGAGGAGGTGATCACTAGAGAAGTTCATAGGGCTGAAGATAAAGCTACTATTGGTGACACCCCAAATAAGGAACAGGACAACTCTGGTAAGATAGATCCCTCCTCAAACCCTCCTCCTAAGGGTATGAAAGGTTTTATGGACACCATGGAATGGTTAATCACCAGTTACAAGAAAGTTGTGGATGACAACAAGAAGCTCAGCCACATAATCTAGATTCTGGAAACTATCAACACTGGTGAAGGGAAGACTATGGCAGATTATATGGAGGATTTGACAAATATTGTTGCTAAAGCTGAAAATATAAGAGACTCCTTTAACCCCAAATTCGAGCAAATCAAGAAAGACCTACTGGAGAGGAAAGTAAATGCTAATTCTATGGATCAAACTATGTTGGGAACTGGAAATAAAGTCAACAAAATTGAGGAATGTCTCAAAAGTATCGCATAATAGAGCTTAAACATTCTGAAGGTCTCTGCTGGCAATACCAAAACTCTCATCAGCAAATTGAATGAGGAGAAGGACACCCTAGAAATTGACCCTGACACTGAAGGCACAAGAGATGTTCAAATACCCAGAACAAGAACCAAAGGTAAAAAGAAGGAGAAGAAGCCTAATAAGGACCTGGAGGAACTCAAAGTTGTTGCAACCACCTATGACTAGTTGGTGATTAAGGCAGAGGACCTCCTGAAGACTCTTTAACTGTGCAGTGTTTTCCTGGTTTCTGTTGTTTTGTTGTTTCTATCTTTTGCTGTCCTTTCTGTTAACTGGCTTTATTGCCAGTTATTTTGTAAGCTATTTTTTATGGTCTGGATACTCTATGATGATATCTCTTAATCTCCTATGTTATAGGTTTCAAGTCCTGAAAACCTATTTTTCTTATTAATCAAAAGAATCACTTTAACTAAGTCATTAAGAATAATCGATTATCTAATTAACCACAAAAGTGCTCTTGATTTAATTTATTCTTAATTTTGAATTTAACAAACACAACACACATTAATTATCAATAACCCTATGGTATTAATAATTAATTACTCATTAGCTAACACAAGAAGAGAATAATTAAATACACAAAATGCATAACATGCAAAACTCAACTTAAACAAAATAAGGACATGACCCACATACCAACGTTAGAAAAGTGGCCTACTTGGCGATCCGACAAGATAGACAAAAGACTGACGATTCTCACAAACAAGCAAGGCTAGTGTTAACATTAGGGCCTTATAACCATCTCCTCCACTTCCATCGGGTTAGTTAGGTACGCTCAAACCTGTGGAGCCAGGTGGATTTAGTACCTTGTACCTGCAATTTCCTACATCACCGAACCACACATACATATATATACACAAAAATGGTAAACACGCCAGTGAAGGAGAATCGTGACTTTTTGTGTCTCACCGAAATGAGTGATGGAAAATCATCTCCTCGCACCCCATACACTTTCCACACAAACATGACGACATATACACAGAGAAACTCATACGTAAAGTAAATGTGTTAGTCCATTGTTAGTGACACATAAATATGTTGGGATCCAAGAACACTGAGAGGGGGGCTGAATCAGTGTTCTGTCAGTATGAATAGTTTTTATCCTTTTATACCATACATATATAAACTGGTAAACAAATAAACATATAATAAGAAGAAAATAAACCATCCACATAAATGAACACCATAACACACATAATTTATACGTGAAAAACCTCAATGAGGAAAAACCATGGTGGGATTTGTGACCCACAATATCAGTTCACTAGTCATATGAAAAGATATTACATATAATAGGGGCTTGCACATGCAAAAAGGCACACTGCCTAGAGCATACTGCTCATCACTAAAGAGCCTCACTGACTACAAGCTTTCTGCTAAAGTAAATTACTAAAAAATGAACTCAAGAATGCATCTGTTATGCCAAATAGAGTTATGGTTTTGTCTCTGCTCTGTATCGGTTCATAAACCCCAAACTACTACCAGTATCACTTCTCCTCCAAGAATGCTTTCCAAGCTATATACAGATCATTGCATGATATAACACTCGCATACAAAATGATCTTCATACATATATTTTGCGTCATACAGTTCGTCTATATTGTCCTGTATCCACACTACATATCATCTATCATGTCTCTCAAAATAACCTAGAAGACTGACCTATATACCTATTAGAAATTATATGCCTTATGTTGGCTTACAATACATTTACAAAAGATATTCAATGTCAGCCTTGACAATATTTACAAAAGGATTTATTAAGTAAATCCTCCTTGATGTCAGCTTCCAATGAAGTATTCATGTCGGTGCCGGTGTAGCCCTAAATGCTCCAAAGTCGGTATCTGTCGGTATATGCCTCCTAGTGCTAGTATATGACTTCCATCTTATCTCGTTGCCATAAATGACAACAAAATGAATCCAATGAGTGTCAATTGCCAACAAAATAAACTTAACATTCCATCATTTATAAGATACAATGCATAAGCAGAGTTAACAACTACTTATTTAAAGAAATAATGCCTAATCAATATCTACTCCTCAATGAGAAATAATGCATAATCATATTCACCAATCACACTCCAAAGCATAATACCTGGATATAAACATCACAATCAAAATGAATCAACCATCCACATAAGCCACTAGAAAGTCAACCATGGTCAATGAGATCAAAAAGGGTCTTATTAGGGTAGGGATACTACAGCTAGAAATTCAGAGACATGGAAAGGACATCCAAAGTTTAGGATTTGACAAAGGTGAATCCCCCAGATCTGGACAAGGAAATGCAAAACCTGATTAGAAGAAGAGAAATAATCCTTTGGTAAGATAACCTAATGCTCATAAATTCAATGGTAGATGTTTTACTTGTAATAAGTTTGGTCATATGAAAAGTCAATGCAAAAGTAAGATGAACAATGGAATGATGAACAGTAACAATCTAATGAACAATATGAATAATGCTCCTAACTCTATCGGTCAGTGTTTCATATACAATAATTTTGGACACAAGTCAAATATGTGTAGAGCAGTAATGAATAACTTTCAAAATAAGAGATGCTATGCTTGTGGAATGTTTGGATATATCTCTAATCAGTGTAGGACAAGACCAAACTAGATGAACTTTAGACCTATGCAAAATAATGTTGTTTGTAGAGCATGCACAAAACCGGTCACATTGCAAAGTACTGTAGAAGAAAAAACATTGCTCTAGTAAACAAGAACAAATCAGATGAAAAGGGAAAAGCAAAGGTTGATGAGATCAAAGATCAGCATAAGAAGATGTGGTTAAAGAAGGATGAATCTAAGGTAGATAATGGATATGTACTAGAATCCGATGCAGAACCTTCATCCGATAATTAGGGCTTTTGGCCTTAGGGGGAGGAAAACTCATACAAATCTTGCAGTACCCCTTGATGCGATCTATAGTCGATGGATTACAGATGAGAGGAATTGAACTTCGTTTGATATCCGAGATTCAGATGACTAATTTTGGCATCTAGTAGTTAATCAAGACATCCGATGGTTGGATATTTGAAGTGCATTTATTTCAAAGTGAAATTAGGGTTTGCAAAGTTAAAAAGAAAAAATACAAGAGTCATTCTTGACTTTGCGAATAGTTTTTTCGAACTGAATAACAAGGTGATCAAGGCTTCCATCGATCAAAGAGCTAAAAGCGATTAGACGAGTGATCTAAGGTATCTTAAAGTCATTTGAGGTATTTTTTGAAAAGCATTTCTGAGTTTGGTTTCCTAAAAATTTGAAATGGCATCTTCGTCCTCCATTGCTACTCCATGGGTTATTGAGGTCAAGTATAGACCCCATCCCGAGTTCAAGAAGAACCCCTACAAATCTCTGGAGGTTGACCCAGTTGGAGCATTCTCTTCCATTCTGTATGGAGTTTTGCACGTTGATGATGTACAAGCCTACATTCACTGTGAGATTGAGGAAATCAACACTGAAGATATCTTGAACCTATATACCGACAACATTATGGATGAGATTGGCAACCCCAAGCCAGAATTTGTGCAGTTGCAGAGAAAAGGCTTCACTCAATTTGTAAACTTTCCGTCACTTGATGAAAATGAATGGGTGAGGTATGTATTGAGTAGAATTCATGATGAATTTATATGGTTAGACCAACCTTATAAGATTACTGCAGATGCCATTAGGGCGGTAACTTGTTTAAATCAAACCGCTGACAAGCCAGGGCTACGCAAAGTCACAAACCCTACAGTCAACAAATTAGCTAGTGCAGAGTTTTATGTGCATTCAATGAAAATCAACACAATCAAGGAGGATGATGTCAAGTTTGTTGCGATGATAATTGGTTAAAAAAGTGTACTAGTCTAACCGACTGAATTTTGTAACCGACACTGCCATCCATGTAGTGTATCAGATGGTCAAAGAAGATTCTTATTATGACCTATGTAGTGTTCTGTTGGAGGAGTTGATAAATTTGAAGAAAATTAAGCAAGACAAAAAGCATGTTTTCAAATTTGGTTCCTTGGTTATATGTTTGCTGCTTTACTTAATGAATTAGATCCCCAGAACCGGCAGAGTACAATGAGATTTTGACAGACCAAAGGCACATCAAATAAAATAGGGGCTTGATAGACTTGGTAACAAGGACAATCAGAATGATGCATTGTGGACATTCTTCAAAAAATTCCAAGACAAGATGAAACAAAGAGTCAAAATTCCCAAGGAAATTATGAAGAAATATGAGGGGACAATCTTCTTTATGGTGAACAAAGATAAATGTCTCATGGAGGTGGTTCAACCCCAAACATTATGGCTAATGCCTATGGGCTATGAGGTTAATGTAGGGGCTTTGGATACTTACGCTCAATGCCTACTTAATGCTCTGGTGGATGCTAAAGAAGGAAGGTTTGGAACTTGCCAAGAAAAATCAATGGAATTACACACCAAGTTCACCGAACCGGCAAGGAAAACAAAAGTTTCCAAAATTGTAGAGGACATCCTTGTTGAGGAAGGTCACCCTCATGAGAAGGTCAAGGCTACAAGAGCTGCTAGGGATGCAGTATAAAAAGCAAATAAGCAAAATATTGCACGTACTCTAGTCAAGGTGAAAGTAATAGGGTATTCTCCTCCTCCGGTGAAGATGGTGCACGAGCACCTAGGACTTAGGCTTATAGTATTTTCTCAATTTTGGCTTTTACGAACCTTAGCCAAGTCAGGTACTTAATAAGGACTCCAGGAGGGTCCAAGAGTGAGTGTGATGAGTCAAGTGTAGGCCTAGTTGAGTTAGTTTCTTCCTAGGTTTGCATTTTGTGCATAAGTAGTGGTTTGAGTAGGAAATTGACCTTCTTGATGGTCAAAAGTGGCAAAAATTGGTGTGAGAATTAGAGAAGTTTAGAATAGTCTTAGGAATTCTTAAAAAGTCATGAGTAATGACTTGAAATAGGTTTCATAGGGTGACAAAACAAAAAGTGCAAAGTTGTAAAGGTTGTCATGACAATTTTTGTCCTAAAATGCTTAGCGATGGAGTTAGGGATAGAAAAACACCCTAAAATTCCTTCACACATGGGGAAGACTATAAAAACCTCCTCTTGCATGGTTACCAAGGTTGGAATTTTTTTTTTTTATGATCAACAATCTAAAACTACTCATTTTCGGGTTGTTTCTCATTATTTTGGCTTATTTTGCTTACAATGTGAATACAAATGGATTGAATCCATTGATCCAATAATGAATTGAGGTTCCTTGGTGTGTTTTAGAGTCCTTTAATTCATTTCAATCTTTTTAGTTAGTGTGTGTTGGTGTTTTCATTGCTTTGTTTGTAAACAACCAGTTTTGGCTTGTATATAGCAATTTTATGTAAAATGGTTGCCCCATAAAATTCATCTGTGCTACCATCACGACCTATTGGGAAATATAAGGAAACCAATTGTATAGTGTACATATGTAGGGAGAATTTCTGGAGGTGATGTTTGATATGGACACCACCTTGTTCTCGATGAGTCTAGGAGCAACCCGGCTAGAGAAGACAGGGTGAAATTTGAATGCATAGTGCAGGGGTGAGCACAAAACCACAACCAAACCTTTTGGATGGGTCCATGAAGTTCATATAGAGTTTCCATAGCAAGGAGAAGCCTTGAAAAGACCTCTTGATTCCCATTTCACAAACTTGACCAGTCACTACCAATTTAGAGGCCTAAAAACCCTAGTAAACCCTCATTTTTGGGTTAGGGCATTGTACTGTGAATTGGGAAACCAAAACCATTGAAATCACTTGGGGATAGGTGTATCATTGAATAAAATCAAACCTTGTTGTAGGGTCTTTTGGACCATTTTCCACTAAACCCACAAAAACCAAATTTTGGAGGCCTGATAGGGGCTCATTCCTTGTAACCCTTTTCTAGAAAAAATAGTGAAATCGATAAGAAAGACAATGAATGAAAACTACAAATGGACCCAAATGGAATTAATTTCATTTTAAAAGAAACCTCCACACCCCTACAACAAATTACAATAGTATAAGGTGAAATTGACATGTTGAAGACAAGACAACAAGAATGAGCATATGGGAAACACTTTGAATTGATAGGGTTCCTAGTTAAACACTTGATGCAATCACCTTGAGATTGGAAAGAAGCAAGCCCTAGAAGAGATTGAGAAGGACTTGGAGGTCTTGGAGGATAGCTAGACCTGGAGAGGTTGGTGGAATTGAGCAACACCAACTAGGTGGAGTGTGAGCAAGCTAGGTGAACCCCATCAAATTGGTATCAGAGCCTATAAGATTTGGGCTAAGTGAGTAGAGTTCCTCAGTGGAATCTATAGGAGACAACAGCATGGTGATCAATGCAGAGTTGGCAAAGAAAGTGGATGATCAGGAGGAAGAGAATAGACTCCTGAAGGAGAAGTTGCTTGAATTGAAAAGTAAGCTTGGTGAGATTGAAACCAAGGTAGATGAAGTGTTGGTAAGGGTTGAAGGAGTAGAAGGGAAGGGTAAGGAGGTGTTAAAGATAGACAAAGTACCCAAACCTGATCCTGTCTTGGAACAAGAACCTTTCCTAAAGGCATTGAAAGCCTTAAGTGGTAAATCACTAGAAGGATTGTCATTGTTTACTGGTAAGATGGAAGTAGAAGTGGTTCTAGAATGGATAGAAGGCATGGAGAACCTTTTTGAGTGTGAAGGCATAACTGAAGCCCAAAGAGTTAAAGTGGCCAAGTCTAGGATGAGAGGAGCTGCTCTCACATGGTGGAAATTTGTGCAAGATGAGAGGAAGAAAATGGGCAAAGCACCCATCTCTTCTTGGAAAGGGATGTTAGTCAAAATCAAAGAAGTCTATCTCCCTGATGACTATGAAGTGCAAATTCATAGGAAAAGGCAAAAATTAAGACAAAAAGACCTCGATGTCAGTAGTTATATAGAGGAGTTTCACAAACTTAGCCTTAGATCTCATGCAGTGGAAGAACAGACTCTCAAAGTTTCTAGGTACCTAAATGGTCTACGGTGGAACATCCAAAAATCAATCAGCTTAATGAGCCCAAAGACAGTTCATCAAACCTATCAACTTGCCCTTAAGGTGGAAGAAAAACTCAAAAGAAAGCATGATTCAAGTAGTAATAGGGGAAAAGGTAGAGGAAAAGACAATAGAGGCCATAGGGGAGGCTTTGGAGGAAGAAGTTCAGAGAAAAGAACACAAGGTGAGTCTAAACTCACTGAGCAGCAAGAGAGTGATACTAGTAAAGGAGGATTCAATAGAGGAAGGGGGTCAAACAGTGGTTTTAGAGGGAGGTCTGGTGGACAAGGTAGAGGCTCCTCATATTTTGCAACAATGAAGTGTTACCATTGCAACCAACTTGGTCATCTAGCATATAGGTGTCTAGAGAAGGGATCATCATCATAGAGTGGTGAAAGGAGAGTGAAGTATCTTCAAGAAGATTCTTCAAGAAAAAAGACTTCAGAGGTTGCCTTAGAATCAGAAGTAGGTGATAACTTGATGATAAAGAGAACTTTGATAAAAATAATTGGTCAGAGAAGAGCCTAGCCAAAGAAGGTCATTATTCAGGATCAAATGCAAGATTATGGACAAAGTTTGCAAAGTGATCATTGATTCAAGGTCAACAGACAACATTATGTCAGAAGAGGAAGTGAGTAAGCTTAAATTGCAAAGGATACCTCACAACAACCCATATAGAGTCACTTGGTTGAACAAAGGCCAACATGTCCTAGTCAATGAGCAAGCATGGGTGGATTTTACCATTGGGAGGTATAAGGACAAAGTGTTATGTGATGTCCTACCCATGGATGCATTCCATATTCTATTAGGAAGACCATGGGAATTTCATAGACAAGCTATTCATGATGGAGCCAAGAATGCATACTCATTCAAGAAAGATGAAGTCACATTCAAGATCCAATCTATCCTTGAGGAAGGTGAAAAGAGGGCAACAAGTCCTAATGTTATTTTGGTGAGTGAAAAATAGTTCTTGAAGACACTTGAGGAAGGTGAAGGTATAGGGTTTGCATTAGTAATGAAGCCTAAAGAGGAAGAGAAGAAAGAGCAGCCAGATTCGCCAATAGAGGTTCAAGACCTATTGAACAAGTTCAAAGGCATAGTGAGTGATGGATAGCTAGCCACCTTACCTCCTAAAAGAACCATAAGCCATCAAATAGACTTTATTCCCAAAGAATCCTTACCTAACAAGACAGCTTACAAAATGACTCCCCAACAAAATGTTGAGATTGCCAAGCAAATCCAAGATCTTTTATACCAAAGCCTAATTGGGAAAAGCATTAGCCCTTGTGTTGTCCCTACTGTGTTAGCTCCAAATAAAAATGGTACTTGGAGATTGTGTACTGGCTCTAGAGCTATAAATAGGATCAAAATTAGATATAGGTTTCCAATTCCTAGAATACAAGACCTAATGGATTGTTTAGGGGAAGCCAAATACTTTACCAAGATTGACCTTAAAAGTGGATACCACCAAAATAGGATTAAGGAGGGTGATGAATGGAAAACTGCATTCAAGACTACAGAGGGTCTTTATGAATGGCTTGTAATGCCATTTGGCTTATCCAATGCTCCAAGAACCTTCATGAGACTCATGAATGAGGTGATGGAGGACTTCATAGGTAAATTTGTGGTGGTATATCTAGATGATATCCTCAATTTTAGTAGGGATAGGGCAAATCTTATTAATCATTTGCAAAATGTGTTACAAAGATTGTATGAAGAGAAGCTAACCATGAACTTGGACAAGTGTGAATTTTTTAAGTAGGAGTTGGTTTACCTTGGGTTTGTGTTGTCTCAAGGAAACCTCAAGATGGATCCCAACAAGGTTGAAGCCATAGTAAATGGGCCTACTCCTAAGTCAACAACAGAGGTGAGAAGCTTCCATGGACTAGCTCAATACTACAGGAAGTTCATTAGGCAATTCAGTGCTATATGTGCACCAATGTTAGACACCATTAGAGGTGGAATGAAGGCAAAGTTTAAGTGTAATGAACAAAAAAATAGAGGTTTTTAAACCTTGAAGGAAAATATAGCTACTCAACCAGCGGTTGTATTGCCTAGTTTTGAGAAGCTCTTCACAGTGGAATGTGATGCAAGCAATGTTGCAGTAGGTGTTGTCCTAAGTCGAGAAGAAAGACCAGTAGCTTTCCATTGTGAGAAGCTAGGTGATGCAAAGAGTAAATGCTCCTCTTATGACTTGGAATTATATACTTTAGTGTAGGCTTTGAGGAAGTGGAGACACTATCTCCTTCCTAAGGAATTTGTAGTCTATACGGACAACCAAGCTCTACGATTTCTTAACTCACAAGACAAACTCATTCATAAACACATGAAATGGGTGGAGTACATGAAAGCCTACACATTCACAATCAAGCACAAAAAGGGATAGTTAAATCGGGTTACTGATGCATTGAGCAGAAGACTCTTGACAGTCCAAGAAATTCAGTTGAGGAGCATAGGTGTTGATAGTTTTAGAGACCTATACCTGGAGGATGAAGACTTCTCAAATGCCTACAAGGTGTGCAAAGAATACCAAAATCATTTTCATAGTGAGTATTCTGATTTTACTTTGCAAGATGGACAACTTTGTGTGCCTAGAGGGTCAATGAGAGAAAATCTCATACAAGAGAAGCATAATGGCAGCCTTAGTGGTCATTTTGGAGTCAATAAGACTCAAGAGTTGGTTCAGAGGTATTGTTATTGGCCTAGGATGAATCAAGATGTGAAAAAGTATGTGGAGACTTGTATAGTTTACCAAAAGGCCAAGGGTACTTCTTCAAACACCAGTTTATACCAACCTCCTCCCATACCAAATAGACCTTGGGAGTGCATTAGTATGGACTTTGTAGTAGGTTTACCAAGAAAAAAGCAGGGATTTGACAACATTTATGTCATTGTGGATAGATTTAGTAAGATGGCCCACTTTGTACCTTGTAAGACTACTCATGATGCATGCCAAATAGCTCATTTGTTCTTCAAGGAAGTGATAAGGATACATGGTTTACCCATGAGCATTGTTTTAGATAGGGATTCAAAGTTCATGAGTCATTTTTGGAAGACACTTTGGAAAAATCTTGGCACCAACCTATCTTTTGGATCAGCCTACCATCCACAAACATATGGGCAGACCAAAGTGATTAATAGGAGCTTGGGGAACTTATTGAGGTGCCTTACCAAAGAGTATGGACAAATATGGGATCAAGTGCTTTCATAAGCTGAATATGCATACAATGACACCATGAATAGAACCACATGCAAGAGCCCTTTTGAAGTGGTCTATGGTGTTCACCCAAGGGGTATATTGGAGTCACTTAGAGGTATCAGATGATACAAACAACCTTCAATTAACAACAAAACCAAATCCAAAGGCTGAAAAGGTATTGAGTTCAAGGATAGCTAAGAAGACAATGCATCAAATCTATTGGTAGCACCTAATAAAATGGAAGGGTATGGATGATGCTGAAGCTACATGGGTGCTTGAGATAGAGTTTAAGAAGTTGGGCATTGATCAGAATCTGATTCCCAAGGAGGTGACTTAGTTTTCTTTTGTTTGGGAGAATGGTGCAGGAGCACCTAGGACTTAGGCTTATAGTCTTTTCTCAATTTTGGCTCGTACTGACCTTAGCCAAGTCAGGTACTTAATAAGGACTCCAGGAGGGTCCAAGCATGAGTGTGATGAGTCAAGTGTAGGCCTAGTTGAGTTAGTTTCTTCCTAGGTTTGCATTTTGTGCATAAGTAGTGGTTTGAGTAGGAAATTGACCTTCTTGATGGTCAAAAGTGGCAAAACTTGGTGTGAGAATTAGAGAGGTTTAGAATAGTCTTAGGAATTCTTACAAAGTCATGAGTAATGACTTGAAATAGGTTTCATTGGGTGACAAAGAAAAAAGTGCAAAGTTGTAAAATTTGTCATGACAACTTTTGAAAGTTGTCATGACAATTTTTGTCCTAAAATGCTTAGCGATGGAGTTAGGGATAGCACAACACCATAGAATGCCTACAAACATGGGGAAGACTATAAAAACCTCCTCTTTCATGGTTACCAAGGTTGGAGTTTTTTTTTTTTTATGATCAACAATCTGAAACTACTCATTTTCGGACTGTTTGTCATTATTTTGGCTTATTTGCTTACAATGTGAATACAAATGGATTGAATCCATTGATCCAATAAAGGATTGAGGTTCTTTGGTGTGTTTAAGAGTCCTTTAATTCATTTCAAGATTTTTAGTTAGTGTGTGTTGGTGTTTTCATTGCTTTGTTTGCAAATAGCCAGTTTTGGCACGTATATAGCAATTTTATGTAGAATGGTTGCCCCATAAAATCCCTCCATGCTACCATTAGAGCCTATTGGGACATGGAAGGTAACCACTTTTATAGTGTACATATGCAGGGAGATGTTTTGGAGGTGATGTTTGATATGGGCACCACCTTGTTCTAGGCGAGTCCAGGAGCAACTCGGCTAGAGAAGACAGGGTGAAATTTGAATGCATAGTGCAGCGGTGAGCACAAAACCACAACCAAACCTTTTGGAGAGGTCCATGAAGTTAATATAGAGTTTCCATAGCAAGGAGAAGCCTTGACAAGACCTCTTGATGCCCATTTCACAAACTTGACTAGTCACTACCGGTTTAGACCTCCAAAATAGAGTATCATATTATTCCTCCACTATCTATTCAAGCATTGATTGATGAAATTATGAAAGATGGAAATTTGAAGAACATTTCTATATATTATGAGAATATGGATGATAAGGATCAAAGGAAGATTGAGGAATCTATAATTTTGTAAATGGATGTATTTAGTAAAGCATTGATTGAATTAGAAAAATCTTCCAAAATATTTGTACAATTTAGTTGATGCTAGGAGAAAATATGCTATCCAAATGGATAGAGAAATAAAGGAGAGTGAACTGGTCAATCAGTGCACCAGTATCACTATTGAGGAAATTGATAGATTAATTTTGTTAGTGAATAAAAAGGAATTTAGGAGCAAGCACAAAGTTAACAGCTTGATTGTTGGCAGAGTTGGATGAATAAGGAGAGAAACCAGGGCAATCTGGAAGAAGTTTTTCACTTAGAAATGGCTAGTTTAAAATGTTTCACAAGATGAAGCCACTCAATCAAAAAATCCTCCAATTGATGACGAAGACACTTAGGATGTTGCAGAGCAATAAATTTTGGATTTTGTAGAGGTTGAACCTGCTAAAGAGAATGATAAATTAGCTGAGGTAGAGGATGGTGCACCAACTAGTGACTCTGGTGCACATGAGGCACCCAAAGAAGACAAATCCGGACAAGTTGAAGCTGAGAAAAAAGATAGAGGAAGAATAGGAAAAACCAGATAAAGGAAAGAGTAAGGCAGAGAGAATGATTGTTGTTGTTGCTCTCGAAGCGCAAGCCAAACAAGAGTTAGCTCAATCACAATCTGAAGAGAAGAGACTTATTGAGAAATCAGTTAAAGTTTTGGAATAGGTGGTACCAAAACTACAACTTGATGCAAATAATAGTTTATCTGGTAAGCTTCAGAACTTAATAGGTCATATATCCACTTAGTTTGATACTTTGACCAAGGCATCAGCTAGGCAGGTTATGCAGAAATTTAAAGATGCCAAAGTTCAAACATTTTTGCAAATGATTAGTAATGATAAGGCCTGGTTAGATAAGGAACTAAAACTAATTGATGAGGCCTTAGCAGAAGGTGGCAAAATTTATAAGTCTTGTCTAATTTTGACCAATTTTACTACTAAGATACACAAGAAAATAGATAATTGTAGAGGACAGTTAGCTCAAATTTCTCAGGCTTATGATCCTACAACTAACTTTACCGGCAGTATTGAAGGTAAAATTTTGACTGTTATGGAGAAAATTAGGAATTTTGAGAAGGAGAAGGAGAGAATGATTAGGCAGACAGGTGAACTCTAGAACCTAATTGGTCCCCGGTTGGACACCTTAGTGTATCATAAGATGGACCACATTCAAAACATGTCTCAGGAGACCCCAACTGATATTGCAGATATATAATTTAATGCTTATGTTTTGAAAGGTTTTGTTTTAATTTTGGAGAAGTTGTAAAGAGGGTGGAACACCTATCTTGGGTTCCTTAAGATGGTATATACAAATATACTCAAGCCTGTATAGATTTGATCATCTTGTGTGTGTGTGTGTATATGTACAGAACATTTTGTTGCACACCCTATCTTTGGAATTATTGTCAAAGGGGGAGAGATGAGGTGAAAAACATACAAGCTAATTGTATGTATGGAGTGTACAATTCGGTGATGCAGATTTTTGGATTCCTTCTCTAAGGGGGAGTCTTAGAATTCTTTCATTCTTGATCTGGTGTACAGGTTTCACAAGTTTCAACACTTAGACATTTTTCATAGGTGTTGCCATCAATGCCAAAGGGAGAGATTGTTGGCAATTGACACTCATCTGGTGACTTCCGATGCTTCATTTATGGTCTAGGGTTGTCATTGATGGCAAATCTCCTTGTTGATTTGATCCAGCGATCGTGATTCATTGTATCTGGAAGCTGGAGTTAACCGGTAAAATAAGGCATCTCAGTATTATTTTGGTCTGGAATGATTCTTGGTGAATGGAAAGATCCTTAGAAAGCTCGTGATAATAATATTTTGGTCTGGTGCTATGTTTTGTTCAAGATTGAAGCTGGCATGTGACTACACATTACACTTCCTAAATCCGACTTGAAGGAGATTACTTTTATGTTAAGACCGAATATATAAGATTGATCTAGCAATTGGTTTTTGGTGTAATATTAGTATGGTGATCCTTTTTGGTGCGATTAAGCACAGTTTCACATGCACATTTTGTTTAGAGACAATCTGGTAGTTGACTAAGATAGAAACAGAGTATTGGCAGAGCGAGGATAGTCAAAGATCTTGTGCTTAACCGAAACTCATTCTTACATTGTTAGATGCTATCTCAGAGTTCATTTCAATTTATTTTCTCATTGTAATCAAATTGCAAGTTAGTGAGACTTCCGTGAAGGTTGTAGCCTTCTAGGCAATTGTAATTGAGTAGTGAGCCTGAATGCAAGTGCATTCCCCATCTATATAATATTTATGTACTCTTGGCCATACTATATGAATATTGTGGGTTCCAAGCCCACCGTGGTTTTTCCCTTTCAAGGTTTCCACGTAAAAATTCTGGTGTTGTGGATTTGTGGTTTATTTTTTGCTTGTTTATGCTCTTTTTGGTTATGCGTTTCTAACCAGTGGATAAAGGATAAGTTTGTGGATTTGATTTCCGATAGATCACTGATTCACCCCCCCCACCCCCCCCCCCTCTTAGTGATATGTGATTCTAACAATTAATAGTTAAAGCATGAAATAGAACCGCATCAATAACACACATAACACCAAGGTTTTTGTTGTTGAAAGCTCTGTTAAGGGAAAAACCATGGTGGGAACATACCCATAATGAGATAATACTCTATGAGGAGTAAATGTGAAAATGTATACACCTAAAAATGGTCTGAAGATAGTTAATTAAA